>NC_091325.1:16693573-16811073 GCF_038502225.1 Cherax quadricarinatus
AATACGAGTATTATTCTAAATAACAAGGGAAATACGTACTAAAATAGCATATTACTGACAATAATAAGGGAACATGCACTATAATTAGGGAATATTCACTGTTGTAAGAGTAATACACATTGCTGCAAGGCGCTACTGTAAGGGTAATAAGAGCAATAGGCATTGCAACATAAGGGTAATGCGCACTATAATAAGGGTAATACGCACTATAATAAGGTAATACGCAAGAAAATAAATGCTTGGGAATGAACGTAACCTTGAAAAGAATCATTGTCGGAGCGTCGACGGAAAACATTCGTTTTTGTGAGAATTTTCTTGTTTGAGGGAGAAGGCTGGAGGAATCTGTATAGGGACGGGGAGTCTGTGGAGAGAGGGGGAGTCTGTGGAGAGCAGAGAGTCTGTGGAGGGAGAGGATGGCTGCAGAAGGGGTCTCTGTGGGAGGGGTGAAGATGTGGAGGGAGGGGCGGGCAGGCTGTTGCGGGAGGACCAGGATGTAGTGGTAAGGAAACTGGGTTGGGAGGAGGAGGTTGTGGGGAGAGAGGAAGGCTGTGGAGGGAGGGGTAAACTGTGGGAGGAAAGGAAGGCTGTGGAGGGAGGGGTAAGCTGTGGGAAGAAAGGAAGGCTGTGGAGGGAGGGGAAGGCGTAGGGCTGGGGTAGGAGATGGCTGCGAATGTTGGGGGAAAGAGGAGGACATGGGGAGAGAGGACGATAAGGCTGTGGAAGGAGATCTGGGAGCAAAAAGAGGAAAGAGGATGTGTAGGACCAAGATAAAGAAGAAGGTAGTGAAGGGTCAAGAGGAAGATATAGGAGATTAGTGAAGTACCAAGATGAAGAAGAAAGACGAGGTGTAGCAACAAGGGAGAGAGAAAGAAAGCAACAAAGACTGACGCCTGAGAACGAGAAGGTTCTTGTCAATTTCTTGAAAACCCTGTAACAACAATACAAACAATAAATCAATTACAGTAGTATTTGTTTTTGTTAGAACACAGGCTGGACAACCACTAAACATCGACGCAGTGTTTATAATAAATAATGTCTAAGAATGCTGGTGACAAAGCAACCGTCCCTACAATTCCAGCTCTACGATTTGGTCAGGGATTTGCAATTGTTAGAACGCTAGTTTTATCCACCAGCACAACCTGCAGAATTTTGTCCTCTCACGATACGGGGGAGCCTCGAATTTCATATTAGGGCAAATTTTGCAGGAATTTAAGAGGAAGGGTCGAGCCTCCAACACTCCTTGCCCTAATTAATGATCTTACTGCTTTACATAATTAGAATAATAATATAGGAAGACTAAATAAAAAAAAAATAAAAAAAAAATTGCCTCAGCGATAAGAAAAGATGGTGGATATTCTCCTAATATTATTAAGAACAATGTTAGTGCATACATGAAAATTCTGATGGTGTAAAAATAAGACTTTCTTCCTATTATTAATTCTTGAGAATACTCCAAGATACTAAGAGAAAACCACTGTGATCACACTGTTATCATCCCCTGGATGTTAATCACAAGAGCCAACTAACTTACAAGTATTTATTTCCAGCTAGATGTAGAGGGAGCAGCAGGTAGTGACTTGCTCATACATAAAGTTAAGACAAATTTTGTAGATAAAGTTTTTATTGGAACAACGTTTTGCTTTGTATGGAACTTAATCAAATTACAATTTAATAAATATATAGTATATAGAACGAGACACTGTCACACTAAAAACTTATTTTGCAATTCTTTTCTTCGATAAATATGAATCATGCATAATACCTGCATATCTCGATTGACAAGACGTCTCTGTATTAGACTGAAGAAAACCTTCTCTATAAGAGATACATGCACATGTGTATGTGTCTCTGTAGGAGATATATGCACATGTTTCTTAACCATCAGCTTATCGGTATTGTTTACTATTAAGCAGTCCGCAATCTGAATCCATCTTAATCCTACATTTCGGCTCGCGCCGGCATCAAAACCAGGCACTTTCGGGTGTGAGCACAGCACACTACCCCTGAGTAACGATTCGTATGAGGGCTACTCGTTATTAGATAGATACGTTGGTCTGGTAATGAAGATGAACAACTGGGAGTATGTAAGGGCCTGCAGGGAATAATATAGAGTTCGATATTATTTATTAAAGAGGCAGAGGGTAAGGTAGACATATATTGATATTTACGGATGGGAAAGATGAGGGTAGAGGATAGGGTGGTTGTGCTGTGGTGTGGGTGGTGGTTTTGGTGTGTTGGGTTGTGGTAATTGTGGTAGTGGTGGTGGTTGTGGCGGTGCGCAATGCTTTTGGTAGTGGAGTGCACGAGTGTTGTGATTGTAGTGTTGTGGTAGTAGGGTACGAGGAAGCTAAAGAACTGTATGTGTACAGCATACAACTGAGTCTGCCTAACAGAACCTTAGCTTAAAGTCGCATACATAGCACCACTCTTACCTTCTACTGGATCTGCTATCCCCAACCTTCTGTACGATGTGCTATCCCCAACCTTCTGTACGATGTGCTATCCCCAACCTTCTGTACGATGTGCTATCCCCAACCTTCTGTACGATGTGCTATCCCCAACCTTCTGTACGATGTGCTATCCCCAACCTTCTGTACGATGTGCTATCCCCAACCTTCTGTACGATGTGCTATCCCCAACCTTCTGTACGATGTGCTATCCCCAACCTTCTGTACGATGTGCTATCCCCAACCTTCTGTACGATGTGCTATCCCCAACCTTCTGTACGATGTGCTATCCCCAACCTTCTGTACGATGTGCTATCCCCAACCTTCTGTACGATGTGCTATCCCCAACCTTCTGTACGATGTGCTATCCCCAACCTTCTGTACGATGTGCTATCCCCAACCTTCTGTACGATGTGCTATCCCCAACCTTCTGTACGATGTGCTATCCCCAACCTTCTGTACGATGTGCTATCCCCAACCTTCTGTACGATGTGCTATCCCCAACCTTCTGTACGATGTGCTATCCCCAACCTTCTGTACGATGTGCTATCCCCAACCTTCTGTACGATGTGCTATCCCCAACCTTCTGTACGATGTGCTATCCCCAACCTTCTGTACGATGTGCTATCCCCAACCTTCTGTACGATGTGCTATCCCCAACCTTCTGTACGATGTGCTATCACTGGTCTTCTGTAGGATGAACTATCCCCAACCTTCTGTACGATGTGCTATCACTGGTCTTCTGTAGGATGAACTATCCCCAACCTTCTGTACGATGTGCTATTCCCACTTTTCTGCAGCATATAATATCCCCAGTCTTCCAAAGGATGTGCTGTCCCGGGCCTGTACTATTAGCCTGATTCTAGGAAAGGAGACCGAAATATATAATACTTATTTTAATTACTCTGTTTTCTCTAAATGTTAGTTCTTCATTATACATGTCTGTATTTCTTTTAGATATATAAATATTTAGAAGAGGGACGCAAAAAAAAAAATGGTAGTCCCAGGAATTTGAGTTACTTAACTATGTGACTGATAGACTGTTTATAAAAAGATTTTGATATTAATCTGAAACAAATTTAGAGTTATTTTAATGGATACTTCTGGCAAGGCAGTGATTGAATGAGTGACAGTGAAAATGTTTTCTTTGTCGGGTCACCCCATCTCGGTGGGAGACGGTCGGAGTCTTAATAAAAAATCAGAAATGAATAATTTGTTTCAGAATGAATAAGTTTCAAGTGAGAAAATTGTTTAGAATCTTATACGTGTTTTCTAAATAAGACCATAATAGTCCAGGTAACTAAGACCACACCAGTCCTGGTCATGAACAACACACTGCTGGCAAGATACTTGTCATGAAGACCACACTAGCAGTAAATGTTAAATTTAAAAAAAGTCCTAAGGTTTTCTATCAGACCTCCTTCATTTACAAGAAAACCTTGTAAAAATTACTCCACAGCTCTCAAAAATATTTACATATATACTGAGTCCTCACACAGAGCTTCCAGATCTGTGTCCAACCAAGGTTACTCACTAAGTCGTCATTTTAGCATACGGATAATATTCCCCAGGACAGTTTCCTGGCTCGGGTCTTAATCATTTGATGACCTTTCTCTGGCTCCCGTAGGAGGAATTTTTCCTTAGCTACTTTCCTTGAGCTTATAAAGTCCTCCACCTCCTCTCCCCTCAGCTTCTACCTAGAGATCACCTCCTATTGGAAAAAATAATCAAGTAATCCCCATAGTGGCTCGAGTCCCCTGACAGGGCTACAGTGTGAAGATTAGTAGCAAAGACTTATTGTGTCACGGTAACTCTCCAGTGTCTCACAAACAAGATGCTGGAAAGACAGTCTCAAGATATCATAGTGTTGCTAACGACAGGTGTGGGTACAAGCACAAGTGTGTGGGTAAAGACAGGTGTGGCTAAGCACAAGTGTGACTAAAAGCGGGTGTGGCTAGACGCACAGGTATGTTGATAAAGTGTACGAACAGAGGCACAGACAAGTGTACACACAGTTACACGAATATACAAACAGGTACATACGTGTACATACTCATATATATACATGTACACATACGTACAGATGCTTTTCATCCAAAGTAAACACGCATATACACAGTCACATTTGTACACACACAGGTACGGACGCGTATACACCCTCATACACACAAACACGTGCATACATAAAGGTACACATATACACACACAGGTACACATACGTGCACACACTCATACACACATGTATGCGCACACAGGTACACACGCGTATGGTTTAGAAAGACACGTAAGCAAACACTATGACATATTTATTAGAAAACGTTTCGGTCCTGGGACCTTGATCACTTCTGTTTTCTAATAAATATGTCATAGTGTTTGCTTACGTGTCTTTCTAAACCAACTTGTCGGTATTTATTACCAAGGTTTATACCACACACGCGTATACATATACATACAGACATGCATGTGCATACAGATACGCACTAGTATACACATTCATTTAAACAGACATCTGTGCAAGCATACAAATACACATGCGTGCACACACAGACACATGTACACGCATAGGTGCACACATGTATACATACTCGCCTCAGGCACTATTCACCTCACTCACATGAACGATTTCCACTATGCAAATTTGACTGTTCTTACCGGATTAATAAATCTAATAAACTCAACACCGCTAGCGATGTAGGTTCCCTAGTGGCAGGGAGAAAATGCAGGTGGCTGGGAGAAAATGTAGGTGACAGAGAAAATACAGGTGGCAGAGAGAAAATTCAGGTGGCAGAGAAAATGCAGATGGCAGGGAGAAAATGTAGTTGGCAGGGAGAAAATGCAGGTGGAAGGAAGGAAATGTAGGTAGGAGGGAGAAAATGCAGGTGGAAGGGAGAAAATGTAAGCGGCAAAGAGAAAGTGCAGGTGGCAGGGAGAAAATGTACGTGGCAGGGAGAAACTGCAGGTGGCAGGGAGAAAATGTAGGTGACAGGAAGAAACTGCAGGTGGCACGGAGAAAATGCATGTGGCAGGGAGAAAATACATGTGGCAGGGAGAAAATGTAGGTGGCAGGGAGAAAGCGCAGGTGGCAGGGAGAAAGTGCAGGTGACAGAAAATGCAGGTGGCAGGGACAAAGTGCAGGTGGCGGGGGGGATAATACAGGTGGCGAGAAGATGCAGGTAGTGCTGGGGAAGGGAAAGATGCAAGTGACGGAGAAGAGGATGCAGTTGGTAGGGAAGAGTGTATTGAATGGTGGAGGCTCGATCCTCCATACGGTGACACCCCCCAAGACACAATTTGTACTCACCAAGTTCTCACCAGGCGATGTGGGAGACGATGCTGGTGCGGGGCAGAGAATCCAAATACACAAGACCTGAAAAAATAAACTCCATGTTGGTCTTTGATCAGCTACAAAAATTACCAGAAAACTCGCTGCCAATGTATATTACGGTGAGACAACACAACGTACGACACATGTGGTTGGGCAGAAGATTAAGCCGTTCTCTTACTCGCTTATGGGAAAACCAAAAGACCATCGCTAGTGTCAGAGTGCAAAACATTTATCAGGTTTCCGTTTCACAGCCATACATCGATAAAAAAATGTCACAGCAATGCAGAAATAACATAGCATTATAGCTAAACAGAACTATCACAGTAATACAGAAATAATACAGTAATTTCACAGCCATACACCAATACAGAAATATCACAGCAATACAGAAATATCACAGCAATACAGAAATATCACAGCAATACAGAAATATCACAGCAATACAGAAATATCACAGCAATGCAGAAAGACGTCCAGACAGTCAGACAGACTACTAGGCAGCCAATTAACCGAACACCCATTCAACCGGTCATAAAAGAGCCAGACAGGAAGTCAAAAAGACAGCCAGTTAAAAAGCCAGGCAAAAAAAGAAAGAGAGAAAAAGAAACTAGTTTGACGCCAGTCAAAAAAGCAGCCAGTCAACAAGGCAGTCAGCAAAACCTCCATTCAGTCACAACGCAATACTGGAAATCACAACACGTATACAGACGATGTAGGGAATCATGCAAGACGTAGGTCAAGTCTTACAGAGAAGAGCCAGAGTGGCCCCGATACTTATCCAGATTGGGATGAGCACTTGTCCAGAGTGGGCTGAACACTTGTCCAGAGTGGGCTGAACACTTGTACAGAGTGGGCTGAACACTTGTACAGAGTGGGCTGAACACTTGTACAGAGTGGGCTGAACACTTGTACAGAGTGGGCTGAGCACTTGTCCAGAGTGGGCTAAACACTTGTCCAGAGTGGGTTGAACACTTGTACAGAGTGGGCTGAACACTTGTACAGAGTGGGCTGAACACTTGCACAGAGTGGGCTGAACACTTGTACAGAGTGGGTTGAACCCTTGTTCAGGGTTTAAACCTTCATACCCAGGGTTGCGATCCTCGTCAAGGGTGAGTTAAACTCTCATTCAAGGGGGTTAAACCCTCGTCCAGGGGAATGGGTATTAAACCCGCGTCTGGAAGAGTTTTAACCTCTCTTCCTGAATGTTGATAAACCCTCGTCTAGAGGTGTGTTAAACCGTTTTTCAGAGAAGCTTAAACCCTAGTCCAGAGTAAGATAAACCAACTACCAGGGTGATATTTCACTGTGAGACAACTTGTGAGAGGGAGAGAATGGGCCGACGATAAGAGTAAATCCGGCCAGTGCTGTACAACCAGGTAATCCCTTGTACAAGCGCCCAGAGCCTCAGGCAAATTATGTAAATCCCACAACGTCCCTCCTCTGATGGCCCGCTAATGTAGCGGCAGCGGGCGAGCGTGGGTGCTGAGGTTACTGCCATAGTGTGTTCAGGAGAGAGGTTGTGTGAGGTGGTGTGGGAGCTGAAAGATGGGTTGAGGTGGTGTGGGAGCTGAAAGGTGGGTTGAGGTGGTGTGTGGGCCGATAGGTGGGTTGAGGTGGTATGGGGGCTGAGAGGTGGGTTGAGGTGGTGTGGGGGCTGAGAGGTGGGTTGAGGTGGTGTGGGGGCTGAGAGGTGGGTTCAGGACGTGTGGGGGCTGAAAGGTGGGATCAGGTGATGTGGGGGCTGAGAGGTGGGTTGAGGCGGTGTGGGGGCTGAGAGGTGGGTTGAGGTGGTGTGGAGGCTGAGAGGTGGGTTGAGGTGGTGTGGGGGCTGAGAGGTGGGTTGAGATGGTGTGGAGGCTGAGAGGTGGGTTGAGGTGGTGTGGAGGCTGAGAGGTGGGTTGAGGTGGTGTGGGGGCTGAGAGGTGCGTTGAGGTGGCGAGGGGATGTGACTTGGGTTCCAACACCCCCATCCCACCATATTTCCCCCTCCCGGTAATTTCTATAGCTCATGAACCCTTGCTGGAATACTTAACGATATCCTCACTACCCCAGTGAAGTCTCCCAGCTCAGGCTGACAGATTTTTAACACCTGGTATGAGCACCATCCTGCGTGACAGAATGTGACAGGGGAATCAGTTAGCTTTGTTCCCATTGTTTAACTATCATACAGAATAAGGTAGCAGCACAATTCTGATGTAATATTTTTTTTAATTAAAACAAAATGTCAGCGCTGACTATAGATCCCATCTTCCCTGCTTCACGGGGAAGATAGGCACTGCAGTAACCACTTGGCTACCAGCGTTCACCCTCCAACTACCTCAGTTATTCTCATCATTCCGTTTGTTTTTCCTTTATTTAATTAATGCTGATGGTTAGCTTCAGTCTAACTTTTTTATAGACAGTATCTGCTAGCTGAATACCATACCCTTAGAGTAATGTTTTCTCTAGCATACTTTAGTTAAGTTGAATAAAAGAGGAAGAATTACTCTCCAATTTAATATAGCAGAGTTATATGTCATAACTGTAGTTAACATACAGAAAGCAAATATGTTCACCATCCCATTCGATATTTAGGACTTTCGACGTATGTCACAGGCGATAAAAGAAATGACTCCCGATGGAAATAAGACAGTCTGACTCTTCTGGGTTATCCTAGATTCTTTACACATGTGCTGCTATGTATGATAATCTATGTAACTATTTCTGTATACCTGAATAAATTTACTTAATCCCATTGTACTTCTAATACATAACACAGACAGATCAAGGCTGATTGCATATGAAGTGAGTTGATTACATATTACTGGAACTGCATATATTCCTAATAGAGAATTTAGATCAAATATTATAGATGGTCAATGTATAAACAATACACTCAAACATCTCGCGAATGAAAAGAGGTAAGGGTTATCTTATTGTACAGGATATGCAGTTTAAGAGAGAAGTCAAAAACGGAATAAAGCAAGCCAAAAGAGCAAAATATAGTTAAGTTTGCAAAGGAATCAAGGTTTCTTTCAGGAATATAAGAAAAATAATAGGGAAAAAAGCTAGGTCCACTTAAATGTAATTCAGGTCAGCTTACTGTTAGTGAAATGAAATGTGTACAGTTTTCAACACTTTTTTCCTTCCTATTTTTACACAAGAGGGTTAAAGCAAAATAAAAAAAAATCAATAACTGTACTGATCAGGACGAAAATAAATTATGCAGTATCAAAGTCGGTAGTGACGTGGCCCTCAGGCAAATAGATAGATTGAAGCTAAACAAGTCACCGGGACCTGATGAGTTGTTTCCAGTGGTTCTGAAGGAATGTAATGAGTAACTTAGCAAACTCTTAGCTTGTTTCTTCAATACATTACTACAAACAGGTATTATACCTGAAGAATGGTAAATGTGATATTCCTTACAAAGAAGGAGATAGGTCCTTAGTTTCAAATTACGGACCAATCGGCGTAAAGTCCACGGAGGGAAAGTTGATAGAAGCAGTAATTGCTGAGGACACCTCCCTATTTTGTTTTTAGGGACATTTGTTTAGTTTCACTTCTAAAACATTGAGAGAAAACAGGATAATTTGATAGGTCATCAGTTATCCAACCGAGAAGGCTACACCAACAATCATTTTGGCTAGTCTATGAAGAATGACAGTTCTATTTGCAACAACAAATGGAGACTTTAAATTAAGAAATGTTGGAGCAACGGAAAGGTTCAAACAGGAGTATAGTAATTTTCCACCAAGAGGAAGTCAAGCAACTCCACTCTGCTGAGCCACCAAGAATATCACACTGCTGCACTCAGGACACCAGTGCTTCTTCCATTAGGGTTTGAGTGAGTCTACCCGCCTGACCTGACTACCTTGGTGCTGAAAGGTTAAGCCGATCGACCACCTCTCATCTGGCAGCACATCCTCTAAATTCAGCAACAGGATTTTCGATACCAACGTCTTAGGATACGACTTTATGTCCGCGTTGACATAAATATAGGTTTATTAACATGTACATAACCTAACCTAATAATATTGAACTTAATCTAGAAAAACAAATTAATAATTTTTGTTGATGATTAGATCAGGAAATAATCAACAAAATACAAAGAGTGTGAAAAAACTCGTCATTGTATTTCATGTTTCTAATCCAGTGTGGGAGCATTTAGAGTAAAGAATAAGGTTCGGTTTTCCGTCCTTTAATTGTGACCCGTTCTCTGAGCAGTCAGGCTTTTGGTGTTCTTTTCGAAGGGTAGCTCTGGGCTGACAACCTCCCATCTACAGAAGCCAGAGAATTGTTCCAGCCACGGGATTACAACAGAGTGTAGATGCAACTTCCCCTTACCTTGCAATGTTAAATTTCTTACGAGGTTCCCAACTTTAGTGTCTTAACTTTTCTGTAAATTTATACTTTTTAGGAACACAAAAATAAAGGAGCACTGCAGTAGACGTTCTGGTCCATGCTGGGCAGGTCTTACTCAGATCCAACCATTCTTATCCGTACACACAAACACACACACACACACACACACAAACACACACATATATATATGTTTTTTTTCAACAAGTCGGCCGTCTCCCACCGAGAAAAAGAAAATACTTTCATCATCATTCAACACTTTCACCTCACTCACACATAATCACTGTTTTTGCAGAGGTGCTCAGAACACAACAGTTTAGAAGCATATACGTATAAAGATACACAACATATCCCTCCAAACTGCTAATATCCCAAAACCCCTCCTTTAGAGTGCATGTATTGTACTTCCCATTTCCAGGACTCAAGTCCGGCTATAAAAATAACCGGTTACCCTGAATCCCTTCACTAAATATTACCCTGCTCACACTCCAACAGATCGTCAGGTCCCAAATACCATTCGTCTCCATTCACTCCTATCGAACACGCTCATGCACGCCTGCTGGAAGTCCAAGCCCCTCGCCCACAAAACCTCCCTTACCCCTTCCTTCCAACCTTTTCGAGGACGACCCCTACCCCGCCTTCCTTCCCCTACAGATTTAAATGCTCTCCATGTCATTCTACTTTGATTCATTCTCTCTAAATGACCAAACCACCTCAACAACCCCTCTTCAGCCCTCTGACTAATACTTTTATTACTCCACACCTTCTCCTAATTTCCACACTCCGAATTTTCTGCATAATATTTACACCACACATTGCCCTTAGACAGGACATCTCCACTGCCTCCAACCGTCTCCTCGCTGCAGCATTCACAACCCAAGCTTCACACCCATATAAAAGTGCTGGTACTACTATACTTTCATACATTCCCTTCTTTGCCTCCATAGATAACGTTTTTTGACTCCACATATACCTCAACGCACCACTCACCTTTTTTCCTTCATCAGTTCTATGATTAACATCATCCTTCATAAATCCATCCGCCGACACGTCAACTCCAAAGTATCTGAAAACATTCACTTCTTCCTTACTCCTCCTCCCCAATTTGATATCCAATTTTTCTTTATCTAAATCATTTGATACCCTCATCACCTTACTATTTTCTATGTTCACTTTCAACTTTCTACCTTTACACACATTCCCAAACTCATCCACTAACCTTTGCAATTTTTCTTTAGAATCTCCCATAAGCACAGTATCATCAGCAAAAAGTAACTCTGTCAATTCCCATTTTGTATTTGATTCCCCATAATTTAATCCCACTCCTCTCCCGAACACCCTAGCATTTACTTCCTTTACAACCCATCTATAAATATATTAAACAACCATGGTGACATTACACATCCCTGTCTAAGACCTACTTTTACCGGGAAGTAGTCTCCCTCTCTTCTACACACCCTAACCTGAGCCTCACTATCCTCATGAAAACTCTTTACAGCATTTAGTAACTTACCACCTATTCCATATACTTGCAACATCTGCCACATTGCTCCCCTATCCACTATCATATGCCCTTTCTAAATCCATAAATGCAATAAAAATTTCCTTACCTTTATCTAAATACTGTTCACATATATGCTTCAATGTAAACACTTGATCTACACATCCCCTACCCACTCTGAAACCTCCTTGCTCATCCGCAATCCTACATCCTGTCTTACCTCTAAGTCTTTCAATTATAACCCTACCGTACACTTTTCCTGGTATACTCAATAAACTTATTCCTCCATAATTTTTAGTCTCTTTTGTCCCCTTTCCCTTTATATAAAGGGACTATGCATGCTCTCCGCCAATCCCTAGGTACCTTCCCCTCTTTCATACATTTATTAAACAAAAGTACCAACCACTCCAACACTATATCCCCCCCTGCTTTTAACATTTCTGTCATGATCCCATCAGTTCCAGCTGCTTTACCCCCTTTCATTCTACGTAATGCCTCACGTACCTCCCCCACACTTACATTCTGCTCTTCTTCACTCCTAAAAGATGGTATACCTCCCTGACCAGTGCATGAAATTACTGCCTCTCTTTCTTCCTTAACATTTAAAAGTTCCTCAAAATATTCTCGCCATCTACCTAATACCTCCCTCTCCCCATCTACTAACTCCCCTACTCTGTTTTTAACTGACAAATCCATACTTTCCCTAGGATTTCTTAACTTGTTTAACTCACTCCAAATTTTTTCTTATTTTCATTAAAATTTCTTGACAGTGCCTCTCCCACTCTATCATCTGCTCTCCTTTTGCACTCTCTCACCACTCTCTTTACCTTTCTTTTACTCTCCATATACTCTGCTCTTCTTATAACACTTCTGCTTTGTAAAAACCTCTCATAAGCTACCTTTTTCTCTTTTACCACACCCTTTACTTCATCATTCCACCAATCACTCCTCTTTCCTCCTGCCCCAACCCTCCTATAACCACAAACTTCTGCCCCACATTCTAATACTGCATTTTTAAAACTATTCCAACCCTCTTCAACCCCCCCCCCCCCCACTATTCATCTTTGCACTAGCCCACCTTTCCGCCAATAGTCGCTTATATCTCACCCGAACTTCCTCCTCCCTTAGTTTATACACTTTCACCTTCCTCTTTTCCCATCTACCTCTTACTCTAACTGTAGCTACAACTAAATAATGATCCGATATATCAGTTGCCCCTCTATAAACATTTACATCCTGGAGCCTACCCATCAACCTTTTATCCACCAATACATAATCTAATAAACTACTTTCATTACGTGCTACATCATACCTTGTATATTTATCCTCTTTTTCATAAAATATGTATTACTTATTACCAAATCTCTTTTTACACATAGCTCATTTAAAGGCTCCCCATTTACATTTACCCCTGGCACCCCAAATTTACCTACTACTCCCTCTATAACACTTTAGCACTGAAATCCCCAACCACCATTACTCTCACACTTGATTCAAAACTCCCCACGCATTCACTCAACATTTCCCAAAATCTCTCTCTCTCTCCTCTACACTTCTCTCTTTTCCAGGTGCATGCACGCTTATTATAACCCACTTTTGACATCCAATCTTTATTTTACTCCACATAATCCTTGAATTGATACATTTATAGTCCCTCTTTTCCTGCCATAGCTTATCCTTCAACATTATTGCTATTCCTTCTTTAGGTCTAACTCTATTTGAAACCCCTGACCTAATCCCATTTATTCCTCTCCATTGAAACTCTCCCACCCCCTTCAGCTTTGTTTCACTTAAAGCCAGGACATCCAGCTTCTTCTCATTCATTACATCCACAATCATCTCTTTCTTATCATTTGCACAACATCCACGCACATTCAGACTTCCCACTTTGACAATTTTCTTCTTCTTATTCTTTTTAGTAATCTTTACAGGAAAAGGGGTTACTAGCCCATTGTTCCCGGCATTTTAGTTGACTTTTACAACACGCATGGCTTACGGAGGAAAGATTCTTATTCCACTTCCCCATGGATATAAAAGGAAAAGTAATAAGACCAAGAACTATTAAGATAAAATCAAAGAAAACTCAGATGAGTGTGTATAAATAAATGTGTACATGTATGTGTAGTGTGACCTAAGTGTAAGTAGAAGTAGCAAGACATGCCTGTAATCTTGCATATTTATGAGACAGACAAAAGACGCCAGCAATCCTACCATCATGTAAAACAATTACAGGCTTTCGTTTTACACTCACTTGGCAGGACGGTAGTACCTCCCTGGGTGGTTGCTGTCTATCAACCTACTACCATATATATATATATATATATATATATATATATATATATATATATATATATATATATATATATATATATATATATATATATATATATTATATATATATATATATATATATTATATATATATATATATATTATATATATATATATATATATATATTATATATATATATATATATATATATATATATATATATATATATATATATATATATATATATATATATATATAAATAATTATATATATGTCGTGCCGAATATGCAAAACTGGTCAATTAGCAAGAACTCATTTAAAATTAAGCTCTTTCTAAAATTTTCTCTTATACTTTTAAAGATATATTTTTTTCATTAAGGTTAATGTGAAAAAATTTAATTTTGCTCCAAAAGATTCTTAGAAAACTTACCTAACCTTATTATAACAAGAACAAGTTATTTTAGCCTAACCCAACTAAATATATTTTAGATTTGTTCACAATAATTTAATACTAAACAAACACAGTGAAATATATTTTTTTCGTTAGGTTCAGAATGTTTTTGGCGAAATTATTGCATACACAAATTTTCGCTTGTCCTATATGGCAAGATGAGCGTTGCTATTTAAGCCAAGATCGCAAGTTCTCCCTATTCGGCACGACATATATGTGTGTGTGGTGTGTGTGTGTGTGTGTGTGTGTGTGTGTGTGTGTGTGTGTGTATGTGTGTGTGTGTGTGTGCAGAACCACGGGGGAGTTGAATAACAGCTCTAGGCTTTCCGTGTTGCAATCAACACATCATCAAGTGCTTGCAATGCTGTAGGAAAAAGGAGGATGTCCAAGCAAATACGATCGCAGGAAATGTGTTTGCTTGAGTGAGGCAGAAAGGCTGAAGGCAAGAGGCAGGAAGTGCCTTCAGGTATACCAATACCTATAGCCAGAAAGACTGAATATTATAGCATTAGAAGACAGCCAACCCAAAAGCACTGATATTTTAGTAGTAACCCAATGAACGTGACATGGCAATTAAAAAAAAAACGGTCAGACTACGCTATGATATAAATAACTTCACATACCAAATATAGATGTCACTGGCAATTACCTTAAAGGGATTCATTTAAAGGGATACATCAGTAATTTATCCAAAGGGAGACAGTCATAGTTTATCTACCCTATTTGTTTGTGTTATCAAATAAAAAACAAATCTGTTTGTGACTTGATAAAGCCCACTGTGTGGGCGAAACGTAGTCAATAAAAGATCACATACTGCATTTGCCCTTTCATTCATTCAGTTACTGTCTTTCCAGAATTGCACTGACATCACAGTTCAGATTAACTTTCAAGTGCAACATACTCACCAATCCTTCAGTGCTGGTCTTGCTGCTCTTCCCTCCTCTAGGTTTCAAGTTCGGTTGAATTTCTTCATAAAAGTTACATAATTCAGGCTCCAATAGCACGTCTATTAAAAACTATTTGTCTCCATTCTTATCTAACACGCTAACTCAGACCTGCTGGATACTCAAACCACTAACACTCAGACCCACTTTTAACCCCTTCTTCCAGCTGTTCCTGGGATGAACCCCTTCCTTCTCCTGTCTTCCACTCCAGATTTATACACCCTCTTTGTTATCCTATCCCTCTCCACCCTCTCTACACGCCCAAACCACCTCAACAACCCCTCCACAGCTTTTTGAATTATTCCTGTGGTGGCCTCACATCTTTTAATTTCTAAGCTACAAATATTCTATATGATATTCACGTCACACATTGCTCTCAAGTGAGACACCTTCGCTGTCTCCAGCGGTATATTAATTTTGCCATCATAGGTCAATTTTCATTCCACAGTTACATCAACACACCACGCACAGTTTTTCATTCATCTGTTTTGCAGTTCACCTCGTCTTTCATAGACCCAAATGCTTAAATATTCACTCTCAAATACCTAAATACATCCACTTTCTCCATATTCCTTCCTCTGTCATTGCCTAAACTTTTTGTTACCCTCTTCATCTTGCTCTTTTCTACTTTCACTTTTTTTTTTTTTACATACCCTCCCAAATTCGTTCACCAACCTTTGCAGTTGTCTTCAGAAACCTCCTAAAGAAATGTGTCATTAACAAAATGTAATTGATAATTCCCACCACGTATTGATCGAAGTTCTTTTAAACCCACATCCCTTCCTAACACACTAGCATTCATTTCTTTCACAGCCCCATTTATAAATACTTTAAACAACCAGTCACATTGCAAATCCCCATCTAAGTGCAACTTTAGCTGGGAAATAACCTCCCTCACTCTCTGCATAAAATTCTTAACTGTTTTCAGTAGCCTACCTTCTATTCCATACATTTGTAACATCTGCCACATTGTTCCCCTATCTGCTCTATCATATTCGTTTCCTAAATCCATAAGTGCAGTGAGAGACTCTTTTATTCCTTATCTAAGTACTGCTCACTTATATGCTTCAATGTAAACACTTAGTCTACACAGCCCCTGCCCTTCCTAAATCCTTCCTGCTCCTCTGAAAAGCTACTCATTCTCTCTTATCCCTAACCCTTTTAATAATAATTCTATCTTAAACTTTACCTGGTGTATTCAACAAGTTTATCCCCCTATAATTCTTACATTCTCTCTTGTCACCTTTACCCTTATACAAGGGAGCTATGCACGCTCTCTGCCAATCCTTTGGTATTCTTCCTTCCTTTCTTAATGCATGTGTTGAACAAACAAACCAACCACTCCAACACTATATCCCCACCTGATTTTAAAATCTCAGTCTTAATCCTGTCTGTCTCACCCGCTTTACTCATTTTCATTCCACCCTCAGCCTCACGCACTTTCATTCCACCCACTGCCTCACGCACTTTCCCCACAGCTACATCAGGCTTCTCCTCACTCCTATACCGTATTATCCCTCGTTGTCCCATGCATGATATCACCGTCTCCCCTTCATCACTAACATTCAACAACTCGTCTAAACATCCTCCTTATTTTTCCAGTACCTCCACCTTCCCGTCTAACATTTCCCCTCTTTCATTTTTAACCGCTAAGTCCAATTGCTCTCCAGGCTTCCTCACCTTATTGATCTCTCAACAAAACAGATTATTCTAAGCAAAAGTTGCTGGTAAAGACTCGCTCTGTCTCTCAATATATTTCCTTTTGCACTCCCTCACCATGTATTTATCATTTTCGTCTCATTTGTATTTCCTGTTACCAAAATCTTTTCTATACTCAGCTCAATTAAGCCCCTCCCCCAGGGACGTTCTTTGACACTGGTGAGGGGCTCTTGATCTAGGGAATTGGATCTGTGCTCCAATTCTCTGAATTAAACCTGAATGTCTTTCATCTCCTCTCCCACAGTTGCTGTATAATCCCTACTAGTTTAGCGCTCAATAATAATAATAATAATAATAATAATAATAATAATTATTATACACAAATAACCCTCACATAGGAGGAGCTCACGACGACGTTTCGGTTCGACTTGAACAAGTTACAAAATGACTTTGTAAATGGTCCAAGTCGGACCGAAACGTCGTTGTAAGTTCCTCTCTTCTATGTGCGGTAAAGTGTGTATTGTTCCAGTCACGGTATTGTGTCTTTTTGTTAATAATAAACAAGGACCCCATTTCATCTACCTCTGACACTCAGATCCTACCTACTACACCATCTGTAACAGTTACAGTCACCTTAGCATTTAGATGCCCCACAAAATAATTTTCGAACCTTCCTAAACACTCAATTAATATCCGACAAAAACTCTCTCTTCATCGCAGCTCTCTATTGTATACATAATAACTCACTCATTCTAACCCACATAATTCTTAAGTTTGTACACTCATAATCCCCTTTTATTTCCATTATTGATCACTTGCCATTACCGCTACTATTTCCTCAGCTCTGATTCTCGCAGATACACCTAACCTAACCTAACCTAACCTAACGTAATGTAACGTAACGTAACGTAACCTAACCTAACCTTGTTTACCCGTTCCTCATGAAATTTTCTCATCACCTTTTAGCTTTATTTCACTCAGTGCTTAGACATCCAGCTTCTTTTCATTCATATCATAAACAATCATTTTTTATCTTACTTTTTAGTGATTTATAGAGAAGGGAGATACTAGCCACGTTGTAGTTTCCTTTTAAGACACATATGACTTACGGGGAAGAGTTCGAGCCCTTTATTCTGGAACAACGTTTCATCTACCCATGAGTGAGGCGTTATACTAATAAAGAACTCTACTGTAACCAGAGTCTTTATTTTACTATTGGAAGCGTTTAACCCGAGAAAGTGTGCGAGTGAAACAAACCAGTGGGTGAGATTAGGGTGAGGAACTTGTTTACTGCAAGACAATCTGTGAGTGAAACCCACCAGAGAAACTTTTAGACTAAAATACCTGGAGGGAGTTCGACGGGTCAACGCCCCTGCAGCCCAATTCTTGACGAATTAATCGTCAAGAGAACAAAGTATGATTAAAGATGCATCCACAACTGTCAATAACAATGAAGTGCTCTCCAGAATATACAAGTCTGTTAATTCCTGTGCTTTTTAGTGACTGCCCAAACACATTCACAAAAAATATCCAAAGTCACAAAAGTCGGCCTATAAAGACTTAGACAAATATGCTCGACTGAAGTCCCATCCTCAAAGTGTAGCTTGTACCTCCAACTAAATAAGAGAAAAAGTTAAGATATCCATCAAACGTATTATATATTTATGTTCCAAGACCAGCAGCCAACCTTTAGAAATGTCACTGCACCTGGCAGAAAGAACGTGATAGAAGGTAACAATCGACCTTCATCAGCGTCACTGCAGCTGGGAGAAGGAACGTACTCGCATCCAATATTTATAATTTATATATAAATCACTATCTTAACATTATTAAAGTAACACAAAGTAAAACAAAAATCTATACTATGAAATTATTCAATGAACTCAATAGAAATTCTTTTGAAAGACAAACTGACTAGTACGGCATCATTTTTTTGTTAAATGTTCATGTGTGAGGATATTATCTCTAAGGTATAATATATACACCGACAGGGGTATATCTCTTAATGAATAAATACAGAGAGTTTACTTTAACACCTCTTTTAAGGTATAGAAATACCCTTAACAGCTAAGGAGCAAGAAATTTACAGCCTTAGTGACCCCTTGAATAATCAATTGGCTTTAAGGGCAATTTTTACCAACCATTAATCGGATACACATTAAAATATACAATTATCTAAAGTAACATATCAACCCTTTTAGGCAGACTAGATCGAGCAGAAAACATGGAACTGGATTTTAAACGAGGGCAGAGGTTCTCGCTGTAGCACAAACCACGGTACAGGTGGGGATTGAACTCGCGGAATGCGAGTCGTAAAACTCCAGGCCAGCACGAGTTCAATCCCCACGTGTACCTTGGTATGTTTGCAATAGTGTCATTACGATTTCGTGAGTCAACTGTTGTACAGGTTGTCTATGGACAATTAACATCTGTTTCAACAGAATTTTCCAATGTATTAATTATTGAGTGTCTCAGACACTCCCTGTCTTGGGAGTGTCTGAGACCCAAGTGTCCCGTGGGAGGAGGCACAAGTACCTCCTCATCTTTGGGACCAACTGTCCCCAGGCCTAGCCACAAGCTAGGCCTCTCTGGTCTGCCATCCCCGCCCCAAGGGGGCTAATGGGAATGAGAGTCTTGTGAGCTGTAATCTCTGGCTCGGGCACCTACCCTGCCCTAGAAGGGCTGGGCATGGTGTCGATTCCAATGTATTGAAACATGACTGTTACTTGTTGCTCTAAAGTTCAGAAGAAATATAAAAAAAGCGGAAAATATTATATAAGAAGAATATAATGATAGATTTGTTTACCGTTATCTAATATTAGTGTAAATGTTTAAATTACTATCTTTATTATAAATATTATAATTATTATTATTATTATTATTATTGTAATATTATGGGAACCACCAAATCCTTATGGGTTATGCAGAGTGACAAGTGTGAGGAAATCTGGTTTGATCCAAGAGAGGAGTAACTCAGATTCCATGGATGAAAAGCCTTTCATCAAGATTATGGTGTTCCTTTGAAGTGTGTAAGTGTTCACAGAGATGAACAGAAAACAATAAGGTAAGCAATATGAATTCATAAAATTAGGCTGAAGGATGGGAGAGGGTGGGAGAGAGAGAGAGAGAGAGAGAGAGAGAGAGAGAGAGAGAGAGAGAGAGAGAGAGAGAGAGAGATTTTCTGTTCTGTTATGGAAAGGTCAGGGTAAGTATTAATGAGATGATCATCTGAGGATCCCACAGATCATTCAATTCAAATTTACATTTAAATTTATTCACCCTGATCTCGTACAATAAGAGACTGGAGAGATCAAAAAATAATTCATTAATCCATATGAAAATTAGGTTTATTTATATAAAAGGTAGATAATCTCTTTTAACATGACCCTGAATGCTGGATATATTTTCCAAGTATACTTAACCCATGCATATTACAATGTTAATAATAACGTGGGTTAGAATAAACGTGAGAGGTAAAAGAGGTAAGTGTTTATGTTGGTGAGATGAAGAAGAAGCGTGTAGAGATAGAAGTTACGTGAATATTTATGGAGTTTTTAAATAAGAGATTAATTCCTGTGGAAGACCTAAATACTAAAGGGAAGTTGTTGTATATGGCGAAAGAAATAAGATTGGCGTGTCAGGGATAAGTGATATTAAGGTAACTAATTGAGTTATGAATAAAAAGAGGTCTGGTTATAGGTAATACTTATTTTAGGAATACGAGCATATGATGAGGTATGATGAAGAGAGGAATGGAAGCATTTTGCTAGACTATGTATTGGTGGATGAAAGGTTGATGGGATGACTTCGGGAAGTGCATGTTTTTTAGAGTGAATGACTGATCGGTCTGTTCATTATTTAGTGGCAGCTACAGTAAGAGTAATGATCAGTTGGAGTTTATGGAAAATGGTGTTTCATGAGGGGCTAGGTTTGATTGGTGTCATTGGGTACGGGAGTTATTTCTTGGGTGGCTTTAGGTAGAGATCGTTTTGATAAGGACCTGCCTCGTATGGGCCAGTAGGCCTTCTGCAGTGTTCCTACATTCTTATGTTCTTCTTATGTTCTTATGATAAGAGAGAAGTAAAAATAAGTCAGCCAGAAACGTAGACTATTTATGGGAGGTATAAGTCACTATCGAATGTATGGTGGGATACAGAGTTCACCGGTAATTAGGAAAAGGTCAGAGAGGCATGAGGTAGATTTTAGAATACATTGCTAGAATGTTAAGCTAAAGTTTGTATTAGAAGCTGGGTGTGGGTGGAAGAAGAATGAGGTAAAATAGGTAGCAAGGATAGGTTAAGTGTTGAGACAACAAGAGTAATGTACCGGTATATACAGATACAAACATTTTTTTATAGGAGTTAGTCAGAGAATTAAACGTTGCGGTGAAGAGGCTGGAGACAATGACTGTCATGTTTGAGAGCCATATGTGATGTGAATATTATGCAGAGAGTTCGACGAGTCGAAATTAGAAGTTTGTGTGTGCTTACAAATGGTATAATTTTGAAGGCTGAGGAAAAGGTTATTGAACGTCTAGAACGGAGCACAAAATGTGAGCCAAGACGGTTTACAAATCTGGGGAGCGAAGAATGTGGAGTAGGGGTAAGCCCTGGAAGGATTAGAGGTGTAAACCAGATTTTAATTAGTAGAGGCTTGAGCATCCGGCATTTATGTATAAGAATGTTAGATAAGAGAGGAAACAAATGCTTGGAGTATGAACAGGGAAACATTTATGAGGGTATTCAGAGAAAACACTAAGTTGAACTTATGTCCTGGAGGTGGGAAACGCAGCACCTCCACTATGAAGGTAGAATAAGAATGTTTCAGGTCGGACAGTCAGTTGAACTATTGTGTGTGTACTTTTGACAACACATATGCTGTATGAACGATGCTGAATACATTTCGTTTGTGAAACATCCTGTCTTGCTGGGAGATGACCGGAAGAGTAACAAACATTTTCCCCAGAGAAGAGAAAATGATTGGTAAACCTTCCATAATTCCTCGGGCTTCCTCTTGCTGTTATAAGAGTAAAACCGAGATTAAAAAAACAGATAAAATTTACCCTAATAAATATAAAATACTGAAACGTTAAATAAATATACGATATTTTTTTTTACTATACTATACTGTGAATAGTTAATTTCCTTCTAGGCAAATTAACTTTGTAGGAAATTTTCCCTATAAGGAAATTAGCTGAGGGCGTTATTATGTCCGGTTCTATCAGTCTGGTGGATTTCATCAACTTCTGGTGTTATAACATCAGCGCTGAAGTTCCCAATAAAACAAATGGTGCATTGTGTTGTGATGGGGCTGGTGTACTGTTTACTACTGTGTGGAGGTGTACTGTTTACTACTGTGTGGTGTACTGTTTACTACTGTGTGGAGGTGTACTGTTTACTGCTGTGTGGAGGTGTACTGTTTACTACTGTGTTGAGGTGTACTGTTTACTACTGTGTGGAGGTGTACTGTTTACTACTGTGTGGTGTACTGTTTACTACTGTGTGGAGGTGTACTGTTTACTACTGTGTGGAGGTGTACTGTTTACTACTGTGTGGAGGTGTACTGTTTACTACTGTGTTGAGGTGTATTGTTTACTACTGTGTGGAGGTGTACTGTTTACTGCTGTGTGGTGTACTGTTTACTACTGTGTGGAGGTGTACTGTTTACTACTGTGTGGAGGTGTACTGTTTACTGCTGTGTGGAGGTGTACTGTTTACTGCTGTGTGGAGGTGTACTGTTTACTGCTGTGTGGAGGTGTACTGTTTACTACTGTGTGGAGGTGTACTGTTTACTGCTGTGTGGAGGTGTACTGTTTACTACTGTGTAGAGGTGTACTGTTTACTGCTGTGTGGAGGTGTACTGTTTACTACTGTGTGGAGGTGTACTGTTTACTGCTGTGTGGAGGTGTACTGTTTACTACTGTGTGGAGGTGTACTGTTTACTACTGTGTGGAGGTGTACTGTTTACTACTGTGTGGTGTACTGTTTACTACTGTGTGGAGGTGTACTGTTTACTACTGTGTGGAGGTGTACTGTTTACTACTGTGTGGAGGTGTACTGTTTACTACTGTGTGGAGGTGTACTGTTTACTGCTGTGTGGAGGTGTACTGTTTACTACTGTGTGGAGGTGTACTGTTTACTGTGTGGTGTACTGTTTACTACTGTGTGGAGGTGTACTGTTTACTGTGTGGTGTACTGTTTACTACTGTGGAGGTGTACTGTTTACTACTGTGTGGAGGTGTACTGTTTACTACTGTGTGGTGTACTGTTTACTACTGTGTGGAGGTGTACTGTTTACTACTGTGTGGAGGTGTACTGTTTACTACTGTGTTGAGGCGTACTGTTTACTACTGTGTGGAGGTGTACTGTTTACTGTTGTGTGGTGTACTGTTTACTACTGTGTGGAGGTGTACTGTTTACTGCTGTGTGGAGGTGTACTGTTTACTGCTGTGTGGTGTACTGTTTACTACTGTGTGGAGGTGTACTGTTTACTGCTGTGTGGAGGTGTGCTGTTTACTACTGTGTGGAGGTGTACTGTTTACTGCTGTGTGGAGGTGTACTGTTTACTGCTGTGTGGAGGTGTACTGTTTACTACTGTGTGGAGGTGTACTGTTTACTGCTGTGTGGTGTACTGTTTACTACTGTGTGGAGGTGTACTGTTTACTGCTGTGTGGAGGTGTACTGTTTACTACTGTGTGGAGGTGTACTGTTTACTGCTGTGTGGTGTACTGTTTACTACTGTGTGGAGGTGTACTGTTTACTGCTGTGTGGAGGTGTACTGTTTACTAATGTGTGGAAGTGTACTGTTTACTACTGTGTGGAGGTGTACTGTTTACTGTGTGGAGGTGCACTGTTTACTACTGTGTGGAGGTTTACTGTTTACTACTGTGTGGAGGTGTACTGTTTACCACTGTGTGGAAGTGTACTGTTTACTACTGTGTGGAGGTGTACTGCTTACTACTGTGTGGAGGTGTACTGTTTACTACTGTGTGGAGGTGTACTGTTTACTACTGTGTGGAGGTGTACTGTTTACTACTGTGTGGCGGTGTACTGTTTACTACTGTGTGGCGGTGTACTGTTTACTACTGTGTGGAGGTGTATTGTTTACTACTGTGTGGAGGTGTACTGTTTACTACTGTGTGGAGGTGCACTGTTTACTACTGTGTGGAGGTGTACTGTTTACTACTGTGTGGAGGTGTACTGTTTACTACTGTGTACAGGTGTACTGTTCACTGCTGTGTGGAGGTGTGCTTTTTACTACTGTGTGGAGGTGCACTGTTTACTACTGTGTGGAGGTGTACTGTTCACTGCTGTTTGGAGGTGTACTGTTCACTGCTGTGTGGAGGTGTACTGTTTACTGCTGTGTGGAGGTGTACTGTTCACTGCTGTGTGGAGGTGTACTGTTCACTGCTGTGTTGTTGGCATGCGGTGCAATACAACGGGAGTGGGAGGTGATGCAGGGAGGGCGTTGGCGTGCAAGTATGTGTGTGGGAGTGCGGTGGTACGGGTGTGTGGGCGTGCGGGCGTGTAATGCGGCTCACTTGGTTGTAACACTCGCCGACTCTGAAATAAATTTCATCATAGCCTCTTTATGGAAAACAATCCTGCGTAAAACTGCGGCTCTGGAGACGCTACCAAGAGGCACGTCCTAGTGATGGGGAAGTAGGGAGGTGGGGTGGCGTAGTGGTGGGGAAGTGGGGAGGCGTAGTAGTGGGACTGGGATTTTGTCTGGTGTGAGGAGTGGCGTGTGAAGGAGTTGAGAATGCTGGAGGTGTGCACGGGAATTGTACGAATCGTATTAAGCTGATGCGAGACATGCACGCTTCTTAGGCTTGCAGCAAGGCTTTGAGTAGGCAGACATCTCCCTCTAAAAAATCGTAAAATGAATGGATAAGGTCTATGGAAAAGTATGCACATAGTGTGGTTAAATTCCAAGAGCCATTTGTTGGACCAAGTTTGCGACCTGTCCAGATCCCTCTGTAATCGTACCTGATCCTCTTCTGCTTGAATTTTCCGTATTAGCGTCGCATCGTCTGCAAACAGGAACCAAAAACAGTAAAAAATTATTTTTTTACTACAAAGAATTACTGTATACAATTGAATATACTGCTCTATGACAGAATTCAAACCATATATAAAATAATATGTTACAATGATACGAATGACTAGATGTATTTTGGTAGTTACGCGACCCGAGAAAGGTATTCCGTGTTTTATACGCCCAGTCTCTTCTAGTTCAGTGAAGGCCAAAGGAATAGTAGATGGCGCTGATGAAATTCCAATTCAGTAAACTTTAAGAATCAATGTATGCATTTTGTCGAATATGTATTGATATAACCACTGGATAGCGAAACGTCTGTCCATAAAGATGCCCAGATGTCGCACATGTGTCTAATTCTTCATTTTGCCGGTATTACCTGGAGTATATCTGGGGAGGGCTTCGGGTGGGTCAACGCCCCCACGGCCCTGTCTGTGGCCAGGCCTCATGGGGGATCAGGGCCTGATCAGCCAGGATGTTACTGTTGGCGGCACACATCCCGGCCAAATGGTAAAATAAATGGATCAGGTCGAGGGAAAAGTATGCACTCATGCATTTATGGACAACAAGACATCGTTGGTTCCATTCAGAGTATTCACAGTGGATATTCTCACATGATACAGCTCTTACAATTCTATTGCCCAGAATTTTGGAAAGATGATCATTGATTCGGACGGTAATTATTTCACTGAAAATAAATTGTCATTCAGATAAGATTGTGACTGATGCAATATATTTTGATTCAAGAATATGTCTTTTAGTATAATTACCAGATTTAATACCAGTTTGAAATGATCAAAATCTGTATTATCATCACAACCACGAACATGACAGAACACCAAATAAAAAGTTAACGCTAATTTAGGCAGGATACAGAATAAAAACATTTCAACTGGTGACTCGGGTTTCAGGCGGGGCTGGTGAGGTATCCAGTTACATCAGTAATGCACAGTCTCAGTCTCTGGTTTCCCACATGATCAGCGAGTTTGTTTAAGGTTAATACAATACTTAATATTTTGTCTGTGGTTAATACAATACTTGGTATTTTGTCTGAGGTTAATTCAATACTTGGTATTTTGTCTGAGGTTAATACAATACTTGGTATTTTGTCTGAGGTTAATACAATACTTGGTATTTTGTCTGAGGTTAATACAGTACTTGGTATTTTGTCTGAGGTTAATACGGTACTTGGTATTTTGTCTGAGGTTAATACGGTACTTGGTATTTTGTCTGAGGTTATTACATTCTTTGATATTTTGTCTGAGGTTAGTTAATACAATTATAGATAATTTGCTAAGGTGCAACGTACATATATACATTATTAATGTCTGTACGTTTAATGTTAGAGTTAAGGCAAGTGGCTGTCACTGACATTGTCATTGAAAATGACTCCGACTATGACAAGAGCGCTTTGGTTTACTGGATCATCATATTGAACACTCCCCTGAACACCATCCTCTTCTCTGGTGTTCAAAGGAGAGGTTGATGTAAATTTCTGCAAACTTCATCTGAGTTCATTCGTGTTCACCGAGAGATGTACGTCTTTCAGTGTATATAAACTGGGAATTTACTTTAGTTTTTTAAGGGATATAAGTATTATTGGCTGGTGGTGAACAGGTTACCTGTAGCCTTAACAACCCTCGTGTAGTCTATAGGCCTTAATTATTAGAGCACCAGAACATTAATTTAGCTTAATCAATCTGACTTTACCATGTCGACATGGTTGCTCTCGTGACCCTTAATAATAGTCTCATACAAAAATGCACTCTCATTTGTGGACTGTTTCTGAGAGTTTTGGTTGTCTATATATACCATGCAATATGATGTGAGCAGACTGTATTATATTTAACTAGTGTTGATTTAGCTTAAAGCGAAGAGTCAGTCTTATAAGAGATTTGATATGGGTCGGCTAGCTGCTCAGCAGCTTCAGCAAACAAATTACACTTTCACAAACTCCTATTTTACAATATGTTATTGTGGATTTACTTTCTAACCCTTGTCGTGTTGTACATAGTCTAAGTAAATGGTGTCCGCAAGTTAGGTCGTGTGTGAACATAAGGTATCTGAAGAATTAGCGCAAGATCTGAGTGTCTTCAATTTGTAGATGTTTCGCCATCAAGTGGCTTCTTCAATACAAGGTCATAATGTGATGACTTTAGAAGTGTATACTAAAGACGAGGTAATCAGTCCCTCACCCTGGGAGCAGGTGATGAGCACCGTAGTCTTGAAGAAGGTGAAGCACAGACAGGAAGATTGGAGCTGATATACTGGCATTAGATGAAGGACGTGAAGCAGGTCAAGACATTGTCACTGGTAGGCCGGATTCTTCAGTAATAGGAGACTTTGTCTCTGCTTTGTTTCCATACAGAGAAGTCGTGTGTTGACTGCTTGTTAATCAATGTAACTGTATGAGAGTTTGACTTCATCATCAGTTATCCCAGAAATGGGACATTTAAGTGGTTACCTAGTTTTTCTTCTTTTATTCCTTCCTGCAACTTTCAGTTGCTATTTCGCTTGTAACTCGAGACTGGGCAGGTCCTCTCCAATTCAATGTTGCAAACATACCCAACTGGTTTGCTAATCTGCCTCTCAGTTGTTACATTCTTTCTTCTACTAGTGGGCCCCGCCTCTTCTGTTGTCTTCAAGATTTTCTGTGCCTCATCTTTGGCAGCATGTTAAGTCTCTATTTTTATTCTTCAACTTTTCATTGTTCCAGACTATGGAGCAGAGATCTTCTCTGGGCTGAGGGACTGACCACTTTAAAATGATGTCTCGAGGGTGATGGACTGATTATATCTTCTCTGCATCTTCACTGTTTCTGCTCTCTATTCCACTGAAGAAACCTGTTGTGTAGGCGAAACGTTTCATAATAAAGATACCTAACTGTTGCACATGTGTCTTACATATGAACTTGTCGGCATTGTACACAATTATTGTATTCACTTAAAGGAAACACACACAGACACACACACAGACACACACTCACACACACACAGACACACACTCACACACACTGGTATTCCGGTTTGTCCCTAAGACGCACTTTCTCCTGCAGGATCCTGTTTCGAGTTGACTCTTCCTTGAAGATCACTTTGACTGGACGCTTTTTTCCTCTGGCACACCACCCATTTCTCCGAGAATTTGTCAGCTGGGTCATGTCGTCCTCTCCTATTGCTTTCACGATGCTTTCAATCTTTTTTTTCCTCCTGTTTTCTTGCTTCGTAAGTTTCCCCAGGAAGGTGAAGGGGAGACTTACGAATCAAGAAAACAGGAGAAAAAAAAATTGAAAGCATCATGAAAGCAATAGGAGAGGACGACATGACCCAGCTGACAAATTTTCGGAGAATTGGGTGGTTTGTGAGAGGAAGAAAGTGTCCAGTCAAAGTGATCCTCAAGGCTGAGTCAGCTCGAAACAGGATCCTGCAGGAGAAAGTGCATCTAAGGGACAAACCGGAGTTCCAGAGCGTGTACCTCGACAAGGAAGGAAGAGAGCAGGAGAAACCAGACCCAGGTGGAAGAGCAAACACAGCCTCCTCCAGAACCACCCACAGAAGGGATCCAACCATGGCAACCCCAATGCATCCAAACAACCTAATCCGAAACTCACACACTGTACCCTCTGCCCCCATCCCCCTCAAAACATACCCAACTCCCACGGTAACCCACACACTGTACCTCTCTTCCCCCATCCCCCTAACCACCAACCCCACCCCAACTGTAACCCCCCATAGGCCCTCTGCCCCACCCCCACACCACAAGCCCTACCCCCACAGCAACCCCCTATAGACCCCCATCAGGGCACCTGCTCCCCCATTCTCCCTGGACCACAGTTTTAGAAAAGAAGTTGAAGGTTTAGTACACGTATGCCGAGGTCAGTGGTCATCTGCGGTCATACCTGTCCTAAGCTCTGGGAGTTAGCGTGGTGTGTTACCAAGCACCATGGCTTGTTGTAGTGTTTTAGAAGCTCAGTTTAAAGTGTTAAAGGAGGTTCTACTTCTTCGGGGGGAAAATAAGAGGCTGAAGCTTCGCCTAGATGAGTTTGGGAGCGAGTGTGAGAAGGATTTAGCTGGTAAGGAGGAAATGGTCATTAGCAGTGATAGCGGCAGCTGCTTTAAGTGGCAAGTGGTTCACAGTTCAGGAAGAAGATAATGAGGGTTAACAGAGAAGATGTGAAGGTAGGAAATCGATTCTCTGTTCTCCAGAACGAGTGCACTTCAGTGGTTAGTGAAGTTGAAGGTACCACTGATTCCCTTGCTAATCAAGGTAAGAATATTTTAATAGTAGGAGATTCTCAGGTAAGATATATGGACCGTACTTTTTGTAACAGACAGAAAGGTCAGACAGAGGGTGTGCCTTCATGGAGCTGGTGTTGGTGACATAGTCATCAGGTTGGATAATATTATGTCAGGTAATGGGAACAAGCCCATTATCTGTCTTAGTGCTGGGGTAATGACATTGGGAAGGGCAGGAGACAGGAGCTGCTGGATAAGTACAGGTCAGCCATAGAAGTAGTTAGGTCTAAGGGAGGGATCCCAGTCATATGTAGCATCTTGCCTAGAAAGGGAGTGGGCAATGAATGGATGTCTAGGGCAATTGGTATAAATTGCTGGCTAGACAGGTACTGCAAGGAACTTGCAATCCCATTCATTGATAACTGGGACCTATTCTTTGGCAAACGTGATATGTATGCAAGGGATGGGGTTCATCTCTCTGGGGATGGAGTGGTTGCATTAGCCAATTCGATTGAGAGGGTAATTGATGACTTGTCTAGGAATTTAAACTGAGAGATTATAGAGGTATGGGTGTTTGTGGGAAACAATCAGGCTGCAGTATTAGGGTTAAAAACAGCAGTTATTACCGGGATACCTCAGCGATATGTTTAAAAGACAATATTCCAAATAAAGTTGCTAGTAATGGCAAATCAAATGATGAACAAAGAGAGATAACAGAGGGCAACGAGTGACTAGCTCCCTTAAGGTTTACCATACGAATAGTAGGAGTCTAAGAAATAAGATAGATGAGCTAAGATTACTTGCAAGTGTAGGTAATTTAGATATTATTGGTATAACAGAGACCTGGTTCAACCTGAAAGATAGAGAAATGCCTTCTGAATGCAACATACAGGGTTATAAACTATTCCACACTGATAGGGTCAACAGGAAGGGTGGTGGAGTGGCGATGTATGTCAGAGAAAATTTAAATTGTTGTCTTAGACATGATATAAGATTAGAAACATCGAACACAGAATCTGTTTGGCTACAGTTTCTCGAGGGTCGTGACAAATTAATTTTGGGTGTGATTTATAGGCCCCCAAACCTTGATAGGGAGTGCAGTAAGCTGTTATGGGACGAAATTCATAAGGCATCTAGATATGAAAATGTTGTGATAATGGGAGATTTTAACTTTAGACAAATTGATTGGAACAATATGACAGGAAATCTTGAGTCTAGTGACTTTCTTGATACTGTTCAGGATTGCTTTTTAGAACAGGTTGTGACAGAACCAACTAGAGGAAACAATCTGCTTGACTTGGTTCTTGCCAACAAAGAGTCACTAATTAATAATCTTGAGGTTAATGATGAGCTTGGGGAAAGTGACCACAAATCACTTAGTTTCAATATATCATGGAATTACCCAGATAACTGCAATCAAATCTCTGTCCCAGATTTTCGCTTGGCCGACTTCATGGGACTGAAAAATTACCTGGTGGGCTAAATTGGGATGTCCTGACTATGGGTCAGGTAGGTGATCTTGGTTGCCAATATGACGTTTTTCAGAGCATAGTTCTAGCTGCCCAGACAACTTTTGTTCCGAGTAGGGAAATTAGATCTAACAAAAATGATCCCAAATGGATGAACAATAGATTAAAACATCTCATTGGTCAAAAGAGAGGCATATGTAGGCGTATCAAAAGAGGGGATGGGCAGTTAAGAAATCAATATATTCAATTAAAGAGAGAAATAAAGAAAGGAATAAGAAAAGCAAAAAGGGATTATGAGGCTAAGGTCGCAAGGGATTCAAAGACTAACCCAAAAGGGTTCTTTCAGGTATACAGAAGTAAGATTAGGGACAAGATTGGCCCACTTAAGAGTAACTCTGGTCAGATCACTGACAGTGATAGGGAAATTCTCAATACCTACTTCCTCTCAGTTTTCACCTAGGAAAATATTAGCGATTTCCTGAAATAATAGATTATGTAGAACAGGACGATAATAAACTATGCGCGATTGCGGTAACTAGTGACATGGTCCTCAGACAAATAGAGAAACTAAAACCTAACAAATCCCCAGGCCCTGATGAACTGTTTGCAAGGGTGTTAAAGGAATGTAAAGAGGAACTTAGCATACCTTTGGCTAATCTTTTTAACATATCACTACAAACTGGCATAGTGCCTGATAAGTGGAAAATGGCAAATGTAATACCTATTTACAAGGCAGGTGACAGGTCCTTGGCTTCGAACTATAGACCAATAAGCCTTACCTCCATAGTAGGAAAATTTATGGAATCAATAATTGCCAAAGCAATTCGTAGCCATCTTGATAGGCACAGAGGTTTTACAAAGGGGCATTCCTGTCTTACGAATTTACTAACATTTTTCACTAAGGTGTTTGAGGAGGTAGATCATGGTAATGAATATGATATTGTGTATATGGACTTCAGTAAGGCTTTCGATAGAGTTCCACATCAGAGGCTATTGAGGAAACTTAAGGCACACGGAATAGGAGAAATTTTTTCCTGGGTAGAGGCATGGCTGACAAATAGGCAGCAGAGAGTTTGCGTAAATAGGGAGAAATCAGAATGGGGGCACGTCACAAGCGGTGTTCCTCAGGGGTCAGTGTTGGGCCCGTTGTTGTTCACAATTTACATAAACGACATAGATGAGGGAATAAATAGCGACATAAGCAAATTTGCTGATGACACCAAAATAGGCCGTCCAATTCATTCTAATGAGGACACTAGAGCACTCCAGGATGATTTGAATAGACTGATGCAATGGTCGGAGAAGTGGCAGATGCAGTTTAATATAGACAAATGCAAAGTTCTAAATGTTGGACAGGTAAATAACCATGCCACATATAAACTAAATAATGTAGATCTTAATACTACTGATTGCAAAAAGGATTTAGGAGTTCTGGTTAGCAGTAATCTAAAACCAAGACAACAGTGCATTAGTGTTCGCAATAAAGCTAACAGAATTCTTGGCTTCATATCTAGAAGTATAAATAATAGAAGTCCTCAGGTTGTTCTTCAACTCTATATATTCTTGGTTAGGCCTCATTTAGACTATGCTGCTCAGTTCTGGTCACCGTATTACAGAATGGATATAAATGCTCTGGAAAACGTACAGAGGAGGATGACAAAGATGATCCCATGTATCAGAAATCTTCCCTATGAGGATAGACTGAGGGCCCTGAATCTGCACTCTCTCGAAAGGCGTAGAATTAGGGGGGATATGATCGAGGTGTATAAATGGAAAACAGGAATAAATAAAGGGGATGTAAATAGCGTGCTGAAAATTTCCAGCCAAGACAGGACTCGCAGCAATGGTTTCAAGTTGGAAAAATTCAGATTCAGGAAGGATATAGGAAAGCACTGGTTTGGTAATAGAGTTGTGGATGAGTGGAACAAACTCCCGAGTACAGTTATTGAGGCTAAAACGTTGTGTAGTTTTAAAAATAGGTTAGATAAATACATGAGTGGGTGTGGGTGGGTGTGAGTTGGACCTGACTAGCTTGTGCTGCTGGGTCTGGTGCAGTGCTCCTTCCTTGAGTGCAGGTGACCAGACTGGGTGGGTCATTGGGCTAATCCGGGGGTGGGGGGGGACATGGACCTGCTCCGCATGGGTCAGTAGGCCTGTTGCAGTGTTCCTTCTTTCTTATGTTCTTATGTTGAGAGTGACTGGGAAAACCTGGAGCCACATGGGGGTCCCGAAACATGGAGAGCCAAGATGATGGATGTGGTGCTGGGAAACCTCATGCACCAACATGTTAGGGACACTACCAGAGAGAGAGGGGAGGATGAACCAGCAAGACTGGATCTTGTGTTCTCCCTGAGTAGCTCAGACATTGAGGACATCACATATGAAAGGCCCCTTGGAGCTTGTGACCACGTGGGTCTGAGCTTAGAACAGAGGGTAACTGGAGTAGAAAGGAAAAAGCCAAACTATAAAAGGGGGGGACTATGCAGGTATGATGACCTTCCTGCAGGAGGTTCAGTGGGAAAGAGAGTTAGTAGGAAAGTCAGTAAACGAAATGATGAACTACGTAACAACAAAATGCAAGAAGGCAGAGGAAAGGTTTGTTCCCAAGGCTACCAGAAATAATGGGAAGACCAGAATGAGCCCGTGTTTACCCGAAGGTGAAGGGAGGGAAAAACTAAGTGGGCTAGAGAATGGAAAAAGTACAGAAGGCAAAGGACCCAGAAAAATAGAGATTAGTTGATGAGCCAGAAACGAATATGCATAGATAAGGAGGGAGGCCCAGCGGCAGTACGAAAACTACATAGCATCGAAAGTCAAGCCTGACCCGAAACTGCTTTATAGCTACATCAGGAGGAAGGCAACAGTCAAGGACCAGGTAATCAGCCTGAGGAAAGAGGGTGGGAAGCTGAAAAGAAACGACCATGAAGTACCTGAGGAACTCAACACGAGATTTTAGGAAGTATTTACAGTGGAGGCAGAAGGGACATTGGGAAGAAAACAGAGGGGTACACTAACAAGGGATAAACCAACAAATATTGGAAGAAATACACGCAACCGAGGAGGTGAAGAAGCTCCTAAGTGACCTTGATATCTCAAAAGCAATGGGACCGGACGTCTTCCCCTGGGTCCTTAGAGAGGGAGCAGAAACGCTGTGTGCCACTAACCACGATCTTCAACACATCCCTTAAAACTGGGCAACTACCTGAGGTATGGAAGACGGCAAATGTAGTCCCCTTCTTTAAGAAAGGAGACAGAAACGAGGCACTAAGCTATAGACCAGTGTCACTGACGTGTATTGTATGCAAAGTCAAGGAGAAGCTTATCAGGAGGAGAGTGGTGGAGCACCTGGAACGGAACAAGATTATAAACGACAGCTAGCACGGATTCATGGAAGGTAAATCCTGTGTCGCAAACCTTCTGGAGTTTTATGACAAGGTAACTGAAGACATGAGAGGGAGAGGTGGGTTGATTGTATTTTCTTGGACTGCAAGAAGGCCTTCGACACAGTTCCTCACAAGACATTAGCGCATAAGCTAGAGGATCAGGTACGTATAACAGGAAGGGCACTGCAATGGATCAGAGAATACCTGACAGGGAGGCAACAGCGAGTCATGGTACGTGATGAGGTATCACAGCGGGTGCCTGTGACGAGCGGGGTCCCACAGGGGTCAATCCTTGAACCAATGCTATTCTTGGTATATGTGAATGACATGACGGAAGGGATAGACTCAGAAGTGTCCCTGTTTGCAGATGATGTGAAGTTAATGAGGAGAATTAAATTAGACGCAGATCAGACAGGACTACAAAGAGACCTGGACAGGCTGGACGCGTGGTTCATCAACTGGCTCCTAGAATTTAATCCCGCCAAATCCAAAGTCATGAAGATCGGAGAAAGGCAAAGAAGACCGCATACAAAGTATAGGCTAGGTGGCCAAAAACTGCAAATTTCACTCAAGGAGAAAGATCTAGGGGTGAGTATAATACCGAGCACGTCCTCGGAAGCACACATTAACCAGATAACTACTGCAGCATATGGGCGCCTGGCAAACTTGAGAATAGCGTTCCGGTACCTCAGTAAGGAATCGTTCAAGACTCTGTACACTGTACGTGAGGCCCATACTGGAGTACTGGTCAAGCACGTCAGGAAATTAGAGGAAGTGCAAAAGTTTCCAACAAGGCTGGTTCTAGAGCTACGGGAAATCTCCTACTTAGAAAGGTTAAGGGAAATCGGCCTGACGACACTCGAGGAGAGGAGGGTCAGAGAAGACATGATAACGACATAAAAAATACTGCGTGGAATAGATGTAGTGGACAGAGACAAGATGTTCCAGAGATGGGACACAGAAACAAGGGGTCACAATTCGTAATTGAAGACTCAGATGAGTCAAAGGGATGTTAAGAAGTATTTCTACAGCCACAGAGTTGTTAGGAATTGGAATAGTCTGGAGTGTGATGTAGTGGAGGCAGGAACCATACATAGTTTTAAGACGAGGTATGATAAAGCTCATGGAGCATGGAGATGGAGTACCCAGTAGCGGTCGGTGAAGAGGCGGGGCCAGGAGCTGAGTTTCGACACCTGTAACCACAAATAGGTGAATACAGATAGGTGAGTACACACGTACACACACACACACACACACGTACACGTACACGTACACACACACACACACACACACACACACACACACACACACACACACACACAGTTGCAAGGGGTTTCACTCGTGAACAAAAACGAAGTTGTGCTCTTTGGAATGCTTGGATGTTTTCGAGATGTTGGACGTTGAGCTGCAGCGACATGACATTCATCCATCACAGCGCTGGACAGCAAACCTGCTCGGAACAACACTTACACCAGAAAAAGCAGTAGCAACAACAGCAGTAGCAGGAGACCCTCTCTCGGTAGCAGCAGAAAGCAATAACAAAATCAGAAGCAACAGCAATTACAGGAGTTCGAGCAGCAACAACAGTACTAGGAGCAGTAGCATTAGTATCAACAGTAGTAAGAACAAGCTCAGAACAGTAGCATTAACAGAAAAGCAGTAGCATGAACAGCTGCAAGAGGAAAAGTAGCCGCATCGCCATCATCAGCAGAAGCGGAGGGCAATGAGTTCAGGTGCTCTGGGAATGCTGTGTGACGCTTCCTTGTGTAATGAATGAGAAACTTGCAGAGATCTTTGGTAAATAAAAAAAATCCGTATTTGGCAGCCCTCTCGTCCCTCCCTTACCCGGGAGGTCCTCACTCATGGCTTGTTGCCCCTTAGCTTCATACTGGGCTTCATACTCCAGCGATCCTCACCCATGGCTTGCCATGGGTGAGGATCGCTAAGGTATGAGAAATATGGATTACGGTAATAACGTGAATTTTGAGTTATTTCCTAGTAGGCACATGTTGATAGAAAAATTAAGCTGTTTTGATTCATATCCCGTTATTTGCATGTTCCAACTCATAACATAAAGGTATTCTGGCAAGAACTGTTAAATGTCATTTGAAGAATTTATAGAGGAGCACCGCAGCCGGATTAGTGGAACTTGCTAAGCAAGTTTAACTCATACCCACCCACACCCACTCATGCACTTGTCCAACTTATTTTTGTTGGTAACTTATGGTACATATATTTTTGTTCTTTTGGAAGCAGATGGTCTGTTGATATTAAAGTTGTCAATACAGTTTTAATGTAATTAAGACAGTGCTTGACCATTGTGAGGAATAATTAAAGATACAAGTTACGATACGATATAGAAGAAACATTAAAGTGAAAATTTAAAGAAGCTCCTCTGTATAACACTTGTTAGTTATTTAGTAAGTGGACACAGTTACAACTAATGTGACAAGTTACAGTGGCAACATTATGCTATCCAGGAGCTTCGTCAGCGTTACGGCTTGACAAAGCTCTTGGATAGCATAAAATGGCACCATATATTGTCACATATGTATCCATTTACTTAACATTTTGTTGGTAAATCTACAGATATTACTAGTTAGGTAAGACATGTTAGGAAACAGGACTAATTCCTCCTTACGAGGCCATAGTCATACGATGAACCTCCACTGGAGTGTTTGGTCAACGAACTGAGGCCTTCCGCTGGTTTTCCTCTCCAACCTTTAAAAAAATAAAGACAACATCATCTGCATCTGTTTTTTTTTTTTTCGAAATACACAACTCTGCTCAACTTGTGTGTGTCACTTTTCTGACTTTTCATGGATCAGTATTTATGAGAAAATTATCCAAACACGCAAAGAATCACTTGGCTCCTGCTAAAATTACTGTATTTAACAGTTCAAGGTGTCAATGAACATTTGCCATAATCAGTACCTGTAGGTTGCAGAACAGTGCATTTTTTAGACAGTAATGAAGGTTAAAGTTCACCGCAACAGTGAACTATTAAATAAACTGGTCTGAAAAAATTCTACAGAAATGGAAAGTTCTGTTACGGGATTTTCACGACTCGTGAATTTTTAGCGTAATACACGCACACATACGCACACACACGCACGCGCGCGCACACACACACACACACACACACACACACACACACACACACACACACACACACACAAAGAAAACTGGAAATGGAAAAAGCCTACCAAACACGGAATACACCTTGAGTGGCTAAAACTACAATTATCTCTCAAGGAGGACCATGGAGTGAACATCACACCCAACGCATCTCCAGAGTTGTACATTAAGTCAGTAATATCTGCAGTAAATGTGATGCTAGCTAGACTCTCTCAACTGCTTTCAGAAACATTAATAGGGAATCTTTTAGGATTTTCTGCACGGCAGTTGTTAGGCCTATTATGGAATATGCGATACCAATATGGAGCCGTCACTTGATCAAGCAAGAAAGAAAACTAGTGAAGGACCAGACGCTTGCAACAAACTAGTTCCAGAGTTGAAGGGATTGAGTCATGTTGCACGTATGCACGCGTGCGTGCGATCGTTCGTGTGTATTTTTTTTTTTTAATGTCACGAGAGCAAAAGAACTTCCTCCAATTTATTGAAACAAGCAAAGGTTCTGAGCGGGTGTGAATCACTTCAGTTTTAATTTAATGTTTTCAACACAGTGGACAAACTTAGACTAATGAAGCGGTGCTCACCTGCTCAAGCGGACTCTTATAATTGTCCGGAAAATTGAGCGACAACATATATTATTTAATGCTACATGGTCAGTGACTTACCTAACTGCTCAGGGGATGAACATATAGGTAAGTTTGAGTTTTTCCTGAAGTACGTTTACATTATATATATATATATATATATATATATATATATATATATATATATATATATATATATATATATATATATATAATAATGATATTATATTGGTCTCTGTTATAAAGCCTCTTCTGACTGGCTATAAGCTTTTAAAGCCTTTTCTCAGTAAAAGTTTCTAATTTGTTTAGGGTTGTATAGGAACCGGTTTCATATATTACTGGAAGAACTTAGTATATTAGTTCCCATGCATTAACTTGTGAATGCTTCTGCTGATTCACTTCACATTTTCTCTGTTGTAATTAAAATTTGAAACTTATGCTGCACTCAGCACTATTCCTTTTACTTATATTGAAGGAGAGAGAGAGAGAGAGAGAGAGAGAGAGAGAGAGAGAGAGAGAGAGAGAGAGAGAGCTAGGCTCATAGGATATTGCAATCATTTTCTTGGATTATGCAACAACGAAAATACATCTCGTTTACTATTTGAGTGTCTTGTATTTTATTAGTGTATAAATCTTATTAAAATATAAAGCCTTAATATGAAGCTTTCCCCCAAAACCTACTGAACGAATATTCTTTATGGGAATATTGGCATTAAAATATAAATAACCGTTGATAGCTGTTGTATGGGCCAGTTGTGAAGGGGTTGAGTACTGGCAGTGACCCGTGTTAAACGTCAGCAACACAGTGCCACCAGAGGCACTGGGGGCCAACTGCAGTTGGCAGCTCGTTTTTACACACCGACAGCATGAATAAAATATAGCTGGAGTTAAATAATTGGAAGAGGGGATTCACCAGGACGTGGGAGATCAGAGGGAGAGAGTGAAGCTGAGTTGTAGGCAGAGCTGGTCATGTACTGGAGCTAGATTTCAAGAACAAGTATATGATTCACAAGTTATAATGAATATTCCGATAACTTAAAACTGCATTATAATTTTCATGATAATGACAATCATAATAATAATAATAATAATAATAACTAATAATATAAAAATGATAATAAAATTATTTTCTATTAATCAAACTGCGAATGGGTCATACAGTGCCAAACGTAAAAAAAGGACGTGTGAAGGAAAAAAAAATATCTGCTCAAAAGAAGAAGCCAAATTGGTTGTAAGAAGCCAGTTTTGTTACCCAAAAGAATTATATTGGGAAGCTGCGCTGAGAGTGGGAACTGTACCAGTCAATGTTTCATAAAATTTCTGAATACGAAGCCGACTATTTGACAGGCTTGATAAATAACAGAGGAAGACCAGCACTAGTTGGATGAGCAATACTCCCTGTCAAGTATCAAGGAGCAATACTCCCTACTAAGTATCAAGGAGTAATACTCCCTGCCAAGTATCAAGGAGCAATACTCCCTGCCAAGTATCAAGGAGAAATACTCCCTGCCAAGTATCAAGGAGCAATACTCCCTGCCAAGTATCAAGGAGCAATACTCCCTGCCAAGTATCCAGGAGCAATACTCCCTGCCAAGTATCAAGGAGCAATACTCCCTGCCAAGTATCAAGGAGCAATACTCCCTGCCAAGTATCAAGGAGCAATACTCCCTGCCAAGTATCAAGGAGCAATACTCCCTGCCAAGTATCAAGGAGCAATACTCCCTGCCAAGTATCAAGGAGCAATACTCCCTGCCAAGTATCAAGGAGCAATACTCCCTGCCAAGTATCAAGCAGCAATACTCCCTGCCAGGTATCAAGGAGCAATACTCCCTGCCAGGTATCAAGGAGCAATACTCCCTGCCAAGTATCAAGGAGCAATACTCCCTGCCAAGTATCAAGGAGCAATACTCCCTGCCAGGTATCAAGGACGCCTTAAGTTACTCAGTAGCGCCTAGGGGTCCGCGACTCCCATATTGAGAACCACAGTTTAGAATATGCGAAAGTATGTTCTATATACCGCTGTATGACCCCTTCAGGTCTCGTGTTTAACTTTATAAAATTATTATTATTATTATTATTATTATTATTATTATTATTATTATTATTATTATACACTAGGGAGATCGTTTTTTATGTTCTAATAACCCATCACTTTCTGTCGTCACTTATACACTAAGTAAAGGCAGTATTTTTCAGGTCAGTGTTGTGTTAGCTTGATGAGTGGACGGAGAATCGAGCCTCTCACCTGAAAAACACACAGGTTTAGCGCTTTTAAAAAATATAAATATCATTACTATTAACACTATATTATTTTAATTATAATTACATTATGATATTATTATTATTACTATCATAATGTAATTATAATTAAAATAATATAGTGTTAATAGTAATGATATTTATATTTTTTAAAAGCGCTAAACCTGTGTGTTTTTCAGGTGAGAGGCTCGATTCTCCGTCCACTCATCAAGCTAACACAACACTGACCTGAAAAATACTGCCTTTACTTAGTGTATAAGTGACGACAGAAAGTGATGGGTTATTAGAACATAAAAAACGATCTCCCTAGTGTATAATAATAATAATAATAATAATAATAATAATAATAATAATAATAATAATAATAATTTTATAAAGTTAAACACGAGACCTGAAGGGGTAATATAGCGGTATATAGAATATACTTTCGCATATTCTAAACTGTGGTTCTCAATATGGGAGTCGCGGACCCCTAGGCGCTACTGAGTAACTTAAGGCGTCCTTGATACCTGGCAGGGAGTATTGCTCCTTGATACTTGGCAGGGAGTATTGCTCCTTGATACTTGGCAGGGAGTATTGCTCCTTGATACCTGGCAGGGAGTATTGCTCCTTGATACTTGGCAGGGAGTATTGCTGCTTGATACTTGGCAGGGAGTATTGCTGCTTGATACCTGGCAGGGAGTATTGCTCCTTGATACTTGGCAGGGAGTATTGCTCCTTGATACCTGGCAGGGAGTATTGCTGCTTGATACCTGGCAGGGAGTATTGCTCCTTGATATCTGGCAGGGAGTATTGCTCCTTGATACCTGGCAGGGAGTATTGCTCCTTGATACCTGGCAGGGAGTATTGCTCCTTGATACCTGGCAGGGAGTATTGCTCCTTGATACCTGGCAGGGAGTATTGTTCCTTGATACCTGGCAGGGAGTATTGTTCCTTGATACCTGGCAGGGAGTATTGCTCCTTGATACCTGGCAGGGAGTATTGCTCCTTGATACCTGGCATGGAGTATTGTTTCTTGATACCTGGAAGGGAGTATTGCTCCTTGATACTTGGCAGGTAGTATTGCTCCTTGATACTTGGCAGGGAGTATTGTTCCTTGATAATTGTCAGGGAGTATAGCTCCTTGATACTTGGCAGGGAGTATAGCTCCTTGATACCTGGAAGGGAGTATTGCTCCTTGATACTTGGCAGGGAGTATAGCTATTGATACTTGGCAGGGAGTATTGCTCCTTGATACCTGGCAGGGAGTATTGCTCCTTGATACCTGGAAGGGAGCATTGCTCCTTGATACTTGGCAGGTAGTATTGCTCCTTGATACCTGGCAGGGAGTATTGCTCCTTGATACTTGGAAGGTAGTATTGCTCCTTGATACATGACAGGGAGTATTGTTCCTTGATACCTGGCAGGGAGTATTGTTCCTTGATACCTGGAAGGGAATATTGCTCCTTGATACTTGGCAGGTAGTATTGCTCCTTGATACTTGGCAGGGAGTATTTCTCCTTGATAATTGGCAGGGAGTATAGCTCCTTGATACTTGGCAGGAAGTATAGCTCCTTGATACCTGGCAGAGAGTATTGCTCCTTGATACTTGGCAGGGAGTATAGCTCCTTGATACTTGGCAGGGAGTATTGCTCCTTGATACCTGGCAGGGAGTATTGCTCCTTGATACTTGGCAGGGCGTATTGCTCCTTCATACCTGGCAGGGAGTATTGCTCCTTGATACCTGGCAGGGAGTATTGCTCCTTGATACTTGGCAGGAAGTATTGCTCCTTGATACTTAGCAGGGAGTATTGCTCCTTGATACTTAGCAGGGAGTATTGCTCCTTGATACTTGGCAGGGCGTATTGCTCCTTGATACCTGGCAGGGAGTATTGCTCCTTGATACTTGGCAGGGAGTATTGCTCCTTGATACTTAGCAGGGAGTATTGCTCCTTGATACTTAGCAGGGAGTATTGCTCCTTGATACTTGACAGGGAGTATTGCTCCTCCAACTAGCGCTGGTCTTCCTCTGTTATTTATCAAGGCTGTCAAATAGTCGGCTTCGTATTCAGAAATTTTATGAAACATTGACTGGTACAGTTCCCACTCTCAGCGCAGCTTCCCAATATAATTCTTTTGGGGAACAAAACTGGCTTCTTACAACCAATTTGGCTTCCTCTTTTGAGCAGATATTTTTTTCCTTCACACGTCCTATTTTTACGTTTGGCACTGTATGACCCATTCGCAGTTTGATTAATAGAAAAAAAAATTATTATCATTTTTATATTAGTTATTATTATTATTATTTGATTACTAAAAACTTAATGAATAAAGATCACTTTTGTAATTAACGATGTTTATAGGGCCACCTTACATAAGCGTCTTGTTTATACTGGCGTTCACCAGAGCTCAGTATCCTGCCTGGTCAGCGATAGGGAGCGAGATCAACGGGCGGAGGATCGAGCCTTCAACTACTCTTGGCCAAGAATAACTCACGGATTTACTGGTCATATAAATATACTATACACTGCCCCTCTCAGATTCTCACCCTCGCCTCGCTTTTTCTCACTGGCTGCCAATTTCTTCTCACGATATAAATTACCTGATATCCTTCGCTCCTTAGGACCCTTGTCCTGGAGTTTTAAGGAGGACGACTCACTGGTAATATCCTATTTCAGTCTCCAGATTCTTTACGTGACCCAATTCGTTTATGATGATTCAGTCTCGCGATTTCTTTTGTCTAGGTAAACAGCAGTCATGTACCACGACTTTTCTCGTTATTTAAAAGACCTAATGTCATTAAAAAATAAAAAGGCACAATACCGTAATTGGAACAATACGCAAATAACCCGCTCACAGGAGACTGAATATTTAATGGTCCGAGCCGACCTCAAAAGTCATCATAAGTTTCAGTCTCCTTCAGCAGATATTTGTACACTACCTAATATCATACACGCTGAAAATAATTTCGAATTACCTTAACGATATAATCTCCCAATTACCTTCATTATCATCTTTCTTAAAGCACATTTGGGAAGAAAAGACTAAAAAACTTGGCATTTATTTAAGCTAATAAAAGTGAATCACAAGAAGAAATTGTAATAAGGATAATTTATAATATTTATGCTATTTGTTAATTTTATACCATAACTAATCTAAGAATTTAACCTAATATAACAACAATATGAAACTGCCTAACTGATAGCTCAGTCTGTAAAAAAAACTAATTTTTTATCGAAAAACGTTAACTTTCCGAACACAAAATTGTAAACATGATAAATTTTAAGTGGTAAATATAAATATTTATGCTATAATATTTGTCATTATTTGCTCTCTAATTCAGAGTTTTCATGTATTATTTTAACCAACAAGACTAAACATATTTTATAAATTAAATATGTATATAATGTATAAGTAATAGTAGTAAGTTTAATGTTTGTCAGGAAACAGGACAAGTGTTTCCTGACGCGGGTCTTAGTCATGTGATGAAAGGCAGCTAGAGCTTTTGGTCATGTGACTGAGGTCTTTCGCTGGCTTACCGGTCCACCCCTTTAAAAATTATGGTTATTATTAACTAAAGGGGTTTACATATGTTTATCTGTACTTTAAATACATCACAAATATATTCACGTTACGTATGCAATAAAATTTTTTTTTTTTTTTCAAAAGAATTAATTCTATGTGATTTCTGGTGAAAACAATTAACTCTTATGTATAATATTTTCGTATCCCTTTTTTTAAATTGTATTTCCAGTTATCTTCAGGGTTTTTTGTTTTTCTGGTTAAATATATGTAGTTAGATCTTTTTAAATATGTACATTTTCTACCATTTCACTGTACTGTTTATTCTAAGATGAAATTAATGTTTAGAGAGCTTTATATTTTCTTTTGATTCTCATTTTTTGGGTGGTATATAACCTCAATGGGTTTATCGTTATTCCTTATAGGTATTAACATGTCAAAAATTATTATACGTATACAGAATATATACAAGAAGGTCGAAAAATTAAATAAATCAGAGTTCAAAGGGAAAGTGGATGGAGTGATTATGAGACCATTTTAATAAAGAAGTTTGCCTGAGTAAGAAAAAAAATTGTAATAGAGGTGACGAGGCTTTTATATGGTTGTTAAACATGGTTGTTAAATGTTGCAGCTAGGAGGAGGAGGCACTGTTATTGTCATGTCCGAAATCGATGTATGTGTACTCAGCTATTTGTGTTTGTAGGGGCCGACTCATTTCTCCTGGAACCGCCTCTTCGTTAGCTGCTACTAGGTCCACTCTCTTCCTACTCCAAGAGCCTTATTGTACCTCATTTTAAAGATATGTATGGATTCTACCTCCTCTGCTTCACTCTCCAGATTGTTCCACTTCCTGATAGCTCTAAGTCTGAAGAAATACTTCCTAGCATCCTTAGGACTGTGTGTGTGTGTGTGTGTGTGTGTGTGTGTGTGTGTGTGTGTGTGTGTGTGTGTGTGTGTGTGTGTGTGTGTGTGTGTGTGTGTGCGTGCGTGTGAAATATAATACAAGAAGAGTATGGGAGACTGCCAAGGTTCGATGCAGAAAGACAGGAGGAAAGCAGTTTCATGAAAAGGGTGTAAAATCTAAAGCCAGTAAAAAATGTTGGGAAAAGTCAGGGAATGAGTAAATAAAACATGTAGAATTCGATGATACACAAAGAATGAAGCACGAAGTGAAGTTATCAGGAAAAGTTCCCACTCATACATTCACTCGTAATGATAAAGCACACCTGGCATCATAATTAACTGCATATCGTATTTTAAAACAGAAAATGGCATTTAAGTTTTACTGAATAATTTATTCTCTCAGATATGATACGTACAATTAACGATAATAAGAATTTAGAAAAGCAGTAAAATGTTACCAAGTGATATCACAAGGCTGGGATACCTACAATTAAAACGAATATTGAAGTCTAACCATTTCAAGTCAACAGAGCGATGCAGAATTTATCCAAGTTGAAGCACTAATATTCATAATTATGCAATAGTGTTGGTTAATGTGAGATACTTCAAGAACGAGTTGTTTTTAAAGACTTGTTGTGTTGCCTAACTTGCCAACAAACACAAGAGGGTAAGAGATGTATCGCATGAGACATGATTGTGAAGTTTGAACATACTAACTGGACTGAGCGATGGTGAAACAAATATCACTGTAAGAAACAGGGGATTGTGAGGAAAAATCAGAGGCAGCAGGAAACTTTACTGATTTCAATTAGTTTTATTCACAGTGAAGAACTGGCTTTCAAGTATATTCTTGAAAGTTCTAGAATAGTTTTGAAAGTTATGAAAGTAAATAACATCAAAAAGAAAGTTCACCAAACTTCTAACTGTTGAAGTTCTGTTTAGAAATGGAAGCTGAGCATTCCAATTTTCGTCTGAAAAACGTATTTGGTAGAATAGTTTTCTGATGGCAATTGAATAATGAAGTTGTCACATTTAGCAGTCGCTTTTTTTCATGATTAAATTACCTTAATTTTAAACTACAAAGAAAGGGAATGATCTGTCCTCACACTGTAAAGAAACGAAAGCATTTAAAAAATCATTTCTACTGTGGCAAGACAGACAAGTTAAATACCAAAATTGCTACATGTTCCCGATAATACTGTAACACACTTAAGAAAACAGCCCTATTATAAAAAGTTTGAACAGAAGGTGCTGTACAGGTACACTTTTATCTACTTTTTCTGCCAATTTTGGTTACTGAGTTTAAATAGAGGAATTTTGAACTTTGAAGATAAAACAGGTGGTAAAAGATATTGTTTCTTTGGAGATGTCTGAATCGCTCATAGGATTGAATTTGACACCTGAGCCAGAAAATTAATTGTTCCATCTGTCATATGGCAATATATTAAAAAAAACGAGGCACAAATCAACTTAGTCATTATTTTGGATCAGTGTTTCAAAAGAATGTCCAGTCTTAAGTAAAATTAATATATTGTTGCTTCCTTTAACGACAAATTCCTTTTATGAAGTTTGATTTTTCCAAAATTGACAAGGTTAAAAATCAAAGCGAGAACCTGAATCAATACTACAGCTGATATGCGTGCAAGCATTATCACTGTCAGTCAGACTGAGTCAAAATAGCAAGCAACAGGCAGACCCACCAGCCACATAGAGAAGGCAAATTTATAATTCATCAGATTTATTTGTTGCATATTTAATAAAATGAATCTCCGTAAATTAATGCACAAGCTGACTCACTGGCCATGGTTCAAACTCAATCCGTTCCGTGATTTTTTTTTTAATTCGGTATGGTTTGACTAACTAGTCAAAAACTTCAAATTAGTTTGCCTGTTATTTTATCTTATATTTCATGCCATCGTTTTTTTTATCAAGCCTAAACACTGAAACAGGGTGGTGAGGGAATGATATATTACCCTGGGTCACCGTATAAAAAGCTTGAAAAAAATCCGACCTAGACGGTCATTCTAGGACCACTGACGCCACCGCACACCTAAATAATCCTCCTATAATCCTTTCCATCTTCACTTGACTTTAATTGTCCCCAGTCACTAATACAGCTGCATCCATGGATTTTATCAACCCAGCTGTACATGAGTCACCATGCATAGCGATAGCCCACGAGCATATAATTTTTAACACATTCCATGACGTGCTTACCAATTGTTAAAATGCCTCCCAAGATTCAGATACAAAACAGAAGCAAGAGGTTGATGGTTACTCGAGTTGAGGATCTCGACTGGAGAGATGATATGAAGGAGGCGACCAGAGGGGTCGTCAGTGTTATAGCCGTGTCGTTGCGAGCGTTTATGGCCATGTTCCCTAGGCGTGGAAGGCGCCCCTGGAGGCTGCCGCTTTATTCATACAGCTCTGGTGATAAACAGTGGCGTGGACCCCCTCGGAGTCACCATTGAGGATAAATGGGTCGTGTGTGGAAGCTGGAGTATTACACGCAGAGCGAATCGCCTTTGTTGTGGTGGGAAAAATAAGGAGGATCTCTCATGGCATACTAGATATCAACCCCCATCCCAGATGTCAACCCCTTTCCGAATGTCAGCCTCACCCTTGGTATCAGTCTCCGCCTCATCTGTTAGCCCTAATCCCTGCTGTCAGCCCCCACCCTAGCTGTTAGTCCCAAACCCAGCCACAGTACATCTAACATCCACTCTAAGAGCCGTGAATAATTACGCCTAAGAGCATCTAAACATTTAGATTTCTCTATTGTTATTTCCATAGATTTATGAACTTTGCAAATTTACTACCTCCTTAAGAATTAACGAATATATATATATATATATATATATATATATATATATATATATATATATATATATATATATATATATATATATATATATATGTATATATATATACATATATATGTATATATATATACATATATATATATATATGTCGTGCCGAATATGTAAAACTGGTCAATTAGCAAGAACTCATTTAAAATTAAGTCCTTTCTAAAATTTTCTCTCGTTTAAAGATATATTCTTTTTCCATTAAAGTTGATGTAAAAATTTATAATTTTGCACCAAAAGGAACTTAGAAAACTTACCTAACCTTATTATAACTAGCGCAATTTATTTTAGCCTAACCCAACTAAATATATTTTAGATTTGTTTACAATAATTTAATACTAAACAAACAGTGAAATATATTTTTTTCGTTAGGTCCAGAATGATTTTGGTGAAATTATTGCATACACAAATTTTCACTTGTCCTATATGGCAAGATGAGCGTTGCTATTTAAGCCAAGATCGCAAGTTCTGCCTATTCGGCACGACATATATATATATATATATATATATATATATATATATATATATATATATATATATATATATATATATATATATATATATATATATATATATTTATATATATTCAACAAACTGGCCGTATCCCGCCGAGGCGGGGTGGCCCAAAAGGAAAAACGAAAGTTTCTCCTTTTACATTTAGTAATGTATACAGGAGAAGAGGTTACTAGCACCTTGTTCCCGGCATTTTAGTTGCCTCTTACAACACGCATGGCTTACGGAGGAAGATTTCTGTTCCACTTCCCCATGGAGATAAGAGGAAATAAACAAGAATAAGAACTAGAAAGAAAATAGAAGAAAGCCCAGAGGGGTGTGTATATATGTGCTTGTACATGTATGTGTAGTGTGACCTAAGTGTAAGTAGAAGTAGCAAGATGTACCTGAAATCTTGCATGTTCATGAGACAGAAAAAAAGACACCAGCAATCCTACCATCAAGTAAAATAATTACAGGCTTTCGTTTTACACTCACTTGGCAGGACGGTAGTACCTCCCTGAGCGGTTGCTGTCTACCAACCTACTACCTAGAATATATATATATGTAGTGCCGAATAGGCAGAACTTGCGATCTTGGCTTAAATAGCAACGCTCATCTTGCCATATAGGACAAGTGAAAATTTGTGTATGCAATAATTTCACCAAAATCATTCTGAATCTAACGAGAAAAATATATTTCACTGTGTTTGTTTAGTATTAAATTATTGTAAATAAATTTATAATATATTTAGTTGGGTTAAGCTAAAATAAATTGCACTTGTTATAATAAGGTTAAGTAAGTTTTCTAAGATCCTTTTGGTGCAAAATTATAAATTTTTACATTAACATTAATAAAAAAAATATATCTTTAATCGTATAAGAGAAAATTTTAGAAAGGACTTAATTTTAAATGAGTTCTTGCTAATTGACCAGTTTTACATATTCGGCACATTATATACATTATAATATATATATATATATATATATATATATATATATATATATATATATATATATATATATATATATATATATATGTATATGCAATAAGATCACAGTAAACAGGTGATTTTAAAATAAGCAAAACAACCATTGTGAAAGAGTAGTGAAATTACAAGCGCTTTCGTGACTACTTACATAGTCAAGGAACTATGAAAGTAATACATCAAAGGAAGGCAATTAAAGGGCTTAGACTACACCTCACAGTCAACCCCCACAACAAAGAAACACCTGACGCGCGACAATACCGGACTCATAAGAAAAGAGGAACACTGCAGTAGGTCCACTGGTCCAACTAGACATGTCCTCACGACATCCCACTAACAAAATATTCTACCCAAGAAATAAGGTTTATTATTTGTCCAATGTATTATTAAACTCTAACCAAATTTTATTAATTATAAGTGAGTCTAATTTATATAAACCTAAGGAAATATTCATATTATTTTCAGAACTGCTTTTTATGAAACAAGATTCAATTATATTTCTGTCAACCATGGACTTGCTTGATACTACTTTCTCAACTTTTTGAAAATCAATTGGATGGTTAAAATCTCTTACATGAATAAATAGAGCATTGGAATCTTGTCCAGTTCTAATGCTATATTTATGTTGTTTTAATCTAAGTTCGAGATTTTTACCAGTTTGACCGTAATAAACTTTATCGCAAATTTTACAAGGAATCTTACAGACACATCCATCAGCGCTTTGGGGGGAATTCTTTATCAAAAGTTTTTTTACTGTATCAAGATTTTTAAATACAACTTTTAATATTAAAGTCTTAAGAAGAGAAGGCATATCAACCAAGTTTTCGTGGTAAGAGAGAACCAACATATTTTTAGTTGAATAAAGCTGTTTGTCCCTTTCTGGGTTGTAAAAAGTATTTCTAGCAATTTTAAATGATTTATCAATTACATTTCTCGGGTATTTCAGATCAATGGCTATTTCATAAATTTTGGATGTGTGTGTGTGTGTGTACTCACCTAATTGTACTCACCTAATTGTGGTTGCAGGGGTCGAGACTCAGCTCCTGGCCCCGCCTCTTCACTGATCGCTACTGGATCCTCTCTCTCTCTGCTTCCTGAGCTTCGTCATACCTCTTCTTAAAACTATGTATGGTTCCTGCCTCCACTACTTCACTTGCTAGGCTATTCCACTTGCTGACAACTCTATGACTGAAGAAATACTTCCTAACGTCCCTGTGACTCGTCTGAGTCTTCAGCTTCCAGTTGTGACCCCTTGTCCCTGTGTCCCCTCTCTGGAACATCCTATCTCTGTCCACCTTGTCTATTCCCCGCAGTATCTTGTATGTCGTTATCATGTCTCCCCTGACCCTTCTGTCCTCCAGTGTCGTCAGTCCGATTTCCCTTAACCTTTCCTCGTACGACATTCCCTTGAGCTCTGGGACTAGCCTTGTTGCAAACCTTTGTACTTTCTCTAACTTCTTGACGTGCTTGACCAGGTGTGGGTTCCAGACTGGTGCTGCATACTCCAGTATGGGCCTAACATACACAGTGTACAATGTCTTGAACGATTCCTTATTAAGGTATCGGAACGCTATTCTCAGGTTTGCCAGGCGCCTGTATGCTGCAGCGGTTATTTGGTTGATGTGTGCCTCCGGTGATGTGCTCGGTGTTATGGTCACCCCAAGGTCTTTCTCCCTGAGTGAGGTCTGTAGTCTTTGTCCACCTAGCCTATACTCTGTCTGCGGTCTCCTTTGCCCCTCCCCAATCTTCATGACTTTGCATTTGGCTGGATTGAATTCGAGAAGCCAGTTACTGGACCACATGTCCAGCCTCTCCAGGTCTCTTTGCAGTCCTGCCTCATCCTCGTCCGATTTAATTCTTCTCATCAACTTCACGTCATCTGCGAACAGGGACACTTCAGAGTCTATGTGTGTGTGTGTGTGTGTGTGTGTGTGTATGTGTGTGTGTGTGTGTGTGTGTGTGTGTATGTGTGTGTGTGTGTGTGTGTGTGTGTGTGTATGTGTGTGTCTGTGTGTGTGTGTGTGTGTGTGTGTGTGTGTGTGTGTGTGTGTGTGTGTGTGTGTGTATGTGTGTGTGTGTGTGTGTGTGTGTGTATGTGTGTGTATATGTGTGTGTATGTGTGTGTGTGTGTGTGTGTGTGTATGTATGTATGTATGTATGTATTAGGGTTATAATTTTTCTCCAAATAAAACATCTCCTGTGTCATAGATCGATAAACTTTTGTTTTAAAACAATGAAAATGTCCCTAATTCCTCTCAGTTTTCCAAAAAAGCCACCCTTAAATAAAAACTATGAATCACCATATATCTGCGTTACTACTCGTAAGTAGCAACTCAGGAAAGTACTAATTGGCAACTCTATATACTGGCGTCTACTGTTATCATTGTCTCATTATATTTCACAGAGGAGTATCAGTGAGCACCGCTTGTCTGACAATATATTTACAGGTATAGCCTAACAGTGTGAGTTTGACTGTCAGTATTTGACATTCATATCACTGTAAACTTTTCCAGTTTCTAGATCTGTTAAGAAATTTCTGAAACGGTCAGCATCACATTCTGGACAAGATTCTCCGTTTGGTAATGGATGAAAATATTGGTGCTAAACCCAGTTCTCCAAACATCGAGTATCCATTTGTATCCCAATTGGTGAAGAATTATGAGGAACTAAAGGCACAGTTTGTTAAGGGAACAGAAGAGATCCTCCATAAATCAGAATGGAGAGATGATATGAAGTTTTTGTACCATCTAACACGAGTGTTTAGATTCACTGAAGAAAAAGGTCACTTTCCTTTGATTAACTTTCAGAAAATTCGAAACATCAGCAATGCGAGGTGGAATTCAAGAGCCATTCTAGATATTCTTGCATTCATTCTTATACCTACAAGACGGAAGACTTTGGAGAAGATATGTAGATTCATTTCATACACCTGAGCAGATTATTGGTGTAGTGATCAGATGTATGATGAAAATGACTTCAAGAATTTGTCAGAAATTTTAAAACCTTATAAAAAAAAGCACTGAACTTATTGAAAAATCAATGGAAGCAGGAGCCGCCCACACTCAATATAGTACTAAGAAGCAATCAGTGTTCTGAACGTGCGAAGTTATGCAGGCACTGTATGCTGCTTACAGAAACAAAAGTAAACTGCAACTTCGGTTTACTCTAAGCAATAAGTAGCAATATATGTACAAACATGGTAACAATGATGCTTTGCTAATATTACATGTAATATGCATTCAAGTTACTTGTTTTCGTTACTCTTTTTTTCATTTAGGGGTGGCTTTTTAAAAAGATATTAAAATGAAATGTCATTTCTGATTAAGGTACAGCAATATTACGTTGTAAAAAAGTTATAACCCTAATATTTGTGTATATATATATATATATATATATATATATATATATATATATATATATATATATATATATATATATATAATAATAATAAAATTCTAAGAGCTTTAGTGATTTCTCAGTTCGTTGATAATGTGAAAAACACGAAAGCGCTTGGAAATTCACCATTTTTCATAGTGGTTGTTCTAATTGTGATATTACCTGTTTACTCTAATCTTACTGCATTTATATTTATATATCATTGGGAACAACAACCAACTTGTCTGTGTGGAAGACGTAGAGGTATAAGAGTAATTATAGAAAACGTTTTGTCAAGAGTATCTTAAGAGTACATAAGCCCCTCGTGGCAAAACTTTTCCTTCAATAATTACTACTTGCGCGTTTTCTTTCAATCTTGTCAGTATCACTATACGCTGTATAACCATCTGTCTGTTCGTTGAAAGTGTAATAATGACCAAGTGAATCATCAATAACGGTAATGAAAACAAACCAAAAATAGATGTTTTTGCTAGTCTGGTAATTGTATAGCCGCAGCACCCAATAGAGCATCGTGGTATGCAAATACCCGCTAAACAAAATGTAGACAAACAATGCAAAAATCATCAGGAATTTCCCAACATTTCACACGAGCGATTCCGTGGATCGTTTAGAGTCAGCTGGCGAATGAGATGGACCCCTGATCTACACACGGTCATCAGAGCTTAAACGCGATTGTCCCACGATTCAATTGGGACAGGCAGAGAGTTGGTCGGTTGGGGGTCACTCTCGTGGAAACCGTGGAGGGTCGGCCGAGCAGCGGGGGTAGGAGTGCTCGGCCCCTCTAAAGTGAGAGAGTTAGAGCGCTGTGACACCGGCGAAGGGGAGTAGATTGCAATCAAAACAAACTTTATTGAAAAATTGGTGTTAGAGGAGCTGGACTGTGGGGAAACCGGTGTAGAAATGCTACAGAATAATTGAATTCTTAATGGAAACTCCGGTCAAGAGGGTATACGTTTTCCAGAAGCCTGAGCAGCAAGGTTACGCTGCATTCACATGCTGATTTCAACTAATATTGATGCGGACACTGTAGGATGTCACCTGGTACTTACGTTGGTATTGAAAAGCGAATAAAATATGAACTTGGTCACAAGTCTAGAGCTTATCGTCATCAAATGAACTTGGTATGAGTTCTAGGTTGCATTTCCTTTAACTCATGCCGTTTTGGTTGGAATGCCTCTCGACCAGTGGGTTGCTCGAAATTGCTGGAAGTTCTGAAGTTTTTATGAGTGTGGAGACTCACGTTGTGCTACGTAGCAGAGAACAGAAATATTTTCTCAGTAAAATTTGACACCCGACTTTTGGGATGTTGTAAGAAATGAATGCTAAAGTGTCAGGGTTCTAGAAATGTGGATTTCAAATATATTGTTCCTGATATCAAGTGGATGTTATCATTGTTAAGAGATTCAGGATAGATGCTGCAGGTGGTTCAAGTTTAAATGTGAACACAGAAAACAGCAAAGTTATAGGAATAAGAATGAGTCTATGTAATGAAAGAATGATCGTTAAACTTAAAGGAAGTTTAAATATCAAAATGAATTTAGACATTTACGAGTGAGTCTGTTAGCCCGATGAGTCTATGAAAGAGCAAGTGAATCACAAGGTAGACGAAGGGTGGAAAGAAATAAAGGATCTAAATCTAGGATGGATGAAATGAAGACGTTAGAGGTAGAGATGGACTGAGTCTGAAGGAGGTTGTCAGGAGAAAGGGCATAAGCATCTAGCAAGCTTATGCGAGCCAGTTACATATATCCTTGCATATAAGAAACCAAACAAATTACAAAGCCTAGTCATAAACAAAATTCCTCGTAAAAGATATAAACTTTTCTATATGGAACAAACTTATTGGAATCCTCAACAAGGTATTTATACCTAAACATTATACGAATATATATATATATATATATATATATATATATATATATATATATATATATATATATATATATATATTCATATCAAATGTGTGGTGTGAATATAATGCAGAGAATTCGTAGTTTGGAAGTTAGGAGGAGGTGCGGGATTACCAAAACTGTTGTCCAGAGGGCTGAGGAAGGGTTGTTGAGGTGGTTCGGACATGTAGAGAGAATGGAGCGAAACAGAGTGACTTCAAGAGTGTATCAGTCTGTAGTGGAAGGAAGGCGGGGTAGGGGTTGGCCTAGGAAAGGTTGGAGGGAGGGGGTAAAGGAGGTTTTGTGTGCGAGGGGCTTGGACTTCCAGCAGGCATGCGTGAGCGTGTTTGATAGGAGTGAATGGAGATAAATGGTTTTTAATACTTGACGTGCTGTTGGAGTGTGAGCAAAGTAACATTTATGAAGGGGTTCAGGGAAACCGGCAGGCCGGACTTGAGTCCTGGAGATGGGAAGTACAGTGCCTGCACTGTGAAGGAGGGGTGTTAATGTTGCAGTTTAAAAACTGTAGTGTAAAGCACCCTTCTGGCAAGACAGTGATGGAGTGAATGATGGTGAAAGTTTTTCTTTTTCGGGCCACCCTGCCTTGGTGGGAATCGGCCAGTGTGCTAATAAAAAAATAATAATATATATATAACAACCACTGTGAAAGAATAGAGAAATTCCAAGCGCTTTCGTGACTACTCACATTATCAAGGAACAATGTTCCTTGATAATGTGAGTAGTCACGAAAGCGCTTGGAATTTCTCTATTCTTTCACAGTGGTTGTTTTACATATTCTGAAATCACCTGTTTACTGTGATCTTATTGCATATATATATATATATATATATATATATATATATATATATATATATATATATATATATATATATATATATTATATATGTATATATGTATTATATATATATATATATATATATATATATATATATATATATATATATATATATTATATATGTATTATATATATATATATATATATATATATATATATATTATATATGTATTTATATATATAATACATATATAATATATATATATATAATACATATATAATATATATATATATAATACATATATAATATATATATATATATAATACATATATAATATATATATATATAATACATATATAATATATATATATATAATACATATATAATATATATATATAATACATATATAATATATATATATATATATATATACATATATATATAGATATATATAAATATAGATATATAATACATATATAATAGATATATATATATATATAAATATATATTATATATGTATTATATATATATATATATATATATATATATATATATGTATATATTTATATATATATATATATATATATATATATATAATATATAATATATATCGTGCCGTATCGGTAAAAGTGGTACATTAGCAAGAACTCGTTTAAAATTAAGTCCTTTCTAAAACTTTCTCTTATGTGTTTAAAAGATGTTTATGTTTCATTTACGTTATTGTAAACATAAATAATTTTGTACCAAAAGAACCTTAGAAAACTTACTTAACCATATAATAACAAGCGCAATTTAATTTAACCTAATCCAACTAAATATATTTTAGATAAATTTACAATAATTTGATAAACACAATGAAATATATTTTTCTGTTAGGTTCAGAATGATTTTTGGGAAATTATTGCATACACAAATTTTCGTTTGCCTTATTCGGCAAGAAGAGCGTTGCTATTTAAGCCAAAATCGTAATACAATAATTTATTAATAAACAAGCACAATGAAATATATTTTTACCTATTCGGCACGACATATATATGTCGTGCCGAATAGGTAAAAATATATTTCATTTTGTATATTATTAAATTAATGTAAACTTATCTAAAATATATTTAGTTGGATTAGGTTAAATTAAATTGCGCTTGTTATAATAAGGTTAGGTAAGTTTTCAAAGTTTTTTTTTTTTTGGAACAAAATTAATTTTTATAACGGACTTAATTTTAAATGAGTTCTTGTTAACTGACCAGTTTCACCTATTCGGCACGACACACACACACACACACACACACACACACACAAAGGCAATGGGGCCAGATAACATCTCTCCATGGGTCCTGAGAGAGGGAGCAGAAGCGCTATGTGTACCCCTAACAACAATATTCAATACATCTATCGAAACAGGGAGATTGCCTGAGGCATGGAAGACAGCAAATGTAGTCCCAATCTTTAAAAAAGGAGACAGACATGAAGCACTAAACTGCAGACCAGTGTCACTGACATGCATAGTATGCAAAATCATGGAGAAGATTATCAGGAAAAGAGTGGTGGAACAACGAGAAAGGAATGATCTCATCAACAACAGCCAGGGACGGGAAATCCTGTGTCGCAAACCTACTGGAGTTCTATGACATGGTGACAGCAGTAAGACAAGAGGGAGAGGGGTGGGTGGATTGCATATTCTTGGACTGCAAGAAGGCTTTTGACACAGTTCCACACAAGAGATTAGTGCAAAAACTGGAGGACCAAGCAGGGATAACAGGGAAGGCACTACAATGGATCAGGGAATACTTGTCAGGAAGACAGCAGCGAGTCATGGTACGTGGCGAGGTGTCAGAGTGGGCACCTGTGACCAGCAGGGTCCCACAGGGGTCAGTCCTAGGACCAGTGCTGTTTCTGGTATTTGTGAACGACATGACAGAAGGAATAGACTCTGAGGTGTCCCTGTTTGCAGATGACGTGAAGTTGGTGAGAAGAATTCACTCGATCGAAGACCAGGCAGAACTACAAAGGTATCTGGACAGGCTCCAGACCTGGTTCAGCAATTGGCTCCTGGGGTTCAATCTCACCAAGTGCAAAGTCATGACGGAGTACAGTCTATGGGGCCAGAGACTACAACCTCATTCAAGGATAAAGATCTTGGGGTGAGTATAACACCAGGCACATCTCCTGAAGCGCACATCAACCAAATAACTGCTGCAGCATATGGGCGCCTAGCAAACCTCAGAACAGCATTCCGACATCTTACTAAGGAATCGTTCAGGACCCTGTACACCGTGTACGTTAGGCCCATATTGGAGTATGCGGCACCAGTTTGGAAACCACACCTAGCCAAGCACGTAAAGAAACTAAAGAAAGTGCAAAGGTTTGCAACAAGACTAGTCCCAGAGCTAAGAGGTATGTCCTACGAGGAGAGGTTAAGGGAAATCAACCTGACGACACTGGAGGACAGGAGAGATAGGGGGGACATGATAACAACATACAAAATACTGAGAGGAATTGACAAGGTGGACAAAGACAGAATATCCCAGAGATGGGACACAGCCACAGAGTAGTCAGTAAGTGGAATAGTTTGAGAAGCGATGTAGTGGAGGCAGGAGCCATACATAGCTTTAAGCAGAGGTATGATAAAGCTCACGGTTCAGGGAGAGTGACCTAGTAGCTACCAGTGAAGAGGCGGGGCCAGGAGCTCGGACTCGACCCCTGCAGCCTCAACTAGATGAGTACAACTAGGTGAGTACAACTAGGCGAGTACACACACACATGTACTTCCGATGATACAGCTTTAACCAACTGTGTACAAACATTCAGACACCACGAAGGCTCTCCACTACACACTGAAACTTTTCCACACCAGTGGTTGGGAGACTGCTCATTCATAGTGGAAAGAATAGACTCTCAGTGAACGCTGTGTCAGATCAACTGGGCGAACGCTGTGTCGGACTGAGTGAGCGCTGTGTCGGACTGAGTGAACGCTGTCGGACTGAGTGAGCGCTGTGTCGGACTGAGTGAACGCTGTGTCAGACTGTGTGAGTGAACGCTGTGTCAGACTGAGTGAATGAACGTTGTGTCAGACTGAGTGAATGAACGCTGTGTCAGACTGAGTGAATGAACGCTGTGTCAGACTGAGTGAATGAACGTTGTGTCAGACTGAGTGAATGAACGCTGTGTCAGACTGAGTGAATGAACGCTGTGTCAGACTGAGTGAATGAACGCTGTGTCAGACTGAGTGAACGCTGTGTCAGACCAGCTGGGTAAACTCTCTGCCTTTCTAGTGTTTTCGTGCAATATTATGTTGCGACGGAGATGATAGCGGTGGTAACAGTGTTAGTGGTGCTTGTAATGTACGGGATAGTGGTAGTGGCTGTGATGGTGGTGGTGGTGGTAGTGGCTGTGGTGGTGGTGGTGGTGGTAGTGGCTGTGGTGGTGGTGGTGGTAGTGGTGGTGGTGGTGGTGGTAGTGGCTGTGGTAATGGTGGTGGTGGTGGTAGTGGCTGTGGTAGTGGTGGTGGTGGTGGTAGTGGCTGTGGTAGTGGTGGTGGTGGTAGTGGCTGTGGTAGTGGTGGTAGTGGCTGTGGTAGTGGCTGTGGTAGTGGTGGTAGTGGCTGTGGTAGTGGTGGTGGTGGTAGTGGCTGTGGTAGTGGCTGTGGTGGTGGTGGTAGTGGCTGTGGTAGTGGCTGTGGTGGTGGTGGTAGTGGCTGTGGTAGTTGCTGTTGTGGTAGTGGCTGTGGTAGTGGCTGTGGTGGTGGTGGTGGTAGTGGCTGTGGTAGTGGCTGTGGTGGTGGTAGTGGCTGTGGAGGTGGTGGTAGTGGCTGTGGTGGTGGTAGTGGCTGTGGAGGTGGTGGTAGTGGCTGTGGTGGTGGTGGTAGTGGCTGTGGTGGTGGTGGTAGTAGTGGCTGTGGTGGTGGTGGTAGTGGCTGTGGTGGTGGTGGTGGTAGTGGCTGTGGTGGCAGTGGCTGTGGTGGTGGTGGTAGTGGCTGTGGTGGTGGTAGTGGCTGTGGTAATGGCTGTGGTGGTAGTAGGGGCTGTGGTGGTGGTAGTGGCTGTGGTGGTGGTAGTGGCTGTGGTGGTGGTAGTGGCTGTGGTGGTAGTAGTGGCTGTGGTGGTGGTAGTGGCTGTGGTGGTGGTAGTGGCTGTGGTGGTAGTAGTGGCTGTGGTGGTGGTAGTGGCTGTGGTGGTGGTAGTGGCTGTGGTGGTGGTAGTGGCTGTGGTGGTGGTAGTGGCTGTGGTGGTGGTAGTGGCTGTGGTGGTAGTAGTGGCTGTGGTGGTGGTAGTGGCTGTGGTGGTAGTAGTGGCTGTGGTGGTGGTAGTGGCTGTGGTGGTGGTAGTGGCTGTGGTGGTGGTAGTGGCTGTGGTGGTGGTAGTGGCTGTGGTGGTGGTAGTGGCTGTGGTGGTAGTAGTGGCTGTGGTGGTGGTAGTGGCTGTGGTGGTGGTAGTGGCTGTGGTGGTGGTAATGGCTGTGGTGGTGGTAATGGCTGTGGTGGTAGTAGGGGCTGTGGTGGTGGTAGTGGCTGTGGTGGTGGTAGTGGCTGTGGTGGTAGTAGTGGCTGTGGTGGTGGTAGTGGCTGTGGTGGCGGTGGTGGTGGTGTTGCGGGCTTTCTAAATAGTAGTACGTCATTGATGTCAGCTAGGCCTGTATACTTTGTGTATGTACTTGTAGTAAATAAAGATATTACAATTAATCCTCTTTCTATTTATGCTACAAAGTTTACCTTCTTTATTCTCTCTTCATAGCTCTTACCCCTTCGCTCTTGGCCTAGTTTCGTCGAGAACTTCAGCTGCTCTTTTGCGACAGTAGTTATTTGGTTGATATGCTCCTCATGTGATATGCATGGTTTGTACAATGCTCACTCCGAAGTTCTTCTCCCCGACCCTGCATTCCGTTTGTGGTCTACTTTCCCAAACTTCTTAATTTTACACTTTCTGGGACTTATTCTAGCAGTCATTTCTCAGATCAGGTCTCTAGCCTGTCCAGATCCATTTTATGCTTTCCTGGTCCTCCACTGTTTGCATTCTCCTCATTAGTTTGACATCTGCGACAGGGATACCTCCGACTATCCCTTCTGTCTTGTCGTTCACGTATCAGAAATAGTACTGCTCCTATTTCTGATCCTTGTCGGGCTCTACTTGTCACAAGCGCCCATTCCGAAACCTCTTCTGGGACAAATACTCGTTGTTTCATTCCTATGAAGCCTTGTTACTTCTGCTTGCTTCTCTAGCTTTTGTCCAAGTTTCTTGTGAGGTACTGTGTCATAAGCTTTCTTTCAGCCCCTCCCCCCCAAAAAAGAGCAATTTGCCCATTTCCCCCTCTCTTTATCCTGCCTTACTTCTGTTACCATGTCTTAGAATTCCGGTAAGTATGTAAGAGAGGATTTACCATCTCAAACTATTTTGATTGTCGTTTATGAACAGACTCCTTCCTAAGTGGTGTCTGGTGGAGCTGTTTGGTGGTGGTGTTTGGTAGCTCTGTTTGGTAGTGGTGTTCGGTAGCAGTGTTTGGTGGGGGTGTAGAGGAGAAAGCATAACATGGAGCTTAAGTCTGTTGATAATACCTGGTAAACTAAGTGGCGTATTGTTATGGAGTCACGGAAACACAAAAAAAATATAATTGCATCTTAACTAGGCAGATTTAGTAATGGAAAGGAAAGCTCAAGGAGTCGTGTTAAGGATATGGGTAAGCAATGCTTAGATATGGGAAGAAGAGCTCCTAGTTTTATTTATGGATTTTGATAAATACTGAGGAGCTTGTAAGTTGTTAATATCTATAAAGCAACTTTTATTAAGCTGAGCATTGAAAAAAGTATATTGTCCAGAAAAAAATTGGATATCAGACTAGGATATGTTGTTACTTTGGTTGTTTATGGATAACGTTGTAAAATAAGTGACCGCTGGAGTGTTGTGGAAAATAATCATAAAAGAAAACAAATCTGATATTCTGATATGAAGTGGGAATTTTCACAGCTGCTTTTGCTGAAAACACTGCTTTTAGAAAGTTCAGAAGACGGGTTGCAGCAGATGATGAAGCAGTTTGGAAGTGGGGCATTGAGGTGTGATGCAGAGAAAATTGGGAGAGAGTGAATTGGGAGAGGTTGATTCTCAGTTTCAATGGCTCATAAGTAGAGATAAGGTTTGTTTGGATTCTCACATATCCATAAAAAAATATTTAAGTTATTGCAGAAGTCACAGGAGTAAAACGATCTTACAATGGGCCAATTTACAGTAATTTACAAAGAAGATTAGGGAATGAAAAATTAGACATCCGATTTACAGGAATATGGAGGAAGATATTTAGATAATTGGGAGTGGATATGTCTGCCGAAGGGTCCAACAAAGATAACATAATTCACAGAATAAAGGAGTGACAGAAATATGCAAACAAGCTCCATTGTGGCAATGTATCGCTTTGTGTAGAGCTTTAATGACCTCATAAAGCTCTACACAGAGAGAAACACTGAGGTGTTTGTCTCCTTAACACACTATCTTCCTCCGTTATCCCTACCATCTTGCAGCTCTTATCTGTTTACCAGCGTGCTCACCTGCCCGCTTCACCTGTCTGCTCATCTGCCAGGACATTTGGATGTTCTCATAGGTGCTCGGGGTAATTACTCACTTGCTGGTTCACCTGACAGGAGCAGCGGGGGAGGGACAGACGATGAACTTCTGGGTGAGTTCTACAGGAGTTGAGGGAGGCGATGAAGCGTGTACTGTCTTTGATGGTGCCTGCGTCTCCTTGCTCCTCCTCAACTTCCAACACCAATTTTTGTTCTGACTGCTGCTGTTTGTATTTTGGCTGATGCTGTGTTATGGTTGATGTTGTGTTCTGGTTACTGCTATGTTTTTTGCTGCTGCTGTGTTGTGGCTTCTGCTGTGTTGTGGCTTCTGCTGTGTTGTGGCTGCTGCTGTGTTTTGGCTTTGTTGTGTCCTGGTTACAGCTGTGTTCTGGTGCTCTCAGAGGACAAAAGTCACAATGTGAGGGTAACAGTGAAGGTTGGGAGAGTGAGATGCTCAAGTCTCGTCAGCTGCGAATACTCTACATGTAACTCCATCTATGTTTCTTCTTGTTTGTCCTCCTTTCTCTCCTTACCTTCTCTTTGTCTCCTTCCTTATCCCATTTTCTTAATATCTTCTTTTCCCTTTTTTTTCTTCAATCAGTTGTTCCCTTCATTTTCCCTTCGTCTCTGTCCCCTCTGCCATACTTTGCCTCCTCTTTTTTTTCACTTATTTCCTTCTTTGATATGTGTGTGTATACATAAATAATATATATATTAGGCATTTTGGTAATAACCAATAGCCTAACCAATCAGAGATCAGATAGTTATTAGCGGATGGATGATCATGAAAAAATATATTTTCTGATTTTTAAGATTAGAAAAAGTTTGGCTTTCTCGCTCCTACCTCATCTTCCTGCCTGACTCAACGTTTTGTCGCGAGTCGGTTAGTTGTTTGTGCACCCCACGTCTATCCTGCGAAGGGTAGCATGAGAGTATATACATGCCGTGCACGATAGTACGGGATCATTTACATCAAGTGAACGGTAGCACATGAGCATATCCATCCGTGGGCAGTAGCGCTTAGAACGTAAGAAGATAAGAAAGGAAGAACACTGCAGCAGGCCTACTGGCCCATACTAGGCAAGTTTTTCTAAAACACAAACCTACTAAGAAAAATATTTGCTCAGCTTATTTTCAGTGCTTGAGCATATATTTCCAGTGGACGCTAGTACTTGAGCATATATACCATATAGACGGTAGAGCAGGAATTTATCTAACACGTGAACGGCCTCACATAAACATATTACTTGAGTCGAAAACTGATTAGTTGATTGTATTAATACTAGTAGAACTACCGACAAATGCAACATTTTATTGTGGCAACGTTTCGCCCTCCTGGAGCTATCAAGCCGTTACAAACAATACATGGACACAGAGGGTATATATAGGCTTAGAGTGAGGTTGTAGATGAATGGTTCAGATAACCGACTCGTTGATAAATTAGACAAATGTGCAACTCTTGGGTATCTTTATTGAGGAAACTTATCGCCACACAGTGGCTTCACCAGTCCATACAAAGGAGAATCGTGAAGAATAGGAGAAGAATGAGGTAATCAGTCCCTCAACCTTGAGTCGATGTGGTCTGTCCATCAATCTTGAATAGAATACAGCATATGAGCCCAGAAGTAGCTTATATACCGTAGGCAGGAGAGGTGCAGCAGACGTAGGTGGTGTCACATTTGTTTAATGTGGAAGTAGGTCGTGCCCATTAAACAAATGTGACACCACCTACGACTGCTGCACCTCTCCTGCCTACGGTATATAAGCTACTTCTGGGCTCATATGCTGTATTCTATTCAAGACTGATGGACTGACCACATCGACTCAAGGTTGAGGGACTGATTACCTCATTCTTCTCCTGTTCTTCACGATTCTCCTTTGTATGGACTGATGAAGCCACTGTGTGGCAAAACGTTTCCTCAATAAAGATACCCAAGAGTTGCACATGTGTCTAATTTATCTTAGAGTGAGGTGTAATACTAGTGGTAGTAGTAGTAGTAATAATATTAGTTGCAGTAGTAGTAGCAATATTAGTTGCAGTAGTAATAGTAATACAATATGGGTCACTGGGTTTTTTTGTTCCAAGGTTCGTAGGTTCGAGTCTCCTTCAGCCAGAGATCAGTGTTTGTGTATATATCGCCTGCTCTTGCGAATTCCTTGCATTGTTAATATCTCTAGTAAGGCTGATGCATGCAGGGGACGAGATGAAAATCTTTAAGCCTTCTCCCTGAAAGCTGGCTGCCTTGGATCAAAGTGCCAATGCCGGGTCACCAAAATGGAAGAGACCCGGGCCGGGATACCATACCGGCGAATCAAATAGAATAGAATAGAATGCACATGAGTAGAAGGTTATAAAAGAGGAGGAACACTGAAACAAGACCTCAAATCCAACCGCCAATATTTGTCTAACTTATTTTTATGCTACCCAAGAAATAGCTTTTATAACCTTTAACTCATGTGCACGTTGATTTTTCTGCCATATTGTATTACTGCTACTACAACTAATATTACTACTACTACTACTACTAGTATTACACCTCACTCTAAGCCTATATATACCCTCTGTGTCCATGTGTTGCTTGTAGAAGCTTAATAAAGCTTCTGGAGAGTGAAACGTTGCCACAATACAATGTCACATTAATGCATTTGTGTTTTTTTTTTACTTAACAAAGTAGTCGATAAGTGGAACACTTTTTTCTTAGTAGGGTTACTGAAGCTAAAACCTTGGGTTATTGAAGCTAAAACCTTAAGTTAGATAAATACATGAGTGAGTGGGCTTGCAATGAAAATGGGTTGGACAAATATTTTTGTTAGTGGGTTTGGGTTTGATAAGGACCTCCTGTCATACATGGGCCAGTAGGCCTACAGCAGTGTTCATCCATTTATATGTTACACCTCCTATATCTTTCTCTCTCCTTAGTTATCTTTGCTTTCCTTCCCTTTTTCTATCTCGTTCTCTCTCCATCACCTCTTCCTCCAAAGTTTCCTTCCGCATCCCCTTTTCTCCTTGCTTCCCTTCCACTCTCGTACCGACACTTCTGCAGTTGTCCTGACCAATCACTGGGCCAGCCGACTAAGACGTCCCACAGGCACAACTATTTTAACGGGGGATCTCGTTGAGGATACCACGTACAGGGCGACCCCGCTATGCCCCCCACCACAGCTGCTTCAAGGCCCCTTACCTCTTCCCTTATATAGTTACCTCGCATTGTAATCATCCCTATAAATGTGTAAAAGCAGATCTATTGCTTAGTGTTTGATGTTAGCAAGAGCGCTGGGGTAGAGGAGACGGCGTGGGTGGGAAAGAAGACCTCGATCTGGCCCATGCAGATAAGAAACTTTCACAGAAAACAACAAGGAGACTTGCGAAGCTTCGATCATATCAGCATAGATGGTTCTGCTTCTGAGGGAGGAGTTGGAGGTGGCATTGTCTTGTTGGGGGTGAGGGAAAGAGGGATGCTGGAGGATGCGGGAGAGTTGAAATGGTGAAGGAGGTGGGTTTATGAAGGAGATGGGTAAGTGCTGGAAAAATCTGGCAGAGATGTTTATTAATAAAATTAAATGAGCATTTGCAGCCAACTTGTCCCTATCAGCTACAATCCTATTGCCAAACATATGTCAGCAACTGACTACTCTTTAAATATTAATAAGAATGGAACGGAAGCAAATAAAAGTTCAGGCTTATGAGAGTTAATTAAAATCTTGGAAATTATAGTTTAAAATCTAGCTTAGTTTATAGTACCGTAGTGTCTAAAATTAGTTTGTTGATAATGGTATAAAACATCGACATGTTGAAGATTAAGACACTTGTGCAACAGTTGGGTATCTTTATTGTAGACGTTTCGCCATCCAGTGGCTTTATCAATACAGATTCTAGGACATAATTAGAAAACAGAAGAACTATATACAAAAGATGAGGTAATCAGTCCCTCAGCCTTGGAGGTGGTGTTTACAACACCGTTGTTGTAGAATCTCTACAACAACGGTGCTGTAAACACCACCTCCAAGGCTGAGGGACTGATTACCTTGTCCAGGCTAAGGGACTGACCACCTTCTCCAGGCTGAGGAACTGACCACCTTCTCCAGGCTGAGGGACTGATCACCTCTCATCCTTTTTCTCCAAGGTTGATGGACTGATTGCATCACCTGCTTCCTCTGTATTTGTCTGAAGATGCTTAAAATTAGTTTACAATAAACGTTACTGAAACTTATCTGGAAAGCTTAATTAAATGACCGGTTGACGGACAGGATCATGTGTGTGTGTGTGTGTGTGTGTGTGTGTGTGTGTGTGTGTGTGTACTCACCTGATTGTACTCGCCTAATTGTGGTTGCAGGGGTCGAGACTCAGCTCCTGGCCTCTCCTCGTCACTGACTGCTACTGGGTCCTCCCTCTCCCTGCTCCATGAACTTTATCATACCTCGTCTTAAAACTGCGTATGGTTCCTGCCTCCACTACATCGCTTGCCAAACTATTCCACTTCCTAACAACTCTGAGGCTGAAGAAAATCCCTTTGACTCATCTGAGTCTTCAGCTTCCAATTGTGACCCCTTGTTTCCGTGTCCCATCTCTGGAGCATCCTGTCTGCCTACCTTGTCTATTCCACGCAGTATTTTATATGTCGTTATCATGTCTCCCCTGACCCTCCTGTTCTGCAGTGTCGTCAGACCGATTTCCCTTAACCATTCGTCGTAGGACATTCCCCTTAGCTCTGGAACTAGCCTTGTTGCAAACCTTTGCACTTTCTCTAATTTCTTGACATTTTTGACCAGTTTTGGGTTCCAAACTGGTTCTGCGTACTCCAGTAAAGTCTTGAACGATTCTTTACTGAGGTTTGTCAGGCGCCCATATGCCGCAGCAGTTATCTGGTTAATGTGGGCTTCTGGCGACGTACTTGGTATTATACTCACTCCTAGATCTTTCTCCTTGAGTGAGGTTCGCAATCTTTGGTCGCCTAGCCTATACTCTGTGATCTTCTTTGCCCTTCTCCAATCTTCATGACTTTGCATTTGGCGGGATTAATTCTCCTCATTAACTTCACATCATCTGCAAACAGGGACACTTCTGAATCTATCCCTTTCGTCATGTCGTTCACATATACCAAGAATAGCACTGGTCCCAGGACTGACCCCTGTGGGGCCCCGCTCGTCACAGGCGCCCACTGTGATACCTCATGACGGATCATGACTCGCTGTTGCCTCCTTGTCATGTATTCTCTGATCCATTGCAGTGCCCTTCCTGTTGCATGTGCCTGATCCTCTAGCTTCTGTACTAATATCTTGCGAGGAACTGTGTCGAAGGCCTTCTTGCAGTCCGAGAAAATGCAATCAACCCACCCCTCTCTCTCATTTCTTACTTCAGTTACCTTGTCATAAAACTCTAGTAGGTTTGTGACACAGGATTTGCCTTCCATGAATCCGTGCTGGCTGTCGTTTATAATCTTTTTCCGCTCCAGGTGCTCCACCACTCTCCTCCTGATAATCTTATCCTTGACTTTGCATATTATTCACATCAGTGACACTGGTCTATAGTTTAGTGCTTCACTTCTATCTCCTTTCTTAAAGATGGGGACTACATTTGACATCTTCCATACTTCAGGTAGTTGCCCAGTTTCAAGGGAAGTGTTGAAGATTTTGGTTAGTGGCACACACAGTGTATCTGCTCCCTCTCTAAGGACCCACGGAGAGATGTCCGGTCCCACCACCTTTGAGGTATCAAGGTCACTTAGGAGCTTCTTCACCTCCTCCTCAGTTGTGTGTAATTCATCCAACACATGTTGGTGTATCCCTTGTTGGTGTACCCCACTGTTTTGTCTTCCCAATGTCCCTTTAGCCTCCACTGTAAATACTTCCTGAAATCTCTTCACATACTTCTTGGTCATTTCTTGCGAGCTCCCCTCCTTCTTCCCTGTGTGTGTGTGTGTGTGTGTGTGTGTGTGTGTGTGTGTGTGTTAGACGTTGAGGTCTGAAATCGGAACATATGAGAGCGTTTGACACATCACTTGCTGCTGGTGTGGGGTCGGTGCTGATCTTACTACATATCTGCGCAGATGTCCGACATGCATACACAATTAAATCAACAGAAAAGCCATATAGTGTAGAAAATACTTCGCTTATATAACGTGGCACGTACAGTATAGTTGTGTATATCAGTGATAGAATATACCGACGAGTATTTTTACTAAGATACAATATACAGTTTATGACATTTTATTGAGAAGAGGTTTTACCCAACAGGGACGATATAGGTAAACAAGAGAATATATATATACTGGAGAGACCTGAGGTGCAGAGATAGGCTGGTGATGGTGCTTAGTCAAATTTAATCTCTGAAGTTTAAAATTAGGTGGGTCAGCAGAATGACTTCAGTACTTCTCCGGAAGGCGTCTTACTCTCATAGACACGAAACACACGTACAGCTAGTCCCTTACACGGGTACCAGCGAGGGTGAAGCAGATACTGTCTCTCTTACAGTGAGATTGATCTCTTTCTTACTCATATGAGCGTCACAGACAAGTCTCTGTGGATCCTCGCGCGAGACACACATCTCTGCGATTGACCACGTGAGAAACAGATCTCTGTGGTTCCCCACGTGTATGGCAGATCTCAATGTTCCGCACATGGGCGTCAGTGGTAGTTAGTGGTCGTTGTTTCCCGCAAGTGGTGCTTGTGGCAGTTTACGATGTAATTACTTGAGCAGCAGCGAATGTGTCATCCTAGCCACGAGGATGCTTGGTGGGGGAAGGCGTTACCAGGGCATCATCCTAGCCACAAGGATGCTGGGGGATTAGCCGCTAGGAAACATCCCGGCTACAAGAATGCTGGGATAGCGTGGCTAGGGTGTCATCCCAGCTACACGACTGTTAAAAGGAGGCGTTGCTAGGGTGATATACCAGTCACAAGGATGTTGGGAAAAGCATTCCTATGGTGCTATCCCAGGAACACACTTTCAAGGGAGGCGTTTCAAGGCTGATATACCAATCACGAGGATGTTGAGGAGGGCGTTGCTAGGGAGCTATCCCAGCCACACACCGGCTGGGAAAAGCGTTGCTGGGACGTCACCCCAGCCTCAGTGCTGCTGGGGAGAGCCTCACTCCCCTGGGGTAGATATTTTTATTCCGTTTATTTACACGCTCAGCGGACGCGGCAACGGCCATTACTTTTGTCTTGGGATTTTCCACTTGCTTTTTTCTCTGATAGTTTATTATACCAATTAATTATATTTATTGTGATTTCTTTTTTGTCGATATATTTTTCCTTAGTGACGACCTTATGTATTATTTGTGCTGTAATTATACATAAAGACACATGATTTAATTATCGGGATGAGAATGGATTACAGTTGAAAATGTTAAAAAAAAAAAAAGCTACGTTTTGCTTAAGCTTTTGTTGGGATAATATTTAGCTCTGTGTAAAGCTTCGTCTAGTCATATCCTGATGAAGCTTTACATAGAGACGGGAGAGTAATGTCATAAAGTACGACCAAGATCAGGACTAGACCGAGTGCAGTTTGGTGGATGTCAGGGCGAGGGCAAAACGTCATCAATAAAGTTTCCACGCAACTGCATTTGTGTGTATTTCTCACTCAGCAAAACTTTATCCTAATAAAAGCTTGTTTTTGAGAGTGTGTTTTCGTCGTTACAATGATGTGTTCCACGTTGGACTCCCTTTAACTGCTCGAAAAATTAGAACGCTTTCTATTTTTTTTTGTGCTGTTGGAGTGTGAGCGAGGTAATATTTATGAAGGGATTCATGGAAACCAGTTAGCCGGACTTGAGTCCTGGAGGTGGGAGGCACAATGCTTGCACTGTGATGTTGCAGTTCAGAGGGTCATCGGTAATGTGATGTCGGCACACTTCTGACAAGACGGCTGTTGAATGAAAGATGGTGTACGAGTTTTCTTTTTTGGAGGGTTACCCTATCTCAGTGTAATACCCTATCTCAGTGTAATACCCTATCTCGGTGTAATACCCTATCTCAGTGTAATACCCTATCTCGGTGTAATACCCTATCTCAGTGTAATACCCTATCTCAGTGTAATACCCTATCTCAGTGTAATACCCTATCTCAGTGTAATACCCTATCTCGGTGTAATACCCTATCTCAGTGTAATACCCTATCTCAGTGTAATACCCTATCTCAGTGTAATACCCTATCTCAGTGTAATACCCTATCTCGGTGTAATACCCTATCTCAGTGTAATACCCTATCTCAGTGTAATACCCTATCTCAGTGTAATACCCTATGTCGGTGTAATACCCTATCTCAGTGTAATACCCTATCTCAGTGTAATACCCTATCTCAGTGTAATACCCTATCTCAGTGTAATACCCTATCTCGGTGTAATACCCTATCTCAGTGTAATACCCTATCTCAGTGTAATACCCTATCTCAGTGTAATACCCTATCTCAGTGTAATACCCTATGTCGGTGTAATACCCTATCTCGGTGTAATACCCTATCTCAGTGTAATACCCTATCTCAGTGTAATACCCTATCTCAGTGTAATACCCTATCTCAGTGTAATACCCTATCTCAGTGTAATACCCTATCTCAGTGTAATACCCTATCTCAGTGTAATACCCTATCTCAGTGTAATACCCTATCTCAGTGAAATAATTTTCCTTTATTTGGTATTGTAACAGAAATTCTGTAGATTATCATCATCATCTTCCTACACAATTTATTGAGCCTATTATTTGGATCTTCTCTTTCCGAGAAATTGGAGCAATCTTCTCTTTCCTCGGATCAAAATTGATTACTTTCTAGCCTCCAGTTCATTCGAATTTGATTGCTAACTACTCCCCGAGTACTGTATTCTCGCTACTGGTTTAGAGCTTCCCTATGAATGTGATAATAAAAATGTTAATATTACTCACCTAAGCAGCAATATTCATACATCTTCACATCGTTATATTCACAGTTCAATGAAATTTCGTTTATTTCCTAACTATACATATTTTATCTATATACATGTCTATTTCTTGCTACTATTATGTCTTTGGTCTGATTGTATTAAAGGGGATCTAGAGAGGGTAAAATGTTTTATTATGCTATGTTCAATAAACAATAATACGGTGGAACTGGCATGATGATGCCAGCACTGAAGATCAAGGGACACATCATGAAGTTTAACGAGACCAGAGTGATAGTTCGCGAAGTTGGGCAAACGCAAGTGCTTGGAAGCAGCCATGATAACAGTCACCAACAGTACAGTACACAAGTCATGCAGAAAGAGTGTATCCAAAGCCCTGGAAAATCACCGCTTCCCAAAGCAATGAGACCTCTATTAGATGATACTAGGTTACACTAGGGAGCACTGCAAGACTCCTATTGATCAACCTCGGGCAGATGCCACCAACTAGTATGATACCCTGGTTTTAATCTATGTTCACCTCACCTCTTGTTCAATATATTCTGCCTGTTCTGACTGATTCTGCATTACGACTAAAGAGCCACTCGTGGCGAAACATTTCCTTAGAACCTGTCAGTCAGTGCATACACGGTTTTCACCTACAAACACTAATATATTTTGAGACCTTCTCCAGAGACCTTTCTCTGTCCGTTAGTCTCGCTGTTACATTATAGTGATAGGAAGCTCTGAACACATTGCCCTCTGTGGCTTACAATAGGCGGTAGTTTCTGGCAGTTACAGCTTGCCTTAGCTATCCTTTTAGGGATATTGATCTTGTATTTGAGGTATGTTACACAAAACCCACATTCCTTTATGTATCTTAGCCAACCTATGCTTTCCATCTTCCTGATACGCGTTGGCTGACTAGGTGCTTGAGGCTGTGTGATGCTTTCATTGTGAGGATGGACCACCTGGGTGAAGTTACACTGCATGTAGGAACATCCCACGGCATCAGACTCACACCTGCCTCGGGCTGGCTCGCGCCATACTAAATCTGAGTCTCTGTATCAGTGCGCTATCGGTTTAGCAGTGAGTGTTCTCATACACACTCTCTCCAAACTCTGTTCATTATTGGGCTTAATTGGTCCCTGTTCGGTGTATAGTGCATGTTTAATTGAACCTATGTTTGGGTGGCGGGAATAAGTTTAATAAAAACTGTTTTCTTGACAGTTTTTATTTAACTATAAGCTAGTACATAAAACGCCCAGGTACTGCAGGTCCATTGAGAATACTTGTGCTTGTGACAGACTTACACAGCACTTGGGGATATGAGAGGTAGTCAGGGTTGAGGGAGGAGAGGCTCTTAATTAATGGGATAAAAAATCTTTTAACATCAAGGCTATTATGTACGTTATTCAAACCATTTTCAGGTGAAACGCTCTTGATCCAAGGAACTAAGAGTTACCCCCTTCATAGTTGGATCAAGCTTGACTAACCCAAACCTCTCTCTTATTCCTCAAGCTTTGTTTGATCATTAAGATTTTAGATCTATCCCATGATAATATTATTATTATTACTATTATTTGAAAAACAATTAGATTTGAAACAAAATACTGCTATATTGAATCATGCAACGTTTCATTTACTTTCAGATTGAATGTAGTGAAAAATAATCATTCATTTTATCAGTCAATGCTCAACAGGACTGCATTTAGGTCAACTGGGTCAGGCTAGACGACCGAGTCATTCTCCATGCGCCAGTTAAGAGCAAACTCGTGAGCCTAATTTCCGCGGAAGTTCATACACTTTGTATTACATTGATCACAATACTATTATTATTATTATTATTATTATTATTAGTAGTAGTAGTAGTAGTAGTAGTATATTAGTAGACAGTACTAAACCCAAGGTCTAAATACTGGTAACTAGAGTACTGTCTGACCCAGTTGGACTTAGTCCTTCATATATATATATATATATATATATATATATATATATATATATATATATATATATATATATATATATATATATATATATATATATATATATATATATATATATATGCAAAACAACCACTCTGAAAGAATAGAGAAATTCCAAGCGCTTTCGTGACTACTCACATTATCAAGGAACTATTCTTTCAGAGTGGTTGTTTTGCATATTCTGAAATCACATGTTTACTGTGATCTTATTGCATATATATATATATATATATATATATATATATATATATATATATATATATATATATATATATATATATATATATATATATATATATATATACCTGAATGCTAAACCCTTGTGAAATACTCAGCACTATAAACCTTAGTGCTCTGGGATCAGCTAAAACACTCATTGTCAGCCCAGGAATGACGGTGTTGTGGCAACTCTAAGTTTGTGATTCCTGAGTAGAGTCACGCTAGAGGAAAAAGTTACCAAGACATATGTGAAAAGTTCCATGCTGTACAATTTGGAGTAGTTATGGGTAAGTCCGGCTCAGCAAAATGCGTCATTCTGTGAGAGCACTGCAAAAGTTACTGAGAAAAGGAGCTCTGACTTCACTCTCAATGAGATAGATCTAATAATATGATAGTTATATGGGAGCAAGAATCCTGGATGACAGTGCGCTGTACGTGTACTACTGTGAAGCCGGTGAGTAGCAGATAGAGTACGACTGACACACAACGCAAAGACTGGAATATTGAAAAACAAAAAGGCACAATACCGTGACTGGAACAACAGACAAATAACCCACACATAGGAAAGAGAAGCTTACGACGACGTTCCGGTCCAGCTTGGACCATTTACAATTCACACTAACACACACGAAGGTGTGTTAGTGTGATTATAAATGGTCCAAGTTGAAAAGAAACGTCGTCATAAGCTTCTCTCTCCTATGTGTGAGTTGCGTACTATATTTTTTGTAGATGAATGGTTGTTAAATTAGACACATGTGCAACTCTTGGGTATCTTTATTGAGGAAACGTTTCGCCACACAGTTTATTATACTATTTTATTGCCACCATGATATGTTACTGGAAACAGACCTGAGGTTCCAGGACAGGAACATTTCCAATAATATATCCTCATTGTGTTTGCATTTTGCGTCTTTTTCCAGCTACTTGACGGAATTACCTGTCATTTGTTTTTGTTTTATATTATGCGATAAATCTGCTTCTATTTTCTGGTTTTATTTGGGTAGCTGGGCACAAGTAATTTCAAATTTTAAGTCATAAACACAAACAAAATGGGACCCATTTTTCAAATGTGGCAGATAAATCGTAATAAATAATTGTCTTCTTTCATGAGTGGGTGAGAGACATAAGGAGAGCTGGAATTATTCTTAACTCAGGTTCAACACTACATTCAATAAAAAAAAAAAAAAAAAAAAAAAAAAAAAAAAAAAAAAAAAAAAAAAAACAAAAAAAAAAAAAAAAAAAAAAAAAAAAAAAAAATCCTATATTATAAATTTTTATCTATTTTAATTTAATCTTGAGTAAATATTAACAGTTCAATTACTGTTCTTCAAGCTGCCATTTACTGTAGGAATACGTCAGTACTCAACATCACAGTACATTACTAAATGGTCAGTACTCAACATCACAGTACATTACTAAATGGGCATTACTCAACATCACAGAACATTACTAAATGGTCAGTACTCAACATCACAGTACATTACTAAATGGGCATTACTCAACATCACAGAACATTACTAAATGGTCAGTACTCAACATCACAGAACAGAACATTACTAAATGGGCATTACTGAACATTACAGAACATTACTAAATGGGCATTACTGAACATCACAGAACATTATTGCTCAATACCCAAGTATTGCACATGTGTCTAATTTATCAACTTGTCGATTCTCTGAGCCATTTATCTACAATGCTCAACATAAAATATGAAAAAAGCTCTACTAAACATCATAGAATATAGCATAACATTAATAAACATTACAAACCACCGCTAATCAAAATAATACGGCGCAATTAAACATGACAGAAAATTACTTCATATCACAAAACATTACAGATCATCACAATAACATTAATGAACAGAAAAGAATATAAATAAACGCATCGTTATTGCAACATCTGGGTTTCTTTATTGGTAGACGTTTCGCCAACCAGTGGCTTTATCAGTACAATACAAGGACATAATATAAAGAGGGACTGATTACCTCATCTTTCATACATAACTCTATAGTCTTTATTATGTTCTTGTATCGTGATGATAAAACCACTGGATGGCGAAACGTATACAATAAAGATACTCAGATGTTACACATGTGTATATCTTCATGTCGGTATTGTTTACCATTCATGTACAACTAAGTGTTGAAATGCTCACATATAATGTAGGCGTAATACATGAAAGGAAATTTATGAAATGGCGATGTGCGTATAGTTGAGTGAGAGGGGGAAGATTAAGAGACGAAGGTGACACTTGTTAAAGGTGAAGGTGGCACTTTTTAGGGTGAAGGTGGCACTTGTTAGGATTTTTTTAACACTTGCTAAGGTGAGAGTGAAGCTTGTTAGGGGTGAAGGTGACACTTGTTAGGGGTGAAGGTGACACTTGTTAGGGGTGAAGGTGACACTAATTAGAGTTAAAGGATACATAAGGGGCAAAATGTAAGAGGCAAAGGGATGGGTTCTTAACTAGAAGGTGAAGGTGAAATTGTTAACAAGCGAGTGTTACTAATTAGGGGATGAAGAAGATAGTTGGTGGCTCTGAAGAATGCATCATCTGATCGGCCTCAAACTTTCAATGCGGATGTATAATAGGCTGTGTTATTGGGCTGTGTAAGTTCTAATTTGTCAATTTTATTAAGTATATTGATCTATGGATTTCTGTGCGATATCTGGAGAATGCTACATCTGATCGGCTTCAAACTTTCATCGCTAGCTTATTTTACTTAGATAAGAGCAAATTTGTCAATTTTATTGAAAAAAATTATGGTACTAATTTCCATATTTTAATTTTCAACGCTTCTGCCGATCGGTTTCAAACCACTGCTGATGGATGTTACAGGGGTGTTAGGATTGTCACAGTTACTGCCCCACTCAAAGATATTGATTTACAGCTGTTGGGACCTGTGTGCTAAACTTAATTTTTTGAGCTGAAATTCCTGGTCTTCCTCAATGTGTTGGTCTCCAAAGCCTGGTTCTCATGATGGGGTTGAGTTATAGCTCCTGGGGCCTTTCGACGTTGAGCTATATCTTCTGGGGCCTCTTGACGGGACTGAATGAACGCGAAGAAAATTAAATCAATGTCTTTCCTGACAAAAATAATTGCAAATATTACCGTCCTCAAAATTCAAAACCTAAAGTAAAACTACTGTTTTGGCCATGATATTTAACTTAGAAAATAACTTTACCAATATGCTTGTAGTCAAGATATCATGTTTAAATATTAAATTAAATGGTTAAATTTATTTCTATCAAGCTTAAGTGTACGCGAATATGCAATACTTCGCTATAATTTTGGTTTACCATACACAGGACAGACAGTTTAATGTGTAAACTACATTGACTGAACACACGTGAGAGACACATCTCTGAGATATGTTTACACTAACAAGACTTGCAGTTCTGAATATACAAAAGCTGAGATAACTCATCACTCAAATGGCAGTAACAAGAGGAAAACAAAGTATAGCTACTTATAATGAAAGTAATTCTGAATTTTCTAATGCAGGAGGAACAATGAAAGTCTGATGCCATAATAGAGCGTAGTAGTAGACGGAATTCCCAAAAATGTTGATACAACAGAGATTTTTAGATTTTGTCGCCAAAGCGGCTAGTTTACTGTGCACTCCATATCCATCCTGTGTAGGGTAGCGTAAGAGTATATGAATACAAAAAATCCTAGAAATAAATCCCCGATAGACTTTACAGGAGAACATCTGGATTTATATCTACAGTTTGTGTGTTACATGAAAATTTAGGAAATTTGCTTAATGTATCTGGCATCTTATTTTCATAAGATATCTTGACATATTGTATATTTTTCTATTCCCCAATAAGAGGATAATTAAGCACATAGTGTTCAAGATAGTGACTATAGGCCACATACTTGTATACAGTTTGATAATCATCTCTGTGTCTGCCAATTTGCCAGAAGTACTTGTAATCAAGCCTAAGCCTGACCACTACAACATCAGTCTGTTCACATTGCAAGTTCCTCCATAAACGTACTTATCTACGTTCATGTTGTCATAGTGGGTGATACAACGGAGATGATAATACAACGGAGATGATAATGCAACGGTGATGATAATACAACGGAGATAACACAACGGTGATGATAATACAACAGTGATGATAATACAACTGGGATGATAATACAACGGGGATGATAATTCAACAGGGATAATACAAAGGAGATAATAATGCAACCTGATATTAATTTTATACACACAGGACTTTTCTCAATGTTCTCTGAGTTGTGTGCATCATGCTAATGTGCCTCGGAAAAGTTAAAGTACATCATCACACAAAAAAAAAAAAAACAGCACATGGAGGACAGGAGCCTAAGACGACGTTTGGGTCCAGCTTGGACCATTTCAAACAAAGGTTGTCGTGGGCTCTTCTCTCCCATGTGCGAGTTATTTGTGTGTTCTTCCAGTCACGGTATTGTGCCCTTTTGTTCTTCAAAGTACATCACTGTATCACCATATCAATATCAATGTTTATCTCTGTCTCGTAGTATGTTTCATTATTTCGTAAGATCAGTGTCAACAGCAACGCTAAATTCCTGCAGCACAGCGACAATGTTTCAGTAAACTTCTCCATCACTGTCCCATAGTAGTTTTTTTTTTTCAGTTTAGTTCAGCAAGTGTCTTCTATCATCGGTTTAATTTTTTTCAACTCCAGTTCAACTTTTGCCATTATTTTCTACGGCTGCTGCTGCCGCTGCTGCTGCTATTATTGCTACTGTTGTTGCTACTGCAGCTGCTGTTGCTGCTCCTGCTACTGTTGCTACTGTTGATGCTACTGCTACTGCTGCTGCTGCTGCTGTTGTTGTTGTATTAATAGCAGCACCAGAAGCAGCAGCAGCGTCAGGCACCAGAAAGCAGCAGCAGTAGACAGCAGCAAACAACAACAAGCAGAAAGTTACAACAATAAGCAGAGAGCAGCAACAAGCAGAAGACACCAAACAGCAGCAGCAGCAGCAACAACAACAGCAGGAGCAGCAGCTCTTCCTATCGTTCCCAAATACTGCAAGAATCATAAAGCTACAGCACCACGTTGATTCTCAATAATCAGTCTTTGTATTATGTTCTTGTTTCGTGATGATAAAACCACTGGATGGCAAAACGTAAACAATAAAGATACCCAGATGTTGCACATGTGTATTTCTTCATCATATCGGTATTGTTTACCATTCATGTACAACTCAGTGTTGAAATGCTCACATATAATGTAGGCGTAATACATGAAAGGAAATTTATGAAATGGCGATGTGCGTATAGTTGAGTGAGAGGGGGAAGATTAAGAGACGAAGGTGACACTTGTTAAAGGTGAAGGTGGCACTTTTTAGGGTGAAGGTGGCACTTGTTAGGGGTGAAGGTGACACTTGTTAGGGGTGAAGGTGACACTAATTAGAGTTAAGGGATACTTAAGGGGCAAAATGTAAGAGGCAAAGGGATGGGTTCTTAACTAGAAGGTGAAGGTGAAATTGTTAACAAGCGAGTGTTACTAATTAGGGGATGAAGAAGATAGTTGGTGGCTCTGAAGAATGCATCATCTGATCGGCCTCAAACTTTCAATGCGGATGTATAATAGGCTGTGTTATTGGGCTGTGTAAGTTCTAATTTGTCAATTTTATTAAGTATATTGATCTATGGATTTTTGTGCGATATCTGGAGAATGCTACATCTGAGAGGCTTCAAACTTTCATCGCTAGCTTATTTTACTTAGATAAGAGCAAATTTGTCAATTTTATTGAAAAAAATTATGGTACTAATTTCCATATTTTAATTTTCAACGCTTCTGCCGATCGGTTTCAAACCACTGCTGATGGATGTTACAGGGGTGTTAGGATTGTCACAGTTACTGCCCCACTCAAAGATATTGATTTACAGCTGTTGGGACCTTTGAAGATTTTAAGTTACAAGTGCTAAACTTAATTTTTTGAGCTGAAATTCCTGGTCTTCCTCAATGTGTTGGTCTCCAAAGCCTGGTTCTCATGATGGGGTTGAGTTATAGCTCCTGGGGCCTTTCGACGTTGAGCTATATCTTCTGGGGCCTCTTGACGGGACTGAATGAACGCGAAGAAAATTAAATCAATGTCTTTCCTGACAAAAATAATTGCAAATATTAACGTCCTCAAAATTCAAAACCTAAAGTAAAACTACTGTTTTGGCCATGATATTTAACTTAGAAAATAACTTTACCATTATACGTTTGTCGTCAATTAAATTAAAAGGTTAAATTTATTTCTATCAAGCTTAAGTGTACGCGAATATTGCAATACTTCGCTATAATTTTGGTTTACCATACACATGACAGACAGTTTAATGTGTAAACTACACTGACTGAACACACGTGAGAGACACATCTCTGAGATATGTTTACACTAACAAGACTTGCAGTTCTGAATATACAAAAGCTGAGATAACTCATCACTCAAATGGCAGTAACAAGAGGAAAACAAAGTATAGCTACTTATAATGAAAGTAATTCTGAATTTTCTAATGCAGGAGGAACAATGAAAGTCTGATGCCATAATAGAGCGTAGTAGTAGACGGGATTCCCAAAAATGTTGATACAACAGAGATTTTTAGATTTTGTCGCCAAAGCGGCTAGTTTACTGTGCACTCCATATCCATCCTGTGTAGGGTAGCGTAAGAGTATATGAATACAAAAAATCCTAGGAATAAATCCCAGATAGACTTTACAGGAGAACATCTGGATTTATATCTACAGTTTGTGTGTTACATGAAAATTTAGGAAATTTGCTTAATATATCTGGCATTTTATTTTCATAAGATATCTTGACATATTGTATATCTTTCTATTCCCCAATAAGAGGATAATTAAGCACAGTGTTCAAGATAGTGACTATAGGCCACATACTTGTATACAGTTTGATAATCATCTCTGTGTCTGCCAATTTGTCAGAAGTACTTGTAATCAAGCCTAAGCCTGACCACTACAACATCAGTCTGTTCACATTGCAAGTTCCTCCATAAACGTACTTATCTACGTTCATGTTGTCATAGTGGGTGATACAACTAAGATAATACAACGGAGATGACAATACAACGGTGATGATAATACAACGGGGATGATAATTCAACAGGGATAATACAACGGAGATAATAATGCAACCTGACAATAATTTTATATACACAGGACTTTTCTCAATGTTCTCTGAGTTGTGTGTATCACGCTAATGTGCCTCGGAAAAGTTAAAGTACATCATCATACAAAAAAAAAATCCCGCACATGGAGGACAGGAGCCTAAGACGACGTTTGGGTCCAGCTTGGACCATTTCAAACAGAAAGGTTGTCGTGGGCTCTTGTCTCCCATGTGCGAGTTATTTGTGTGTTCTTCCAGTCACAGTATTGTGTCCTTTTGTTCTTCAAAGTACATCACTGTATCACCATATCAATATCAATCTCTGACTCGTAGTATAAATGTTTCATTATTTCGTAAGATCAGTGTTAACAGCAACACTAAATTCCTGCAGCACAGAGACAATGTTTCAGTAAGCTTCTCCATCACTGTCCCATAGTAGTTTTTTTTTCAGTTTAGTTCAGCAAGTGTCTTCTATCATCGGTTTAATTTTTTTTTCAACTCCAGTTCAACTTTTGCCATTATTTTCTACGGCTGCTGCTGCCGCTGCTGCTATTATTGCTACTGTTGTTGCTACTGCAGCTGCTGTTGCTGCTCCTGCTACTGTTGCTACTGTTGATGCTACTGCTACTGCTGCTGCTGTTGTATTAATAGCAGCACCAGAAGCAGCAGCAGCGTCAGGCACCAGAAAGCAGCAGCAGTAGACAGCAGCAAACAACAACAAGCAGAAAGTTACAACAATAAGCAGAGAGCAGCAACAAGCAGAAGACACCAAACAGCAGCAGCAGCAACAACAGCAACAGCAGGAGCAGCAGCTCTTCCTATCGTTCCCAAATACTGCAAGAATCATAAAGCTACAGCACCACGTTGATTCTCAATAATCAGTCTTTGTATAATGTTCTTGTTTCGTGATGATAAAACCACTGGATGGCAAAACGTAAACAATAAAGATACCCAGATGTTGCACATGTGTATTTCTTCATCATATCGGTATTGTTTACCATTCATGTACAACTCAGTGTTGAAATGCTCACATATAATGCAGGCGTAATACATGAAAGGAAATTTATGAAATGGCGATGTGCGTATAGTTGAGTGAGAGGGGGAAGATTAAGAGACGAAGGTGACACTTGTTAAAGGTGAAGGTGGCACTTTTTAGGGTGAAGGTGCCACTTGTTAGGGTGAAGGTGGCACTTGTTAGGATTTTTTTGACACTTTCTAAGGTGACAGTGAAACTTGTTAGGGGTGAAGGTGACACTTGTTAGGGGTGAAGGTGACACTTGTTAGGGGTGAAGGTGACACTTGTTAGGGGTGAAGGTGACACTTGTTAGGGGTGAAGGTGACACTAATTAGAGTTAAGGGATACTTAAGGGGCAAAATGTAAGAGGCAAAGGGATGGGTTCTTAACTAGAAGGTGAAGGTGAAATTGTTAACAAGCGAGTGTTACTAATTAGGGGATGAAGAAGATAGTTGGTGGCTCTGAAGAATGCATCATCTGATCGGCCTCAAACTTTCAATGCGGATGTATAATAGGCTGTGTTATTGGGCTCTGTAAGTTCTAATTTGTCAGTTTTATTAAGTATATTGATCTATGGATTTCTGTGCGATATCTGGAGAATGCTACATCTGAGAGGCTTCAAACTTTCATCGCTAGCCTATTTTACTTAGATAAGAGCAAATTTGTCAATTTTATTGAAAAAAATTATGGTACTAATTTCCATATTTTAATTTTCAACGCTTCTGCCAATCGGTTTCAAACCACTGCTGATGGATGTTACAGGGGTGTTAGGATTGTCACAGTTACTGCCCCACTCAAAGATATTGATTTACAGCTGTTGGGACCTTTGAAGATTTTAAGTTACAAGTGCTAAACTTAATTTTTTGAGCTGAAATTCCTGGTCTTCCTCAATGTGTTGGTCTCCAAAGCCTGGTTCTCATGATGGGGTTGAGTTATAGCTCCTGGGGCCTCTTGACGTTGAGCTATATCTTCTGGGGCCTCTTGACGGGACTTAACTTTCATGTTGCTTCTGGATCTCTTGATAGAGTTGAATTATAGTTCCTGGGCTTCTTGACGGGGTTGAATTATAACTTCTGAATCTCTCGATAGGGATTGAATTTACTCCAGGGATTTTAGCTCTGGTTCTTTAGCCTCTTGAGGTTTCGCAGGATCAGCTGCGTCTCTTGCAAGGAGTTGAGGCACGAGACATATGGGGGAGGTATGGCAGAGAGATCGCAACACATCTTGTTGCCACATGAACAGTATTGCGTAGAAACACTTGTGTTGAACCATTACAGTACCAACGGGATAAGACACCTGTGTGACACTTTGGTATCTTAATTTCCGAAATATTTCGCCGACACAACAGGAGATTGTCGAAGCTTACTGTGTAGGAGGAACGTTTCGGATATGAAGATACCAAGGTGTTACACAGGTACCTTATTCATCATCTTACTTCGAAGCACTTTTTTTTTTTACGTAGGAACACCATTGCGTGGAAGCAACCCAGCTGGCGTAGCAGATTCCCTCAGGAGAGGGAAAGAGGCCAGGAGAAGGAAGGAGAGGACAGGAGAGGGAGGGAGAGGCCAGGAGAGGGAGGAGAGGCCAGGCGGGGAGGAGCAGCGACGAAGAAAGCAGTCTTTGGGACTCGGGTCATCGCGAAGCCATTCACTGAGATTGTTTGATCAGATCTTAGCAGTTACGGCCCCAGAGTCGAGTTCGTTTTTGGTATGGATGAGATTTTCCCCCCGATAGCGTGTGTGCTTTTTATTCTGGCGGCGTGCCACTGTTACGGACGTGACGCTCGTACGTTTCCATTATTAGGATCTTGTGTTGTCTTCCATCCATGGCTTGATGTAGGTGGGAGTAGGGTGTAGGTGGTAGTGGGAGGACTATTGATGGTCGTGGGGGAACTGTTGGTGGTAGTGAGGATTGTAGTAGTGGGGGACTGGGAACTGCATGTGGTAGTGTGGTGTAGTGTGGTGCAGATAGTAATGGGGACTGTAGGTGATAGTGTGGACTCTATAAATGGTATTGAGGAATCTGTAGATAGCATTGGAAACTCTGTATATGGTAGTGTAATGTTAATGGAAGTGTGGGCTCAGGAGGTGGTAGTGTGGACTCAGGAGGTGGCAGTGTGGGCTTAGGAGGTGGCAGTGTGGACTCAGGAGGTGGCAGTGTGGACTCAGGAGGTGGCAGTGTGGACTCAGGAGGTGGCAGTGTGGACTCTTCTGGGGTCTGTATGTGACAAAATGTACTATACGCGTTGTGTAGTTGTTTATATGGCCGTGTAGGTGGCAGGCGTGTCTTACCTTTTGAGATAATAGTATGGCTTCTGTTGGTAACAATGTGGCTACCAACATAGAATAGCTTGTAAAGTGATATAGGTGTTTGCAAAATAAATATTGAATTCAGATGATGAAAATGCACGCATCTCCCTCAGTAATAAGCATGTTACATGCTGTGGCAGACGTTATTAATGCTTATACAGTGCAGAATGCGAAGTGCTAGAATTTTCATGACTCCTTTGTAAGAGTCAATAATTTGGTCTCAAGCGGTAAATTCAGAATGAACGCGAAGAAAATTAAATCAATGTCTTTCCTGACAAAAATAATTGCAAATATTAACGTCCTCAAAAATCAAAACCTAAAGTAAAACTACTGTTTTGGCCATGATATTTAACTTAGAAAATAACTTTACCATTATACGTTAGTCGTCAAGATATCATGTTTAAATATTAAATTAAATGGTTAAATTTATTTCTATCAAGCTCAAGTGTACGCGAATATTGCAATACTTCGCTATAATTTTGGTTTACTATACACAGGACAGACAGTTTAATGTGTAAACTACATTGACTGAACACACGTGAGAGACATATCTGAGATATGTTTACACTAACAAGACTTGCAGTTCTGAATATACAAAAGCTGAGATAACTCATCACTCAAATGGCAGTAACAAGAGGAAAACAAAGTATAGCTACTTATAATGAAAGTAATTCTGAATTTTCTAATGCAGGAGGAACAATGAAAGTCTGATGCCATAATAGAGCGTAGTAGTAGACGGGATTCCCAAAAATGTTGATACAACAGAGATTTTTAGATTTTGTCGCCAAAGCGGCTAGTTTACTGTGCACTCCATATCCATCCTGTGTAGGGTAGCGTAAGAGTATATGAATACAAAAAATCCTAGGAATAAATCCCCGATAGACTTTACAGGAGAACATCTGGATTTATATCTACAGTTTGTGTTACATGAAAATTTAGGAAATTTGCTTAATGTATCTGGCATCTTATTTTCATAAGATATCTTGACATATTGTATATCTTTCTATTCCCCAATAAGAGGATAATTAAGCACATAGTGTTCAAGATAGTGACTATAGGCCACATACTTGTATACAGTTTGATAATCATCTCTGTGTCTGCCAATTTGCCAGAAGTACTTGTAATCAAGCCTAAGCCTGACCACTACAACATCAGTCTGTTCACATTGCAAGTTCCTCCATAAACGTACTTATCTACGTTCATGTTGTCATAGTGGGTGATACAACGGAGATGATAATGCAACGGTGATGATAATACAACGGGGATGATAATTCAACAGGGATAATACAACGGAGATAATAATGCAACCTGATATTAATTTTATACACACAGGACTTTTCTCAATGTTCTCTGAGTTGTGTGCATCATGCTAATGTGCCTCGGAAAAGTTAAAGTACATCATCACACAAAAAAAAATCCCGCACATGGAGGACAGGAGCCTAAGACGACGTTTGGGTCCAGCTTGGACCATTTCAGACAGAAAGGTTGTCGTGGGCTCTTGTCTCCCATGTGCGAGTTATTTGTGTGTTCTTCCAGTCACGGTATTGTGCCCTTTTGTTCTTCAAAGTACATCACTGTATCACCATATCAATATCAATCTCTGTCTCGTAGTATAAATGTTTCATTATTTCGTAAGATCAGTGTTGCTTAACAGCAACACTAAATTCCTGCAGCACAGCGACAATGTTTCAGTAAGCTTCTCCATCACTGTCCCATAGTAGTTTTTTTTTCAGTTTAGTTCAGCAAGTGTCTTCTATCATCGGTTTAATTTTTTTTCAACTCCAGTTCAACTTTTGCCATTATTTTCTATGGCTGCTGCTGCCGCTGCTGCCGCTGCTGCCGCTGCTGCCGCTGCTGCCGCTGCTGCTGCTATTATTGCTACTGTTGTTGCTACTGCAGCTGCTGTTGCTACTCCTGTTGATGCTACTGCTGCTGTTGAACTAATAGCAGCACCAAAAGCAGCAGCAGCGTCAGACACCAGATAGCAGCAGCAGTAGACAGCAGCAAACAACAAGCAGAAAGTTACAACAATAAGCAGAGAGCAGCAACAAGCAGAAGACAGCAAACAGCAGCAGCAGCAGCAACAACAACAACAGCAGGAGCAGCAGCTCTTCCTATCGCTCCCAAATACTGCAAGAATCATAAAACTACAGCACCACGTTGATTCTCAATAATATATTTGATTGTAAATATAAGCAGGACTGATTCCTTCAAGCCTGCAAATAGACCATTACTTGGAGGCAGCAGCGACACGGGTCGTTTAAAGACACCAGCGAAAGAGTTGCTTTAATTTAGGAGCACCAGGGCTGGTAAATGGTAAATGTTTCCATGGATGTTTAGCGTAATTCAGGCTGGGGCACCAGGTTGCTCTCTCCGGTAATGTCAGTTTCAATGAGGTCATTCTAACTCCGCTATACAGATTTTTTTACAAATCCCCATCACTGCGTCGTAGTGGGTCACATCTGCTCGGTAACCTCTTTAAGTGACTGACTGACTTCGGTGCGATGAGTTTGCGAGTGGCGATCGGAGGATGAACGTTGATGGTGGTGCATGAGCAGAGGCTAAGGTGTCTTGAAGTCACCGGGATCCAACGAAGGACTCCTGGTAGCTGTGTTATACCGGGGGTGTGAGAGGCTTGGTAAATGTCATTGTGTCGGGTGTGTTGGTAGCAGTTTAGCTGAGCCAGCAGGGGAGAGGGGAGGGAGAGGCAATCCTCCGTTATTTATGGACTAATATGACCTATTGAAAACACAAAAACAGAGGCTCGCATTGATTACATTCAGCGAGTGTATTTTTTTTTTTCAAAAAACACATCAAATTCCTCACTAACCTAACCACAAAGAGAAGCTTCCATGTAGTGTAGATTATTTTGCTTGTTTTCCACACAAAAACAAAAACACACACACACACAAACACACACACACATATATATATACATATATATATAATGTATAATTTCTTTCATTTAACACACCGGCCGTATCCCACCGAGGCGGGGTGGCCCAAAAGGAAAAACGAAAGTTTCTCCTTTCAAATTTAGTAATATATACAGGAGAAGGGGTTACCAGCCCCTTGCTCCCGGAATTTCAGTCGCCTCTTACGACACGCATGGCTTACTGAGGAAGAATTCTGTTCCACTTCCCCATGGAGATAAGAGGAAATAAACAAGAACAAGAACTAGAAAGAAAATAGCAGAAAACCCAGAGGGGTGTGCATATACATATACTTGTACATGTATGTGTAGTGTGACCTAAGTGTAAGTAGAAGTAGCAAAACGTACCTGAAATCTTGCATGTTTATGAGACAGACAAAAGACGCCAGCAATCCTACCATCGTGTAAAACAATTACAGGCTTTTGTTTCACACTCACTTGGCAGTTGCTGTCTACCAACTTACTACCTAGGATATATATATATATATATATATATATATATATATATATATATATATATATATATATATTATATATAGATATATATATAGATATATTATATAGAGATATATATATAGATATATTATATATATAGATATATTATATATAGATATATTATATATATAGATATATATATATATATATTATATATATATATATATATATATATATATTATATATATATATATATATATTATATATATATATATATATATATATATATATATATATATATATATATATATATATATATATATATATATATATATATATATATATATATATATATATATATATATATATATATATATATATATATATATATATATATATATATATATATATATATATATATATATATATATATATATATATATATATATATATATATATATATATATATATATATATATATATAAAACAATTCGACCGTCTCCCACCGAGGCAGGGCGACCCAAAAAGAAAGAAAATCTCCAAAAACAAAATACTTTCATCATCATTCAACACTTTCACCTCACTCACACATAATCACTGTTTTGCAGAGGTGCTCAGAACACAACAGCTTAGAAGCAGATACGTACAAAGATACACAACATATCCGTCCAAACTACTAATATCCCGAACCCCTCCTTTAGAGTGCAGGTATTGTACTTCCCATTTCCAGGACTCAAGTCCGGCTATATAAAAATAACCGGTTTCCCTGAATCCCTTCACTAAATATTACCCTGCTCACACTGCAACAGATCGTCAGGTCCCAAATACCATTCGTTTCCATTCACTCCTATCGAACATGCTCATGCACGCCTGATGGAAGTCCAAGCCCCTCGCCCACAAAACTTCCCTTACCCCTTCCTTCCAACCTTTTCGAGGACGACCCCTACCCCGCCTTCCTTCCCCTACAGATTTAAATGCTCTCCATGTCATTCTACTTTGATCCATTCTCTCTAAATGACCAAACCACTTCAACAACCCCTCTTCAGCCCTCCGACTAATACTTTTATTAACTCCACACCTTCTCCTAATTTCCACACTCCGAATTTTCTGCATAATATTTACACCACACATTGCCCTTAGGACATCTCCACTGCCTCCAACCGCCTCCTCACTGCAGCATTCACAACCCAAGCTTCACACCCATATAAGAGTGTTGGTACTACTATACTTTCATACATTCCCTTCTTTGCCTCCATAGATAACGATTTTTGGCTCCACATATACCTCAACGCACCACTCACCTTTTCCCCCTCATCAATTCAATGATTAACCTCATCCTTCATAAATCCATCCACCGACACGTCAACTCCCAAATATCTGAAAACATTCACTTCTTCCATACTCCTCCTCCCCAATTTGATATCCAATTTTTCTTTATCTAAATCATTTGATACCCTCATCACCTTACTCTTTTCTATGTTCACTTTCAACTTTCTACCTTTACACACACTCCCAAACTCATCCACTAACCTTTGCAATTTTTCTTTAGAATCTCTCATAAGCACAGTATCATCAGCAAAAAGCAACTGTGTCAATTCCCATTTTATATTTGATTTCCCATAATTTAATCCCACCCCTCTCCCGAACACCCCAGCATTTACTTCTTTTACAACCCCATCTATAAATATATTAAACAACCATGGTGACATTACACATCCCTGTCTAAGACCTACTTTTACCGGGAAGTAGTCTACCTCTCTTCTACACACCCTAACCTGAGCCTCACTATCCTCATAAAAACTCTTTACAGCATTTAGTAACTTACCACCTATTCAATATACTTGCAACATCTGCCACATTGCTCCCCTATCCACTCTATCATATGCCCTTTCTAAATCCATAAATGCAATAAAACTTCCATATATATATATATATATATATATATATATATATATATATATATATATATATATATATATATATATATATATATATATATATATTATAGGTAGTAGCAACCACCCAGTGAGGTACTACCGTCCTGCCAAGTGAGTGTAAAACAAAAGCCTGTAGTTGTTTTACATGATGGTAGGATTGCTGGTGTCCTTTTTTCTGTTTCATGAATATGCAAGATTTCAGGTACATCTTGCTACTTCTACTTACACTTAGGTCACACTACACATACATGTACAAGCACATATATACACACCCCTCTGGGTTTTCTTCTATTTTGTTTCTAGTTCTTATTCTTGTTTATTTCCTATCTCCATGGGGAAGTGGAACAGAATTCTTCCTCCGTAAGCCATGCGTGTTTTAAGAGGCAACTAAAATGCCGGGAGCAAGGGGCTAGTAACCTCTTCTCCTGTATATATTACTAAATGTAAAAGGAGAAACTTTCGTTTTTCCTTTTGGGCCACCCCGCCTCGGTGGGATACGGCCGATGTGTTGAATATAAATATATATATATATATATATATATATATATATATATATATATATATATATATATATATATATATATATATATATATATGGAAGAAATCACAATAATCGCGTGACTGGAATTATATAAAAATACCTATAGTGATAAGTAGGAAAAACATCTAGGCTTTTTCGTGGGCTTACACTCTGAAGATATGTGTAAGCACATGAAAGCACTCTTATGTTTTTCCTATTTTCACTATGGTATATTAACATTAATGAAAAAAATATATCTTTAAACGTATAAGAGAAAATTTTCGATAGGACTTAATTTTAAATGAGTTCTTGCTAATTGACCAGTTTTACATATTCGGCACTACATATATATATATATGTCGTGCCGAATATGTAAAACTGGTCAATTAGCAAGAACTCATTTAAAATTAATTCCTTTCTAAAATTTTCTCTTATACGTTTAAAGATATATTTTTTTTATTAATGTTAATGTAAATTTTTTTAATTTTGCACCAAAAGAATCTTAGAAAACTTACCTAACCTTATTATAACAACAACAATTTATTTTAGCCTAACTCAACTAAATATATTTTAGATTTGTTTACAATAATTTAATGCTAAACAAACACAGTGAAATATATTTTTTTCGTTAGGTTCAGAATGATTTTGGCGAAATTGTTGCATACACAAATTTTCACTTGTCCTATATGGCAAGATGAACGTTGCTATTTAAGCCAAGATCGCAAATTCTGCTTATTCGGCACGACATATATATATATATATATATATATATATATATATATATATATATATATATATATATATATATATATATATATATGTGTGTGTGTGTGTGTGTGTGTGTGTGTAAACATTTTCTCTATTCCACAGACAGCAGGATTCGAACCTGCTGTGCACTCTGCACCAAAGTACACAGTACATTAGCCACACAAAGGAGAAATAATGGGCGCCCAGCCAAGACTAGACCTTGGCTCCCCTACCCCGGAACATCAGTCTTGTGAAAAGTTATTTCATCAAATACTGTCACATGTAGTGAACCTCTAAAGAGATTTTGGAATGTTTAATTCTAATGTAGACTAAGAGATAATATTTATAAATAATTTCGCTCGCTTTCCAAATTGCTAAACATTCCAAAATTTCCTTGAATATGTTGTATTTTTATCGAGACTGATGGACTGAGCACATCGACTCCAGGCTGAGGGACTGATTACTTCACACTCCTCACCTTACACCGTTGCACAAATGTCTTATTTACCAATTTCTCCATATTGTTTTCATAATAATAATAATAATAATAATAACAAATGATGCCCCATCACATTTTTATCACACGCTATTATCAAGTCGCTGCAACTGAAGATGTCAAGGGTCTGACTCGAAATATTCTTGTGACCAATAAGATTCTAACGCCAGTCTATTAATTTCCCCTAAAACATCAGTTTAGCCAAGGAATTTATTAGAAATACTCACGTGATCAATAAAACTCTAGTCTAGGTCTATTAATTCCCCCCCCCCTAAAAAATTTTTGTCAAGGAACTGATTAGTAATACTCTCGTGACCAATAAGATTCCAACCCAGTCTATTAATTTATCCTTCTTCCCCCCCCCCCTAAAAAATTAAGCTGTTGAATCGCTGAACAGGTCATTATGAGAAAGACCAGTGTTAATGAATGTTCCATGATGAACAAAGCCAACCACTAAATTAAAGTTTCAGGCTGATGCTCGTTCCGTAGCTCCACCTACAACACATGAACCTCTGATACGTGTTATTGACAGCTATCCAGACGCACAAACCTTGATCCTCCTACACTAGCTTTCTGCCATTTTCCATTGAAGATGAAAGAGTTAAGAGGCATTGCTTCTGTTTATTCAACATTTTTAATGATTCACCTTTGTCTAATTTGCACAATTCTTCGGTTTCATTCATTTATGGTTCTATTTTGTGCTTAGATTTATCGTAGTTAATGTTATCACATCATCATTGTCTATTTTCTAATTAATTTTAATTGGTACACCTTTATATTATTTATTATAAGTTTATTTTACTTTAAATTTTGATTAATAATTATTAATCATCGTAAAAGAGTATAGAAAGATTACTGCTGCTCAGTATATTCATAAAACTATTGCATCAGGTTTCACATCTTAGCCAGACACACCAGCCCACATCTTACAATCAAGAGTATCATAACATCTTACTCTGGATTTCCCTCGGTTTAAGATCGATACCTGCGCAGCTTTCGCTGCTACTAGCGATAGACAAACCATCTCTTATGTTAAAACTATAACTGAGGCTTTCTACTAACACAAGGACTGTATAGTTCTGGAAAACTACCAATCGTATTGACTGGTAGTTGTCCACTGTGATAATCTATATACGTACGTCGTGTGCAGTATTGTATGTGTACATGAGAGTTGGGAATGGGGATTATGTACATTATGTTCACTGTGTGGCCGTGTGTGTACGCATTACTTTGCCACTCACTTGGGTATTGTTGAATTCAGTTCTCTGTGCAGGTGAGCATAAAGATTTAAATTCAATATCATGTAGCTAATATCCTCATTTTACTGCTATAACTCTAGAACGCTTGACGTTGATGTTTTCATCTAGCCTCTCACACACTGCCCCGACGTCAACTTGTTTCATAGTACATTTATGTTAATTATTATCAACGGAGAGGCATTACGGCTGAAAGATGGGCAAAGAAATAATAGACTTCATTTTAACTCAAACATTCCAGCTACACATCTGTTATGTTGATATTAAGAGGTTTATAAAACTTAAAGGTAAGTGAAGGAGCTGGGAGAAAGTAGGGCATCTACATATAATATATTCCTAGAGGACAGTCATGACAGAATAATGAAGTCAGGTGAAGAGGAACCTGGATGGAAATAAATGGAATAAAATACCGACACAGTGGATATACGTATATACACATAAGCAGAATAATGTGATTCTGTATTGACAACTTTTCGCCCACACATTGGGCTTTATCAAGTCACAAACAGATCTGTTTGTGACTTGATAAAGCCCACTGTGTGGGCAAAACTTTGTCAATAAAGGATCACATTATACTGCTTATGTGTTTATATTTCCACTGAAGAGGAACCTAAGTGAGTTGGACCGGACAGAGTGCTAAAGGAACAATAGATTAAAGCCATTAATAAGTATTTATTAGGCTAAATCAAACATATTCAAAATCATAAGAACATAAGAAAGGAGGAACACTGCAGCAGGCCTACTGGTCCATACTAGGCAAGTCCTTCTCAAACCCATACCCACTAACAAAAAAAAATGCCCGACCGATTTTCAGTATACAGGGCGATCATGTGCCACATTAGCATGAGTACAGAAGACATCACCATCTGCAGCACGTACACCAACGGTTGTTACCTGCAGCACCCCTTTCATAATGTCAAAACGGCTCTGTGTTTGGTAGTTGCCTCCACCGAGTGAGATGCAATGGACTAGAGAGGGACTTGCCTAACATGGGTCAGGAGACCTGATTCAGTGTTCCTCTTTTTTATAATCTTTAGCTATTAATTCAGTAAACGCAACAGTTGTTCATCAATACTACATTTTTTATGGAAAAAATACATTGTTTAAAGCAATCTTTACTGAGGATATGATAATTTATGAGTTAATATTGTGTGATACTTAACTATGAATGTCTATGCTGTGCGAAGAGAAATATTTGTTTTTGGTAAATTTGATCTGAAACTGAACGTTGTTTACATTGTCTAGTGAAATATTAAACTTGGGATCTTGACACCACCACTTGAACTGCATTCAAAAATAGTAGTTATTACTTTGACAAAGAGTAAAAAAAAACTTGTCTGAAGGAGAGGGTGATTTATTATGAAATTATTAAGAATAAACAGGATAAGGATATTCACTGCGTATATCAGATTGAAATATACTTTGGTTATATATACGTTGACGGACCAGTGAAAATGGAAAACCTGCGATATTCAAAATAAGTGTCAGGGAAGATTTTGTAAAGATTATGCCTCTCTCACTGAAAAACCATTCTTGTACATTATACAAACCAATCAGAAATATTCATGTGAAACGCTAAACCCATATATCAACTTAATTAAGGTATAGTGGTAGATATTAATCCTTATTTTAGAGGTAAAATGAAGGTAATAATGAAGAAAAGACAAATTAATTTTATACAACAAATACAACTTTTGTCAACTTTGTCCTTAATTAAAACACAAAGCTGACAATCCTCTAAGACCAATCACATGTTCTAAAGGTTTTGCAGCCTTCACTCAGAGTGGGTAGTCAGTCCCCAACCAACTAGATATCCATCAGTTACACAACCCAGGGCAACACGGGTTTAGAGCAGGTCTCTCCTGCCTGCCCCAGCTACTGGACCACTATGACAAGGTCCTGGATGCTATAGAGGATAAACAAAATGCAGATGTAGTATACACAGACTTTGCGAAAGCCTTCGGCAAATGCTACCACGGTGTAATAGTTCACAAAATGTGTGATAAAGAAATAACAGGAAAAGTTGGTAGGTGGATCTATAACTTTCTAACAAATAGAACATAAAGAGTAATAGTAAATAAAGTCTGAGGCAGCTACGGTGAAAAGATCTGTTCCGCAAGGGACAGTAGTCGCTCCCATCCTATTCCTCATCCTCATATCTGACATAGAGATGTATGCTATAGCTCCGTGTCTTCCTCTGAAGATGACACCCGAATTGCCATGACAGTAACCTCCATCGAAGACACCGCAAGACTCCAAATCTTCAAATGAGCCACTGAAAACAATGTGAAGTTCAATGAAGAGAAATTTCAACTACTCAGATATGGAAAACTCGAGGAAATTAAAACTGTATCAGGGTAAATAACAAATTCTAACCACACAATAGAGCGAAAAAGTAATGTGAAGGACCTGGGAGTGATAATGTCAGAGGATCTCACCTTCAAAGACCAAAACAATGTATCAACCTCATCTGCTAGAAAAATGATAGGATTGGCAATTAGAACCTTTAAAACTAGGGACCCCAAGCCCATGATGATTCTCTTCAAATCGCTTGTTCTCTCTTGGCTGGAATACTGCTGTACACTAACTGCCCCCTTTCAAGCCAGGCGAAATCGCTAACCTGGAGAGTGTACAGAGAACTTTCACGGCACACATAAGTACGATAAAGCACCTAAATTACTGGGAACGGTTGAAGTCCCTTGATTTGTATTCCCTGGAATGCACGCAAGAAAGATACATGATAATATACACTTGGAAAATTCTAGAGGGATTAGTACCAAACTTGCACACGAAAATCGCTCCCTACGAAAACAAAAGACTCGGTAACAATGTAACATTCCCCAGTGAAAAGCAGGGGGCGCCACGAGTACGTTAAGAGACAACACAATAAGTGTCAGGGGCCCAAGACTGTTCAGCTGCCTCCCAGCATACATAAGGGGGATTACCAACAGACCCCTGGCTGTCTTCCAGAAGGCGCTGGAAGGGCACGTAAAATCAGTACCTGATCAGCCGGGCTGATCAGGTACTGATTCGTTGGTTCGTTCGTTGGTTTACGTGCGGCCAGCAGTAACAGCCTGGTTGATCAGGCCTTGATCCACCACGAGGTCTGGTCTCAGACCGGGCCGCGTGGGCGTTGACCCCGAAACCCTCTCTAGGTATACTCCAGGTATACCCCAATTCTGGGTACTGTATCTCCGTCTTGCGTAAAAAACAACAGTGATCAAGCAATGATTGAAATTACAGCAATGTTGACGTTGCTGGAGTTGACGTTTTTGAAACTGAGGCCTGGTATCAGACCGGGCCGCGGGGGCGTTAACCCCCGAAACCCCCCTCCAGGTAAACTCCAGGAGGAACGTCCGAAATATGATGTTCGCTTAAACTCCAGTCAAAACAATTATGTTATGCATAATGAAGTGAAAATACGAGTTAAGTAACATTTTTATTAGTTATGTATGTAACCTGTGGTGTTCATGTAACCTGTGGTGTTCATGTAACCTGTGGTGTTCATGTAACCTGTGGTGTTCATGTAACCTGTGGTGTTCATGTAACCTGTGGTGTTCATGTAACCTGTGGTGTTTGTTATGTAACCTGTGGTGTTTGTTATGTAACCTGTGGTGTTTATGTAACCTATGGTGTTTGTTATGCATGTAACCTGTGGTATTTGTTATGCATGTGTGTAACCTGTGGTGTTTGTTATGCATATGTGTAACCTGTGGTGTTTTTTATGTATGTGTGTAACCTGTGGTGTTTATGTATGTGTGTAACCTGTGGTGTTTATGTATGTGTGTAACCTGTGGTGTTTATGTATGTGTGTAACCTGTGGTGTTTATGCATGTGTGTAACCTGTGATGTTTGTTATGCATGTGTGTAACCTGTGGTGTTTATGTATGTGTGTAACCTGTGGTGTTTATGTATGTGTGTAACCTGTGGTGTTTATGTATGTGTGTAACCTGTGGTGTTTATGTATGTGTGTAACCTGTGGTGTTTATGCATGTGTGTAACCTGTGATGTTTGTTATGCATGTGTGTAACCTGTGGTGTTTATGTATGTGTAACCTGTGGTGTTTGTTACAATGTGTGTAGCCTGTGATGTTTGTTACTGCAGGTATGTGTAGCCTGTGGTGTTTGTTACTGCAGGTATGTGTAGCCTGTGGTGTTTGTTACTGCAGGTATGTGTAGCCTGTGGTGTTTGTTACTGCAGGTATGTGTAGCCTGTGGTGTTTGTTACTGCAGGTATGTGTAGCTTGTGGTGTTTGTTACTGCAGGTATGTGTAGCCTGTGGTGTTTGTTACTTCAGGTATGTGTAGCCTGTGGCGTTTGTTACTGCAGGTATGTGTAGCCTGTGGTGTTTGTTACTGCAAGTATGTGTAGCCTGTGGTGTTTGTTACTGCAAGTATGTGTAGCCTGTGGTGTTTGTTACTGCAAGTATGTGTAGCCTGTGGTGTTTGTTACTGCAGGTATGTGTAGCCTGTGGTGTTTGTTACTGCAAGTATGTGTAGCCTGTGGCGTTTGTTACTGCAGGTATGTGTAGCCTGTGGTGTTTGTTACTGCAAGTATGTGTAGCCTGTGGTGTTTGTTACTGCAGGTATGTGTAGCCTGTGGCGTTTGTTACTGCAGGTATGTGTAGCCTGTGGTGTTTGTTACTTGCAGGTATGTGTAGCCTGTGGTGTTTGTTACTGCAAGTATGTGTAGCCTGTGGTGTTTGTTACTGCAGGTATGTGTAGCCTGTGGCGTTTGTTACTGCAAGTATGTGTAGCCTGTGGCGTTTGTTACTGCAAGTATGTGTAGCCTGTGGTGTTTGTTACTGCAGGTATGTGTAGCCTGTGGTGTTTGTTACTGCAGGTATGTGTAGCCTGTGGTGTTTGTTACTTCAGGTATGTGTAGCCTGTGGTGTTTGTTGCTGCAGGTATGTGTAGCCTGTGGTGTTTGTTACTTCAGGTATGTGTAGCCTGTGGTGTTTGTTACTGCAGGTATGTGTAGCCTGTGGTGTTTGTTACTTCAGGTATGTGTAGCCTGTGGTGTTTGTTACTGCAGGTATGTGTAGCCTGTGGTGTTTGTTACTGCAAGTATGTGTAGCCTGTGGTGTTTGTTACTTCAGGTATGTGTAGCCTGTGGTGTTTGTTACTGCAGGTATGTGTAGCCTGTGGTGTTTGTTACTGCAGGTATGTGTAGCCTGTGGTGTTTGCTGCAGGTATGTGTAGCCTGGTGTTTGTTACTGCAGGTATGTGTAGCCTGTGGTGTTTGTTACTGCAGGTATGTGTAGCCTGTGGTGTTTGTTACTGCAGGTATGTGTAGCCTGTGGTGTTTGTTACTGCAGGTATGTGTAGCCTGTGGTGTTTGTTACTGCAGGTATGTGTAGCCTGTGGTGTTTGTTACTGCAAGTATGTGTAGCCTGTGGTGTTTGTTACTGCAAGTATGTGTAGCCTGTGGTGTTTGTTACTGCAAGTATGTGTAGCCTGTGGTGTTTGTTACTGCAGGTATGTGTAGCCTGTGGTGTTTGTTACTGCAGGTATGTGTAGCCTGTGGTGTTTGTTACTGCAGGTATGTGTAGCCTGTGGTGTTTGTTACTGCAGGTATGTGTAGCCTGTGGTGTTTGTTACTTCAGGTATGTGTAGCCTGTGGTGTTTGTTACTGCAAGTATGTGTAGCCTGTGGTGTTTGTTACTTCAGGTATGTGTAGCCTGTGGTGTTTGTTACTGCAGGTATGTGTAGCCTGTGGTGTTTGTTACTGCAGGTATGTGTAGCCTGTGGTGTTTGTTACTGCAGGTATGTGTAGCTTGTGGTGTTTGTTACTGCAGGTATGTGTAGCCTGTGGTGTTTGTTACTGCAGGTATGTGTAGCCTGTGGTGTTTGTTACTGCAGGTATGTGTAGCCTGTGGTGTTTGTTACTGCAGGTATGTGTAGCCTGTGGTGTTTGTTACTGCAGGTATGTGTAGCCTGTGGTGTTTGTTACTTCAGGTATGTGTAGCCTGTGGTGTTTGTTGCTGCAGGTATGTGTAGCCTGTGGTGTTTGTTACTTCAGGTATGTGTAGCCTGTGGTGTTTGTTACTGCAGGTATGTGTAGCCTGTGGTGTTTGTTACTTCAGGTATGTGTAGCCTGTGGTGTTTGTTACTGCAGGTATGTGTAGCCTGTGGTGTTTGTTACTGCAAGTATGTGTAGCCTGTGGTGTTTGTTACTTCAGGTATGTGTAGCCTGTGGTGTTTGTTACTGCAGGTATGTGTAGCCTGTGGTGTTTGTTACTGCAGGTATGTGTAGCCTGTGGTGTTTGTTACTGCAGGTATGTGTAGCCTGTGGTGTTTGTTACTGCAGGTATGTGTAGCCTGTGGTGTTTGTTACTGCAGGTATGTGTAGCCTGTGGTGTTTGTTACTGCAGGTATGTGTAGCCTGTGGTGTTTGTTACTGCAGGTATGTGTAGCCTGTGGTGTTTGTTACTGCAGGTATGTGTAGCCTGTGGTGTTTGTTACTGCAAGTATGTGTAGCCTGTGGTGTTTGTTACTGCAAGTATGTGTAGCCTGTGGTGTTTGTTACTGCAAGTATGTGTAGCCTGTGGTGTTTGTTACTGCAGGTATGTGTAGCCTGTGGTGTTTGTTACTGCAGGTATGTGTAGCCTGTGGTGTTTGTTACTGCAGGTATGTGTAGCCTGTGGTGTTTGTTACTGCAGGTATGTGTAGCCTGTGGTGTTTGTTACTTCAGGTATGTGTAGCCTGTGGTGTTTGTTACTGCAAGTATGTGTAACCTGTGGTGTTTGTTACTTCAGGTATGTGTAGCCTGTGGTGTTTGTTACTGCAGGTATGTGTAGCCTGTGGTGTTTGTTACTGCAGGTATGTGTAGCCTGTGGTGTTTGTTACTGCAGGTATGTGTAGCTTGTGGTGTTTGTTACTGCAGGTATGTGTAGCCTGTGGTGTTTGTTACTGAAGGTATGTGTAGCCTGTGGTGTTTGTTACTGCAGGTATGTGTAGCCTGTGGTGTTTGTTACTGCAGGTATGTGTAGCCTGTGGTGTTTGTTACTGCAGGTATGTGTAGCCTGTGGTGTTTGTTACTGCAAGTATGTGTAGCCTGTGGTGTTTGTTACTGCAAGTATGTGTAGCCTGTGGTGTTTGTTACTTCAGGTATGTGTAGCCTGTGGTGTTTGTTACTGCAAGTATGTGTAGCCTGTGGTGTTTGTTACTGCAAGTATGTGTAGCCTGTGGTGTTTGTTACTGCAAGTATGTGTAGCCTCTGGTGTTTGTTACTACAGGTATGTGTAGCCTGTGGTGTTTGTTACTTCAGGTATGTGTAGCCTGTGGTGTTTGTTACTGCAAGTATGTGTAGCCTGTGGTGTTTGTTACTACAGGTATGTGTAGCCTGTGGTGTTTGTTACTGCAGGTATGTGTAGCCTGTGGTGTTTGTTACTGAAGGTATGTGTAGCCTGTGGTGTTTGTTACTGCAGGTATGTGTAGCCTGTGGTGTTTGTTACTGAAGGTATGTGTAGCCTGTGGTGTTTGTTACTGCAGGTATGTGTAGCCTGTGGTGTTTGTTACTGCAGGTATGTGTAGCCTGTGGTGTTTGTTACTGCAGGTATGTGTAGCCTGTGGTGTTTGTTACTGCAAGTATGTGTAGCCTGTGGTGTTTGTTACTGCAAGTATGTGTAGCCTGTGGTGTTTGTTACTTCAGGTATGTGTAGCCTGTGGTGTTTGTTACTGCAAGTATGTGTAGCCTGTGGTGTTTGTTACTGCAAGTATGTGTAGCCTGTGGTGTTTGTTACTGCAAGTATGTGTAGCCTCTGGTGTTTGTTACTACAGGTATGTGTAGCCTGTGGTGTTTGTTACTTCAGGTATGTGTAGCCTGTGGTGTTTGTTACTGCAAGTATGTGTAGCCTGTGGTGTTTGTTACTACAGGTATGTGTAGCCTGTGGTGTTTGTTACTGCAGGTATGTGTAGCCTGTGGTGTTTGTTACTGCAAGTATGTGTAGCCTGTGGTGTTTGTTACTGCAGGTATGTGTAGCCTGTGGTGTTTGTTACTGCAGGTATGTGTAGCCTGTGGTGTTTGTTACTGCAGGTATGTGTAGCCTGTGGTGTTTGTTACTGCAGGTATGTGTAGCCTGTGGTGTTTGTTACTGCAAGTATGTGTAGCCTGTGGTGTTTGTTACTGCAAGTATGTGTAGCCTGTGGTGTTTGTTACTGCAAGTATGTGTAGCCTGTGGTGTTTGTTACTGCAGGTATGTGTAGCCTGTGGTGTTTGTTACTTCAGGTATGTGTAGCCTGTGGTGTTTGTTACTGCAGGTATGTGTAGCCTGTGGTGTTTGTTACTGCAGGTATGTGTAGCCTGTGGTGTTTGTTACTTCAGGTATGTGTAGCCTGTGGTGTTTGTTACTGCAGGTATGTGTAGCTTGTGGTGTTTGTTACTGCAGGTATGTGTAGCTTGTGGTGTTTGTTACTGCAGGTATGTGTAGCTTGTGGTGTTTGTTACTGCAGGTATGTGTAGCTTGTGGTGTTTGTTACTGCAGGTATGTGTAGCTTGTGGTGTTTGTTACTGCAGGTATGTGTAGCCTGTGGTGTTTGGTACTGCAAGTATGTGTAGCCTGTGGTGTTTGTTACTTCAGGTATGTGTAGCCTGTGGTGTTTGTTACTGCAAGTATGTGTAGCCTGTGGTGTTTGTTACTGCAGGTATGTGTAGCCTGTGGTGTTTGTTACTGCAAGTATGTGTAGCCTGTGGTGTTTGTTACTGCAGGTATGTGTAGCCTGTGGTGTTTGTTACTGCAAGTATGTGTAGCCTGTGGTGTTTGTTACTGCAGGTATGTGTAGCCTTTGGTGTTCGTTACTGCAGGTATGTGTAGCCTGTGGTGTTTGTTACTGCAGGTATGTGTAGCCTGTGGTGTTTGCTATTGCAGGTATGTGTAGCCTGTGGTGTTTGCTACTGCAGGTATGTGTAGCCTGTGGTGTTTGTTACTGCAGGTATGTGTAGCCTGTGGTGTTTGTTACTGCAAGTATGTGTAGCCTGTGGCGTTTGTTACTGCAGGTATGTGTAGCCTGTGGTGTTAACTACATTAAAACTATCACCCTCCCCTTCAACCTTCACAGAATGCCACCAACAACAGTTTGCTAACACGCAGCCGCTAGGTGAACATTATCAGCAGATATATGCACAGTCGCTCATCGTCTCCACCCACCCTAGTTTAAACCTGGGTCCTTCAGATGTGAGCCGAAAGCGCTACTAGAGAGATCTGAGATACAGTGAGTAACCGAGTAAGTCTCAGAGTAAGGGAAAGTAGCAATATTTATCGTTCATAAACGGAAAGATAACTTAAGTTTTGTTACACTGTGAGAAAACAATGTATGTGACAAGGTAAGTGGTAGTTTAAGTGAGACATGACGGTGTAAATGGTATATTAAGTGATTCATAAAAGAATAAGTTTTATAAGTGAAGCATGACAAAATAAGTGGTTTTATAAATGAAACTTGACAGGTGAGGTGGTAGTATAAGTGAAAAGTATAAATGAAAGTATAAGTGAGGTGCGGCTGAATACGTTGCAGGAGGAAGAAAATGATAAGTTATAGAATGATTGAGAGGTGACAGGATAAAAGTGGGTAGAGGCGAGAGAGAAGGCGGGGAGAGGGGATAGGGGAGGGAATAGGAGAATAATGGAGTGGGTGATAGATTATGGATTTCTATGTCATAAAGTGATATATCACTGGAGGCGTTGAGGAGTGACTGGAAAATCTATTTAGGGCTTAATGCTGAAGAAAGTCTTGACAGGTTGGCGACACCATGAATACCATTATGGCTTTCAGACACCGCCCACTGCTCCCCCTCCACCACTCTGTAGATAACTCTCTCTACCTATAAAAATTTATATTATTAAAAGAGTGGAACAGTAAACCAGAGAAAGCCCTCGATCAGATGACCATAATCTGCAGTGCCGGGTCATCTTATGACAGATCCACGTCAGGAAACGATTGTCACGTTTTCTAATGAATCTTACCTAACTTAACCTAACCTAAGCTAACCTCTAACCACAGGATATAAATATATATACACACAGAGGTGTATTTTCTCATCTGTATAAAACCCTTATTTTAGGGATAAAAGTACTCTTGTCTGGGGGTGAAAAAATAAATACGTGATGGTTTAATGAACCTAGTGTAGTTAATAGGCTTTAAATCATATTAACCAACCATCTTTCTTTTTCTACTGGTACCTATTGGTATCTTCCGGTGTCTAGTGGTATGACTCACAAAATCGTAATGCCATGATTGCAAATAAACCACTGTACGGGTGAGGACTGAACTCGCGGTGATTCGTAAAACTCCAGGCCACCGAGTAAGCCCAGTGGCTTACGCAGTGGCCTAGAGTTTTAAGACTCACTTGCCGCGACTTCAATCACCACCCGTACCGTGGTTTCTATTGGTATCTGTCTCTTGGCTTCTATGGATATCCAAGTCATCTATAAGGGAGATAAGAAAGATACGAGATAACTTTCACCGCGAGAAGGTATCCATTCACCAGAAGCCTTCACTTAGGAGAGCAACCTAATGGCGTTTCGGTCCGTCCTGGCCATTGCCAAGTCACAGTAATGCATGACGGGGCGAAACGTCGCCTTAAGGTTCTCCTAAGAACGTTTTTTTTTTTTTCTGGTGAACTGTCCATGCCATGTGACTTTTTATTCATTACAAAGAGGTATCACCTGATATACAACGACCTGACTCCGAAGAGTCTGACTAAATATTCTCAACTCTCTTGCAACATTTATTTTAAAGTTTTTAAGTGAGACGTTTACTGACGTGCACACTGACTGCAGTGTTTATATTATATTAAATTTTATATTATATTATATTTATATATATATATATATATATATATATATATATATATATATATATATATATATATATATCATTAATGTTAATGTGAAAATTAATAATTTTGTACCAAGAGAACCTTAGAAAACTTACTTAACCTTATTATAAGAGCGAAATTTAATTTAGCCTAATCCAGATAAATATTTTTTAGAAAAGTTCACAGTGAAATACATTTTTGTCGTTAGGTTCAGAATGATTTTTGCGAAATTATTGCATTCACAAATTTTCGCTTGCCTTATTCGGCAAGAAGACCGTTGCTATATAATCCAAAATCGCAAGTTTTACCTATATATATATATATATATATATATATATATATATATATATATATATATATATATATATATATATATATATATATGAGAGAGAGAGAGAGAGAGAGAGAGAGAGAGAGAGAGAGAGAGAGAGAGAGAGAGAGAGAGAGAGAGAGAGAGAGAGAGAGAGAGAGAGAGAGAGATAGAGAGAGAGATAATAAATTAGTAAATAAATTAGCCATTATAGAATTTGCTTTAGCCATTTGTCGCCTCAGAAAAATAAAACTTTACAAGTTTAAACCTGAAAAGTTAAACCACGTGTTGGCGAGACTTGATTTTTTTGTGTTACAAAATTATGAATCCCAAAGTTTCTAAAAGTTTTGAGCGCCAGATAATGACCGTGGCAGTTTTATTTTTCAAAATACCGAGAGAACAAAACTTAGAGGACCATAAACCAGATTATAACGCGAATAACACTGGTTTATTCCCTTATCATAAAGAATTTGAATTTGCTATTTAAATGTTAATTAAAATAATTTATGCTATTTTAATATACTTGGATCGTAAATTAGTTACGTTTGTTGATAAACAACCTGGCTAAGTCATATGATGCAAATTTTATTTGGTAACACTGAAGATTTGCAAGATTCATGTGGCTACATTGCAGAGATGTATGCAGACGTGGATTGATCTGGCAAAGCTGCAGAAACGTTGAATTATCTTGCTACACTGTTAAAAATTAGGAAGTTCGTCTTGTAACACTGCAGAGACGTGAAATATCGATCTCGTCACACTATATAAAAATAGACGTTTGATCAGTCGACACCGTAGAGATTTGAAGGATGATCTGGTAACAATGTAAATACGTTAAAGAGTGATCTGGTACCATTGTTGAGATATAAGTGTGGTATAAGATAGAGTGGTATGGTGCAATTTCCGTGATATATAACGTTGCCCTGGTAGCAATGTAAATACGTTATAGGGTGATATGGTACCGTTGTCGAGACTTATTATGTTAATCAGGTAACACTGTTAAAAGCAAAATATTGGTCAGAAATCAAATTATCCTCTTGTTTCTGTATCTCCTTCGACGTGAGAGGGTCTGTGTCCAGTCCAATTTTCGCGAACAGATCCACAAACATCAAATATTCATGTAAAACAAGTTAATCAGAAAACTTATGAATAAATTACCAAGAAGCACCATATACTTCTTTATTATGACCAATGAAAGCAATAGGCAAGTGTCAATATATTGATCATTATGAAGCGAAGGAGAATATTTTACATCATTTCTTGGCAGATTCTTTTCCGTTCCCCAAATATCTATATAAATAAGCACACAACATGTCGGAAACAATATACTTAACATTAGTGTTCACTTAAAAGTGGAAAATTTGACAAAATTCCATGAAATCTACTGGCAAAATAATTTCCAATACTTGTTATCTATGTGATGCATGAAAGTTCATGTACACTGAAGGAAACTCCTTTAAAATAACGATGAAATATTTATTACAAGAGAGGCTCAAGTACCTGTATCACCTTGAATGAGTGAAATGTGTGAACTCTTGTTAATAAAACCTCAATAATATACATGTTTCTGCCTCTTCTGACTGGCACCGAGTGATTTACCTCACAAAGATAGCTTCCAGCACGCTGGTGGTGAGCGTCACAAAGACAGTTTCCAGCACTCTGGTGGTGAGCGTCACAAAGATAGCTTCCAGCACTCTGGTGGTGAGCGTCACAAAGACAGTTTCCAGCACTCTGGTGGTGAGCGTCACAAAGATAGCTTCCAGCACGCTGGTGGTGAGCGTCACAAAGACAGTTTCCAGCACGCTGGTGGTGAGCGTCACAAAGATAGCTTCTAGCACGCTGGTGGTGAACGTCACAAAGACAGTTTCCAGCACGCTGGTGGTGAGCGTCACAAAGATAGCTTCCAGCACGCTGGTGGTGAGCGTCACAAAGACAGTTTCCAGCACTCTGGTGGTGAGCGTCACAAAGACAGTTTACAGCACGCTGGTGGTGAGCGTCACAAAGATAGCTTCTAGCACGCTGGTGGTGAACGTCACAAAGACAGTTTCCAGCACGCTGGTGGTGAGCGTCACAAAGATAGCTTCCAGCACGCTGGTGGTGAGCGTCACAAAGACAGTTTCCAGCACTCTGGTGGTGAGCGTCACAAAGACAGTTTCCAGCACGCTGGTGGTGAGCGTCACAAAGACAGTTTCCAGCACTCTGGTGGTGAGCGTCACAAAGACAGTTTCCAGCACTCTGGTGGTGAGCGTCACAAAGACAGTTTCCAGCACTCTGGTAATGAGCGTCACAAAGACAGTTTCCAGCACGCTGGTGGTGAGCGTCACATGTTTACTCTACCATAGACTATAAAGGTACGTCAGCTCTGCCAACGTTCCCACTTTAGGAACATTGGTGAAATGATTCTGAATTTACATGAGCATTATATATATACTGTTTTCAACAGTAGTTTAGAATAACAAATATTTACTATTATTGAAAAAAAACAAAGACAAAAGTTATAAATAATTTTTATGTATGATACAATCCAACAGAAAACTATACAAAATAAATAAATAAATGCAGCTAATTCAAAAGATTGCAATAAAAGCCTTAAACAGGACCAGTTTGTAATCAGTCATAGTTGAAACAAAACATCAAAGGACTCGTATAACTTGTGCATTTACATGCAAACTGAAAATTACATATTCTCCATAAGTTGAATGTTACGTTCCCAAAACGGGAACATTATCATATAAACGGTGGCTGCAGTTAACTTTTTCATGAACAGTCATGAATACTTAAACTTTTTATATTAGGGAATAAAGTAAACTACTTATATACATGCTAAGATAAACATCCATTCATGTGTACATGAATTGTTGCTTTCAGTGAACACAAATCGAGATTACATATATATATATATATATATATATATATATATATATATATATATATATATATATATATATATATATATATATATATATATATATATATATGCAAAAACAACCACTCTGAAAGAATAGAGAAATTCCAAGCGCTTTCGTGACTACTCACATTATCAAGGAACTATGAAAGTAAAGCATCCAAGTTCCTTGATAATGTGAGTAGTCACGAAAGCGCTTGGAATTTCTCTATTCTTTCAGAGTGGTTGTTTTGCATATTCTGAAATCACCTGTTTACTGTGATCTTATTGCATATATATATATAATATATATATATATATATATATATATATATATATATATATATATATATATATATATATATATATATATACACACACACACCGAACATTCACAAAAATACAATAGAAAGTAAAACAACATAGGTAACTCAGAGCTACTTCTCAAATACTTCATCCAGCTCCCCGGCGGTGGGCAGCGTGCTCAGAATGCTGCAGGCATTTCCTCTCTGAATCACAACACTGAGTCTCTGAAAGAGGAAGCTGGTCGCCCTGTGGTCTTTGGTTTCTATGATGAGCTTTTCACCCAGCTCTGTGAGGAACTTTAGAGCACACTTGCCCTGTGCTCCAAGGGTCTCCTATTGGGATGAAGTTATAGCAAGGGGGAAGGTCTTCATATTTGCGGATCTTCTGGGTCCCCCTGTGGCTGGCAGCTCCACCCCCTTCCACTACCCCGTAGTGGAAGGGGGTGGAGCTGCCAGGCACAGGTGTCTGCCAATGTGGCAGCACAGGTGTAGTCCCAGGCAATCTGCTTTCCATCCTTCCAGGGTAGCATAGTGGCTCCATCAGGACGCTTTTGACTTCCATCAGACCTCTGTACTTGGGGTTACCGTTGAGCTGGGCAACGGGCTGTGGCGAGGCTTCTCTTTATTATATCATTGACCTCCTTATGTCTGGCATACTTCCCTTCTGTGTGACACACGAGACCATGAAGTCCGAATTGATCAGCTGTCGCCCTGCCGCACATACATATATATATATATATATATATATATATATATATATATATATATATATATATATATATACTCATCAAAAAATGTACAATGTGATGCTTCTTATAGCAACTGAAGATGTAATTCGCACTTAGTGAGTTGTACAAGTTCTTTATCCATAAAGGAAGTAGAATGAATAAACAGGAAGAAATGAATAAACAGGAAGAAATTAATAAACAGGAAGAAATGAATGAATAACAATAAATGAATGAACAGCAAGAAATGAACAAACAGCAAGAAATGAATAAACAGCAAGAAACGTTTAAGCTGTGGAAATAAAAACAAGTGTATATATATGCAATCAGAAGTGGAAAGAAATAAAAGATCATTATAAAATAGAATTATACACTAGTCTCTTTAGAGAATTATAAATTAGCCTTATGAAGTAGAATACAAATAAAGAAAGGATATATAAGGTTATTTTCCCTCACGGTGAAATATATTACATAGAGCTCAAGTGATCAATGTGAAACCCTAATAAAGTAAGGTTGATTATAGTATTTTTTTTTCTGAAAAATGTAGAAATCTAGCTAAAGGAAGAGAAATAATTACCTAAGGCGAGCAAAACAGTCTTCGTCGTCTCATGGAGAATAAAACCAAACAAAAGACTTTCCTGTATAAGATCACAGCAACAACAACAAAAGCGACCATCCAGCCTTTCTTGGCGAGAACGCTTCATATTGTCAGCGTCAGAGGATTTATATGCCTCTGAATCTGATATGAATATGCCTGGCAGACTCCTCCTTCCCTTAAGAATTTTTAGGATGTTGGAAATACTTGTTTGAGCGAGAGAATACCATCCTTCCGTGATCAACTAATTCCTTTCTCTCCCCTTCGAGAATTGGAGTCATCCATTATTTTTCAGTCTTTTAACCCCCAAGAATATAATAACTTCCAATAACACAAGTTTTAAAGGCATGTTACAGCTATATAAGAAAAACGGGAGAGGATGCAGAGGGTGAGAAGACAGTGGTGAGGAAAATGAAAGAAAATGCGTAGATATATAGAAAAGAGAGGCTGCAAGAGGCGACTTTGTTGATATGAGTGGTGGAAGCAGTGTTGCCAGACCCGCCAGAGAATATTGTGTATCGTGCAGGGGAATGAACCAAAAGATGTTATTGATGAGAACATGGAAGGGTAGAGGCTGATAATGTGGTTCAGGGAGAGGAGGAGAGGGTGATAATGTGATCCAGGGTGAGAGAGAGAGAGAGAGAGAGAGAGAGAGAGAGAGAGAGAGAGAGAAGCGCATGTACCTGATAATGGTGCTTATGGAGTGAGATGAAAGAAAAAATAAAAAGCGGTCGAGGGGGAGAGAGGAAGAGAGGATGAAGAAGTGGTCGAGGGGAAAATGGGGAAGGGTTGATTAGGTTAGAGACCCCCCCCCCACACACACACACATACACACGCACACGCAGAAAGAAATACGAAATCCTCATCTAACCTCTGCATGAGTGTGTACCAGTTTTCAGAAATCTCAGAAAAATTGAAAGCGCTGTAGTACCTTGACGGATTTATCGCTTCCCCCATGAATCCATAATACAAATTATAATTACAGTTATAATATGAAATCTTAATTCCCCACAAATTGCCAGTAATAGTTAATGAGTGACTTGATGCTGATAGACTGTTGAACTAAGGAATTGCAGTATTCCTCTCGTACATAAGATCAAACTTCATTACCTCACTATAGATTCAGAACATCCTATTGTGATGATAATAATAATAATAATAATAATAATAATAATAATGATAATAATAATAAAAGATTTCTCACGGTACATCAACGTTCTTTAATTTTTTCTCTCTCTCACCTTTTCCTTATCTTTCTCTTTTCCATTATGTCATTTCATCATTCTCTCCCTCATCATTGTCTCGCCTCACCTTTCTCTCCCTCATCATTTTCTCACCTCATCATTCTCTCCCTCCTCATTGTTTCACCTCTTCATTCTCTCCCACCTCTTCATTCTCTCCCACCTCTTCATTCTCTCCCACCTCTTCATTCTCTCCCACCTCTCCATTCTCTCCCACCAACATTATTCTCTTTCTCGTCTCATTCTCTCTCTTACATTTTCACTACTAAATTTTTCAACTTCCTTTTTGCCATTTTCTTTTTATTACATATTCACTTTTTCTTTTCTTAAAAATTTCCCTCTTCCCATTAACTCTGTCCCTCCATTCACTTCCTCCCTCCCTCCCATCTTTTCCTCCTGTCATTCCACCTCTTCTTCCTCCCCCCTCTTCTCTCTTACTTTCCTCTTTCCTGCCTCCCCCTCCTTTCTCTATCTTTCCCTCCCTCCATCTCACTCTCTTCAGTCCCCACCACAAGAGATCCCGTGAAAAATTATTTCGACTGAGCCTCTGAGAAAAATGATGTGTGTCGTGCTATGTGTGTGTGTGTGTGTGTGTGTGTGTGTGTGTGTGTGTGTGTGTGTGTGTGTGTGTGTGTGTGTGTGTGTGTGTGTGTGTGTGTGTGTGTGTGTGTGTACTCACCTATTTGTGGTTGCAGGGGTCGATTCATAGCTCCTGGCCCCGCCTCTTCACTGATTGCCACTAGGTCCTCTCTCTCCCTGCTCCATGAGCTTTATCAAGCCTCGTCCTAAAAATATGTATGGTTCCCGCCTCCACTACGTCACTTTCTAGGCTATTCTGTGTGTGTGTGTGTGTGTGTGTGTGTGTGTGTGTGTGTGTGTGTGTGTGTGTGTGTGTGTTTGTATGTACACACACACTAGCAACAAATTTAGCAGTCCATTGACAATCCTAACCCTCTAAGCAGGACATATAAGTATTGAATTCCTGACGCCTATCTAAAGAAACTTTCTCTTGTTATCGAATGGAAAGTAAAACTGGGAAGGATAATATATTAAGTGCATCAGCACATGCCATTATTTGCACGAATCTTGCTCTACTTACAGTACACAAGCGTTAACAATTTCAAGCCGATCGGACAAGACGTTTTAAAATTATAAATTAAACCTTGGAAAAAAATGAAACAAAAACAGGCATTTACTATATGGTAACCCTTCTGATATACTTGAAGGGGTACCATATTTAGTGTAACTAATAATAATAATAATAATAATAATAATAATAATAATAATACCCACGCAACTCGTGTATCTCCTCTCCATAATTCTCTAGTAAATACTAGCCAAGAAATATCTCTTACCAGACACAGTATTTCTCTTCTTTATATTAGAACTTGAGTAGCGCTCCAAGCTGCTTATTGGAAGTTCAGAATGTTTGGTTATTACTAGACGGAGGATCGAGCTTACAATACAAGGATTTAACAACTGACGAAAAGTATTTTTTTAAGTGCATATTTAGTTTTCACTCCATACTCACTATGGAAATTAACTTATGACTTCCCATTCACCTTCTAGAGCTCCCTATCCAAAAATAAAAAAACGGAGTCATCCTCCCCTTTTATGGAATAAGCCTGATTATCTTCCATTCCAGTTCTTTCTCCTGAGTACAATACAGTCAACTGAAGGACAACCAACTGGAGAATAATTGGTAGATTGATCACAGGTTTTAACTAATTGAGAATAGGTATGCGAAGGTAACAGAGAATGAGCCAGCAACAGGAACCGCGATAGGAGAGTAGTAATGAGTTTAGTTAATTGAGGCGGAATGATAATTAGGAATTAGCTATATGAGACAGCTAATTGAAGACTTGGAGATCCAGACTGGTAGTGAAACACAGACGATACAGAGTGGAGGAGGTGTAACCAAGGGCTGGGGGCTGATATATGGGGGCAGTGTACTGAGCTCTGAGGGTTAGGGACTGAGATTTGGGGGGAGAGGCCTAAAATCTGAGGGCTAGGGACTGAGATCTGTTGGCTGGGACTGGGGGTAGGAAGGGAGAACTTGGGACTTATTAGTCCTAGAAACTAAACTGGAAATGGAATTAGTAGTTGGTAGAAGCGACACATATGAGGGCTGGTAATTGATAATTGATGGTGTCTGTAGATGAGGTGGGGAACCATCTTCAATAACACACACACACACACACATTATATATATATATATATATATATATATATATATATATACATACACACACGTGTAATGTGTGTGTGTGTGTGTGTGTGTGTGTGTGTGTATTCACCTAATTGTGGTTGCAGGGGTCGAGACTTGTCTCTTGGCCCCGCCTCTTCACTGATCGCTACTAGATCCTCTCTCTTTCTCTGCTTCCTGAGCTTTGTCATACCTCGTCTTAAAGCTATGTATGGTTCCTGCCTCCACTACATCACTTGCTAGGCTATTCCACTTCCTGAAGACTCTGTGACTGAAGAAGTGCTTCCTAACATCCCTGTGACTCGTCTAAATTTTCAGCTTCCAATTGTGACTCTTTGTTTGTGTTCCATCTCTGGAACATCCTGTCTCTGTCCACCTTGTCTATTCCACGCATTATTTTGTATGTTGTTATGTCTCCCGTGACCCTCCTGTCCTCCAGTGTCGTCAGTCCGATTTCCCTCAACCTTACTTCGTAGGACATTCCCCTGAGCTCCGGAACTAGCCTTGTTGCAAACCTTTGTACTTTCTCTAATTTCTTGACGTGCTTGACCAGGTGTGGGTTCCAAACTGGTTCTGCATACTCCAGTATGGGCCTGACGTACACAGTGTACAGTGTCTTGAACGATTCCTAAGGTATCGGAACGCTATTCTCAGGTGTGTGTGTGTGTGTGTGTGTGTGTGTGTGTGTGTGTGTGTGTGTGTGTGTGTGTGCGTGCGTGTGTGTGTTTGTGTGTGCGCGCGCGCGCGTGTGTGTGTGTGTGTGTGTGTGTGTGTGTGTGTGTGTGTGTGTGTGTGTGTGTGTGCGCGCGCAGAACTACTGTGAAAAAATAATGAAATTCCAAGCACTTTCGTGATTTCTCACATTATCAAGGAACTGTAAAAATAAAAGATCTTTATTTTTACAGTTCCTTGATAATGTGAGAAGTCACGAAAGTTCTTGGAATTTCACTATTTTCTCACAATGGTTGTTCTGCATATTGTGATATCACCTGTTTACTGTGATTTTATTGCATATACATGTCGTGCCTAAGTGGTATAACTTGCGATTTTGGCATAAATAACGCTTTTCTTGCCGAATAAGGCAAGCGAAAGTTTGGTTATGCAATATTTTTTGCTAAAATTATTCTGATCATAAAGAAGAAATATACATTTCATTTTGTTTGCTTATTATTAAATTATTGTAAAGTTATCTAAAATATATGGAAACAATCTCCTCCAGTAACCTCACCTATGTGAGGCAAAATCTTCAACAATGCTACTTATACGGAATTACTGAAGACGAAGTTCATGATTAAACCCTTAGATTCTCTAGTATGTTTTGCTCAGAAACCGTAGATTTAAAACCCAGGAATGTCGACTTAAAAGAATAAGGATCCCAACATAGGCTCCAGAAGATGTGAAACATCAGATACATCCCCACATATGAATCATAACCTGGCAGATAATTATTAAGTTGAACTACAAGGAAAACACGAAGGAGCTCTAGTAATAACTGATACAACACTGCAGAACTTTCAGGGGTTCGCCTAAAAGTTGGAGTTACTAGAGACCTCCAGAAAGTTTCAAGTTCACTAGAGTCAAGAAAGCATTACTAGAAGGTTTCTAAAGTGTAAACCAGCAGAATGCCAAGACAACAGTTAGAAAATAATAGATCAGATATATAATTACGTATATCTTATACAGTACCTATAAATTAATGACTAAGACACATGTGCAGCAGCAGGTTATATTTATTAAGGAGACATTTCGCCAAACAGACAAAAGTTTTTTCAATCCAATACCATGAATATAAACTGGACACAGTGGAAGAAACAGAGAAGTAATTTTGATGCGTGTAATCCCCCAGCCTTGACTTATATTCTTTCCCGCTGGTTGGAAAACATCCCATGAGCAAAGGCACTCAGGTGCTGTACACATGTCAAATTTATCAGCTTAGAGGGTCGCTAAAACGCTACTCTAAAGTTGTAAAAAAAAAAAAAAAAAAGAGAAACGGTATTTGTTTTGTGACTGTGGTAGGATTGCTAAGTCTTCAGTTTCCTCTCGGGAGGGAATCTAATAATGGGATTCTTTTTAATTTTGCTAAGTTTCGTCATCTGCCGTATTTTACCTTATTCTTATGGTTCTCTCTTCTGCTCTATATTTATTTCTTCATGGGAAGTGCCTTATGACGTCTCACATCGTTTATACCCGACCAGTAGTCCACGTAAGTTCTACAGTGCTCGTTGCTGTTGGAATTTTCTGTTGTGTTGAAGGTCTCAAATAAATTTCTTCATTTTTGTAGAGTATTGTCTAATGCCTTGGATTTCAGTTTCATTTATTTAACCTCTTGTTTTCTCCCAGTCTTCGGTTCATGGCTTGGTTCCCATGGAGAGAAATCTGGAGGGGAAAGGCATTTACTTACGTCCTGGCTGTGTTCACATTTAAGCGTGGTTATGGACGTTCTCATCACTAAGTTACTTCTTTCATCTTCGATTAAACTTCACCTCCTCTTCTATCATTTTTCTTCAAGAGACAACCTATACTTACCTATTTACCTGTGACTCAACGTGGAACTCTTTATCTCAATGTTCTCAACTGGAAGTGGATTATAATAATCATGGGGAGCGCTAAACCCGTAGGATTATACAGTGCCTGTGCGGGGAGGGGGGGGGGAGGGAAGGTATTCAGGCTCAATTCAGGAAACTGGAGCACATATCCAATTCCCTATATCAAGAGCCCCTCACCAGCTTCAAGGAACCTCCCCTTGAGGGGTCTCAACTGGAAGTTCCTCCAGTGTCCTAATATCTTGACCTCATTTCTACTCTGGTTAAAAAATTAATTTAACGATTTCTTATATTATCTTTGCCTAACGCAATAATTTTTTGTGAAGTTTGGTTTCTTAAATGAAGGTCTTGTTTAAATTATAGCAGTCCATTTCGCATTTTTCTCTTTTATTTCTTCATTATCAGCCTTATTCTCTCTATTTTTCACAGCAAAACCCCACATATCACTTTCCCCTGACAAAAGGACACAAGATGAGAACTTCAGTGATATCAAAGAGCTACAAAGAAGCTCCCAGAGATTCATGAGTGACATCAAGAAGCCTACAGAGGCCCACCAGAGGAAAACAACAGGGCTCACCAGACCGCAACTTAAAAAAAATAATAAACCCACTTGAGGGCCATCAAATGACCCAAAAAGAGCCACTGGAAAGCTACACGAGTACCAGAGTGCAGTACACGGCACTAGTGCCTGATCAGAGGACCTCCACTGCGAGGGACCTCACTGTCCGCCTTCACAGCATCCAGACACTTCTTTATGCAAAAGATTTTCACAATTTATGATGATAGCGTTTTGGACGACAGGAGCAGATCAGGCACAAGGGCTCTTCATCGTGTAATATATCAGTGGTCGTAACTTTATCGATAATGTCTGCTTCATGTCCTGTTTCTCCAAGATGCATATAATGCATTCCATCATAAACCTTACATTTACGAATTTTCGGCACATAGAATATACAGTAATTATATATATATATATATATATATATATATATATAAATTTACACACACACAAAGAGAGAAACCTTAGAGCACTCAGCGTGTACTTATAAACAGTGAGGCTACGACGTGGGTCAAGCAGGCTAGACAAAGGTGAGGATAAATTATGTTGGAAAATCGTGAGAGAAGGAGCAACCTCTGTGGGAAGACATGAAGAGAATGATCCTGGTAGATAGGTAAGAGACAGATGAAGTGAGAGAATATCATGTGGATGGTAGTGCCAGGTGAGTGGTAGGGCCAGGTGGGTGGTAGTACTAGATGGGTGGTAGACCCAGATGGGTGGTAGGCCCAGATGGGTGGTAGGCCCAGATGGGTGGTAGTTCCAGGTGGGTGGTAGTTCCAGGTGGGTGGTAGTGCCAGGTGGGTGGTAGTGCCAGGTGGGTGGTAGTGCCAGGTGGGTGGTAGTACCAGGTGGGTGGTAGTACCAGGTGGGTGGTAGTACCAGGTGGGTGGTAGTGCCAGGTAGGTGGTAAAGCCAGGCGGGTGGTAAAGCCAGGCGGGTGGTAGTGCCAGGTGGGTGGTAGTGCCAGGTGGGTGGTAGTGCCAGGTGGGAGGCAGTGCCAGGTGGGAGGCAGTGCCAGGTGGGAGGTAGTGCCAGGTGGGAGGTAGTGCCAGGTGGGAGGTAGTGCCAGGTGGGAGGTAGCGCCAGGTGGGAGGTAGCGCCAGGTGGGTGGTAGCGCCAGGTGGGTGGTAGCGCCAGGTGGGTGGGAGTGCCAGGTGGGTGGTAGTGCCAGGTGGGTGGGAGTGCCAGGTGGGTGGGAGTGCCAGGTGGGAGGTAGTGCCAGGTGGGAGGTAGTGCCGGGTGGGAGGTAGTGCCAGGTGGGAGGTAGCGCCAGGTGGGTGGTAGCGCCAGGTGGGTGGGAGTGCCAGGTGGGTGGTAGTGCCAGGTGGGTGGGTCAGTAGGACGTACATTCTTCCTCATCCAACTGGCAGTGGTGATCCATCTTCTGTCCGGGTCCAAGCTAGTCTGTTTTACTGTGTGTGTGTGTGTGTGTGTGTGTGTTTGTGTGTGTGTGTGTGTGTGTGTGTGTGTGTGCGCGCGCTCTCTCACCTAATTGTGGTTACAGTGGTCAAGTCGTACCTCCTGGCCCCACCTCTTCACTGGTCGCTACTAGGTCCACTCTCTTCCTGCTCCATATATGTGTGTGTGTGTGTGTGTGTGTGTGTGTGTGTGTTTGTGTGTGTGTGGAACGGGGTGTGTACGTCGGAGGCGTAGTGTTTATATGGATAAGGGTCACGTAAGATGCGAGATAGGTAAGGTGTGAGACGGGTAAGGTGTGAGACGGGTAAGGTGTGAGACGGGTAAGGTGTGAGACGGGTAAGGTGTGAGACGGGTAAGGTGTGAGACGGGTAAGGTGTGAGACGGGTAAGGTGTAAGACAGGCAAGGTGTAAGACAGGTAAGGTGTAAGACAGGTAAGGTGCGAGACAGGTAAGGTGCGAGACAGGTAAGGTGCGAGACAGGTAAGGTGCGAGACAGGTAAGGTGTGAGACAGGTAAGGTGTGAGACAGGTAAGGTGTGAGACAGGTAAGGTGTGAGACAGGTAAGGTGTGAGACAGGTAAGGTGTGATACCGGTAATGTACACTTAATTTAATGCAGCAAGTGGAATAGTATACTGTCTTCAAATCCTCACGACGCAGAGGAGCTGCAGTCAACCTCCCTTAAGAACACTACAAGCTACAGGTCAAGTCTTCCTACAGATACAGGAGTTGGGGATCAGCACCTTCAAGAGGCACTGGAGTTCTAGCTTATTACACACAAAAAGCGTAGGATTTGTAGTTTATCATCTGTGTCCAGATGTTGATCAACATCCTTAAGAGTACCTGGAATCGTAATAATTCGGACCTTCCTTTAAGTAATATATATCAGCGGTGAAGGTTTGAAGGTAGTCACTACTGAAATATTACAGCATGGAAAATTGGAGAAACCGGAAAATTGGAAAAACCGGAAAATTGGAGAAACCGGAAAATTGGAAAAACCGGAAAATTGGAGAAACCGGAAAATTGAAGAAACCGGAAAATTGTAGAAACCGGAAAATTGTAGAAACTGGAAAAACTGGAAAATTGGAAAAACTGGAAAATTGGCAACTACGCAGCCCACGATCAGTCTGAACCATCTTCTAAGACAATGGTTTTTAACCATTTTTGAGTGGCGATCCCTGCCGCAGTTGGTGCTCATCTCCTCTCCCTCCACCTTCCTTCATATAAATTTTTAAGTACATTAATTCCCTTGCCCCCCCCAAAAAGAATCTTTATTTAAACAGAAAAAAAAATAACTTTTATTGTTAAGTATTCTAAAGAGTTTGTTAATAGAGAAAATCGCAAGTACACAGTATATTACAGACTTTCCTTATTTTTTGCTCTGGGTTCGCGCCTCTCCAGAAATTATTCACTCCTCCCTAAGGGGTCGAGACCCCAACTTAACCGCTCCTCTAAGATATACCGGCTTCTTACGAAATAGTAGTCTTATCTGAGACTGTGTGTGTGTGTGTGTGTGTGTGTGTGTGTGTGTGTGTGTGTGTGTTCACCTATCTGTACTCTCCTATTTGTGGTTGCAGCGGTCGATTCATAGCTTCTGGCCCCATCTTTTCACTGATCGCTACTAGGTCCTCTCTCTCCCTTCCCCCTCTCTCTCTCTCTCTCCCGGCTCCATGAACTTTATCATACCTCGTCTTAAAACTATGTATGGTTCCTGCCTCCATTACGTCACTTGCCAGAGTATTCCACTTGCTGACAACTCTATGACTAAAGAAATACTTCCTAACATCTTTTTGACTCATCTGAGTCTTCAACTTCCAATTTTGACTCCTTGTTTCTGTGTCCCCTCTCTGGAACATCCTGTCTGTCCACCCTGTCAATTCCTCGGAGTATTTTGTATGACGTTATCATGTCTCTCCAAACCCTCCTGTCTTCCAGTGTCGTCAGGCTGATTTCCCTTAACCTTTCTTTATAGGACATTCCCCTTAGCTCTGGAACTTGCCTTGTTGCAAACCTTTGCAATTTCTCTAATTTCTTGACATGCTTGACCAGGTGTGGGTTCCAAACTGGTGCTGCATACCCCAGTATGGGCCATGACTTACACGGTGTACAGTATCTTGAACGATTCCTTACTGAGGTATCGACCGTTATTCACATGTTTGCCAGGCGCCCATATGCTGCAGCAGTTATCTGGTTGATGTGCGCCTCATGAGATGTGCTCGGTATTATACTCTTCCCAATATCGTTTCCCTTGAGTGAGGTTTGTAGTCTTTGGCCACCTAGCTTATACTCTGCCTACGGTCTACTTTGCCTTTTCCAACTCAACTCTTCATGACTTTGCATTTGGCGGGGTTAAATTCGAGGAGCAAGTTGCTGGACCAAGTTTTCAGCCTGTCCAGGTCTCTTTGTAGTCCTGCCTGAACCTCATCCGATTTAATTCTCCTCACATCATCTGAAAACAGGGACACTTCTGAGTTTATCCCTTCCGTCATGTCATTCACATATACCAAGAATAGCACTGGTCCTAGGACTGACCCCTGCTCGTCACAGGCGCCCACTCAGACACTTCGTCACGTACCATGACTCGTTGTTGTCTCCCTGTCAGGTATTCTCTGATCCATTGCAGTGCCCTTCCTGTTATATGTGCCTGATCCTCTAGTTTTTGCACTAGTC
>NC_091325.1:16816073-16893573 GCF_038502225.1 Cherax quadricarinatus
GCAGCATCTGCAGCATCACTTCCACCAACACCAGCGCAAGCATCACCAGAGATACTACCACTTACAGCGGCTATACCTGCAGCAAAAGCGATTTTGCTACTAAGAAAACATCAGCAAGACCAGTAGCAGCACCACGACCAGTAGCAGCACCACGGCCAGTAGCAGCACCACGACCAGTAGCAGCACCACGACCAGTAGCAGCACCACGACCAGTAGCAGCATCACAACCAGCAGCAGCACCACGACCAGCAGCAGCACCACGACCAGCAGCAGCACCACGACCAGCAGCAGCACCACGACCAGTAGCAGCAGCACGACCAGTAGCAGCACCACGACCAGTAGCAGCACCACGACCAGTAGCAGCACCACGACCAGTAGCAGCTCCACAACCAGTAGCAGCTCCACGACCAGTAGCAGCTCCACGACCAGTAGCAGCACCACGACCAGTAGCAGCACCACGACCAGTAGCAGCTCCACGACCAGTAGCAGCTCCACGACCAGTAGCAGCTCCACGACCAGTAGCAGCTCCACGACCAGTAGCAGCTCCACGACCAGTAGCAGCTCCACGACCAGTAGCAGCTCCACGACCAGTAGCAGCTCCACGACCAGTAGCAGCTCCACGACCAGTAGCAGCTCCACGACCAGTAGCAGCTCCACGACCAGTAGCAGCTCCACGATCAGTAGCAGCACCACGATCAGTAGCAGCACCACGACCAGTAGCAGCATCACGACCAGTAGCAGCACCACGATCAGTAGCAGCACCACAACCAGTAGCAGCACCACAACCAGTAGCAGCTCCACGACCAGTAGCAGCTCCACGACCAATGGCAGCACCTCGAACAACAGCAGCAGCACCACTAACAGCGGCACTACGATCAGTAGCAGCACCTTGACCAATTACGGCACCACGGCCAGTAGCAGCAACGCGACCAGTAGCAGCACCACGACCAGTAGCAGCACCACGACCAGTAGCAGCCCCGAGACCAGTAGCAGCACAACGACCAGTAGCAGCATCACAACCAGTAGCAGCACCACGTCCAGTAGCAGCACCACGACCAGTAGCAGCACTACGACCAGTAACAGCCCCGAGACCAGTAGCAGCTCCACGACCAGTAGCAGCATCACGACCAGTAGCAGCACCACAACCAGTAGCAGCACCACGACCAGTAGCAGCACCACGACCAGTAGCAGCACCACGACCAGTAGCAGCATCCCAACCAGTAGCAGCACCACAACCAGTAGCAGCACCACGACCAGTAGCAGCACCACAACCAGTAGCAGCACCACAACCAGTAGCAGCACCACGACCAGTAGCAGCACCACGACCAGTAGCAGCAGGAAGCAGTACCCTTGGTAACCTCAACATCAGCAGAAGAAACAACACCACCACCCTTATCAACACCACCCTCAAAGCAGTAACACCAGTAGCACCACCATCAGTCTCAAAAGCAGCACCACACCACCACCACCATCAAAAGTAGCAGTAGCAGAAGCAGCAGCAGCAGCAGCAGCAGCAGCAGCAGTCAGGTAGCAGGTGTAGGCTCGCTGAGGTGCCACACGGTCAATATTTCTGTATTACTGTCACAATTCTCGACCTTCCTGGAGTGGGGCTGGGCTTAACATTTGTCAATTATAGAGTCAAGAGGAAGTGAGGGGAAGAGGGAAGAGACGTAGAGGGGAATGAGAGAGGAAGTGAGGGGAAGATGGGAGGAGAGAAAAGATGCAGAGGGAACTGAGAAAAGAAAGGAATGGAGAGAAAAAATTCACAAGAGGAATGGAAGACAGGGAAGGTGAGAATGAGTGAGCATTCTTACGAGAGAGTGAGAGACAGGAAAATGTGAGAGGGAAGATAGAGGGGAAAGGCAAAAGCAGTCTTAAAAGAGGAAGATGTGAGGAAAGACAGGAGATGCGGAGGGAAATGAAAGAGAAGCTTTACAAATTTGTATGGAAATATGAATTCCATTTAAAGTGCATAATTTAAAAGAAGGAAAATTGTTATAAACAGTGTGAGAGGAAGAGGAGCAGAAAAGCAAAACTGATAATGAGAATCGCACGAAGAGGAATAAGTTAACGGCGAGAGAGGAAATAGAGGAAAAACACAGAGTACACACAAAAAAAAATAACTGCAATATTCGAAGGAGATATAAATGTATGTGCAGTTATTTGCAATTACCTATTACAGTGTGTTGCGTTGAGCTCTTGTCTCTGGTGCCGGGCCTTTCCTCTCTACCAATTGACGCGTAACAGCCTGAAATATTTGGACCACTGTATAGAGTTCGCTGCCCTTGTGTCATTCCTCACCTTAAAAAGCTAAGGAATAACATACAAAATATTACGAAGCAAATGCTCCATAACACTATTGCTCTTCCAGGTGTGTAATTTCCAACCTTACCCCCCACTTACTGTTATATCCTCCAAGATAATTCATAAGTCCAGAGCAGATAATTCATAAGTCCAGTTACCCACCCATGGTGGGTAACTGTGGATCTATTGATGTTTTTGTTTAAGATTGATAGCTTCGACTACCTGGAGACTGCCTGGAGGCTACCTGGAGTGTGTTTCGAGGGTAAACGCCCCAGCAGCCCGGTCCCAAACAAGGCCTCCCACTCAACACGACAAAACTAAGTTATGACACATATACCAACAAACAACATTATGATACAGCGTTACTGAGTAAATCTTCCTTAGTGTGTACATCTGAGTTTTATTCACCAGTAAGAGTGTGTCAAGAAATGGGTAGTTAGAAGGAGGGTGGGAGTGGGTGTGTGGGGGTGAAAGTGGGTGTGTGGGGGAGAAAGTGAGTGTGGGGGGGAAATTTCACCTGTAGTTAGTATTGATATGGAGGAGGGAGGGTGGTGGAGGATAAGCAGTTAAGGTGGACAGTTGTGTCGAGGCTAGTGCTGGTAGATGAAGTGTGATGAGGGATAGTGGTAGACTAGGAGAGGTGGGGGATGTTGTAACGCGTACACACACACGTACACACACACGTACACACACACACACACACACACACACACGTACACACACACACACACACACACACACACACACACACACACACACACACACACACACACACACACAGGATGTTTCAGAGATGAGACAGTAACACAGTAACAAGAGTCACAACTGGAAGCTGAAGACTCAGATGAGTCTTCAGTCACAGAGCTGTCAGGAAGTGGAAAATCTGGAGAGTGGTGTAATAGAGGCAGGATCCATACATAGCTTTAATAAGATATAAGATAAAACTCATAGGATAGAGAGTGACCTAGTAGTGAGCGGTGAAGTGCAGGGCCAGGAGCTGTAACTCAACCATTGCAATCACAAACAGGTAAGTACAAATAGGTAACTACACACAGACACACACACACACACAAATGGTGGCTCAGAAGGGAAGTCGACTGCTCAGAGGATCAAAGAAAAATGACTCTGGTAAGGAAGAATGGATGGAGGAGCAATGTAAAAGGATGGAACAAGAGTGGGAGGGCAAACAAGATGAGTTTTCTGCAAAAGTGGAGAAGAGGATGGGGGCAGGAAAGAAGAAATGGGAGTCACAAGCTAAAGCTGCAGAAGCCAGGATAAGGCCCCTAGAATATGAGGTAAATAGGCTGAAGCTAGTCACAGGGCTATTGCCCAGAGGAGACATAGCATTTGAAGCAGGTATACCCCAATTGAATGACGAGCCCAACGGAAACGAAGGAGACATGACTTACACTAAGGCCCTATCAGCCCATCAAGCAGGGCCGTGGAATGAAGAGGAAGAGCAGCTGGGAGCAGGGATAGCAGCAAGGGAGGGGAGAGAAGGCGAAGAGGAGGATAGGTTCCATGCACAGGCACGACCATGCCACCAAGTGCTTCAGGAAAAAATAAGGGAGACAATGGCCATCTACAAATGGGACCCAGAGACACTGCGGAAAAGGCAATGGGAGGAGGAGAGGGAGAAGTCAGTGTTTATTCATTGGCTTCAGGAGAGAGAGGAGAGGACACACAATGAAAGACGGCAGGAAGAAAAACGGGAGATGGAAATCATCAAAGAAATAGGTGCGGAGGACATGGCTGAGATAATAAATTTTCAGAGAATAGGGGGGTACTTAAAGGGAAGAAACTGGCCGGTCAAGCTGATTTTCAAGACAGAAACGGTGCAAAACAGGATCCTGCAAGAGAAATCACAGCTGAAGGAATCGTCAACATACAGGAGGGTGTTCCTAGACCAAGAGAGAACAAGATCAAAATGACAGCAGCTGAGGAAGAGGACACAGAAGCGAAAGAGGCTAGAAACAAAGACAACGACAGAAACAGCAGAGGACAACCAGAGCAGGGCAGAGCAACAAGCTCAGGCATACACAGAACCACCCCTAGAACCCAACAACCAAACAAACTATCTCAATACGAACCCCAGTCCACACTTAAATCCCCCCCACCACATTATGCTGTAGAATCCTGCAGCATGCTGCCAGGTCCCCCACCCTCACATACACCCCAGAGCACAGTGGTGGAGAGGAAACTGAAGGTATGGTACACCAACGCTGATGGAATAACGAGTAAGTGGAAGGAGTGGCACAAAGGAGTCAAAGAGGCATCACAAGACATCATGGCTGTCACAGAAACCAGACTCACAGGAATGATAGCAGATGCCATCTTTCCAATGGGATGTCAGATCCTGAGGAAAGACAGAGGGAACAGAAGGGGTGGAGGAGTGGCACTGCTCATCAAAAACCAATGGGATTTTGTCGAGTTGCAGAGAGAAGACAGTGGAGAAGAGACTACATAATAGGAACACTTCAGTCTGGAGGTCCCAAGGTGGTAATTGCAGTGATGTATAACCCACCACAGAACAGCAGGAGGCCAAGGCAAAAGTATGATGAGAGGAATAGAGCAATGGTTGACACACTGGCTGAAGTTGCCAGAAGGGCTCATGCGAGCAGGGCAAAGCTGTTGATGATAGGTGACTTCAACAAGGAAATCGACTGAGAAAACCTGGAGCCACATGGGGGCCCAGAAACGTGGAGTGCTAAGATTATGGAGTTGGTATTGGAAAGCCTCATGCACCAACACGTAAAGGACACTACCAGAGAGAAAGGAGAGGATGAACCAGCAAGACTGGACCTACTGTTCACGTTGGGTAGTGCAGATATTGAGGACATCACATATGAAAGACCCATCGGTGCCAGTGATCACGTGGTTCTGAGCTTCTAATACATAGAGTTACAAGTGGAGAGGGAAGCAGGAAGGACAAGACGAATGAAGCCAAACTACAAGACAGGGTACTACACATGCATGAAGAATTTCCTGCACGGGGTTCAGTGGGAGAGAGAACTGGAAGGGAAGTCAGTAAACGAGATGATGGAACATGTGACAATATACAAGGAACCTGAGGAGAGGTTTGTACCAAAGGGTAACAGAAATAACGAGAAGACCAGGGTGAACCCTTGGTTCACCCATAGGTGTAGAGACCAAAACCAAGAGCGCTAGAGGATGGAAGAATTATAGAAGGCAAAGAACCCAGGAGAATAAGGAAAGAAGTCGTAGAGCAAGAAATGAATACGCACAGGTAAAAAGGGAGGTCCAACGGCAATACGAAAATGAGATAGCAGTGAAATGTAAATCTGACGTGAACCTGTTGCACAGCCACATCAGGAGGAAAACAACAGTCAAGCACCAGGTAATCAGGCTGAGGAACTAAGTATGTGAGGGGCTCAAGATGAGATTCAAAGAAGTGTTCACAGAGGAGACAGACGGGCCTCCAGAAAGACGGAGAGGCGGGGTATACTATCAACTATTGGACACAATACATGCAACCAAGAAAAAGTGAAGAGGCTGCTAAGCGAGCTAGATATTTCAAAAGGCGCTGTGGCCGGATAACATCTCTCCATGGGTCCTGAGAGAGAAAGCAGAGGCGAAGCATTAAACTACAGACCAGTGTCACTTACATGTATAGTATGTGAAGTCATGGAGAAGATTATTAGGAAAAGAGTGGTGGAGAACCTAGAAAGGAATGAACTTATCAACGACAGCCAGCACGGTTTCAGACACAGGAAATCCTGTGTCACAAACCTACTGGAGTTCTATGACAGGGTGACAGCAGTAAGACAAGAGAGAGAGGGGTGGGTAGATTGCATTTTCTTGGACTGTAAGAAGCCATTTGACACAGATCCACACAAGAGATTAGTGCAAAAGCTGGAGGACCAGGCAGGGATAACAGGGCAGGCACTGCAATGGATCAAGGAATACCTGTCAAGAAGACAACAGAGTCATGGTACGTGGCGAGGTGTCATATTGGGCACCTGTGACGAGCGGGATTTCACAGGGGTCAGTCATAGGACCGGTGCTGTTTCTGGTATTTGTGAACGACATGACGAAAGCAATAGACTCCGAAGTGTCCCTGTTTGCAGATGATGTGAAGTTGATGAGAATAATTCAATCGGACAAGGACCAGGCAGAACTACAAAGGGATGTGGACAGGTTGCAGGCCTGGTCCAGCAACTGGCTCCTGGAGTTCAACCCCACCAAGTGCAAAGTCATGAAGATTGGGGAAGGGTAAAGACGACGACAGACGGAGTACAGTCTAGGGGGTCAAAGACTACAAACCTCACTCAAGGAAAAGGACCTTCGGGTGAGTATAACACCTGGCACATCTCCTGAGGCGCACATCAACCAAATAACTGCTTCACCTTATGAGCGCCTAGCAAACCTAAGAACAGCATTCCGACATCTTAATAAGGAATAGTTCAGGACCCTGTATACTGTGTACGTTAGGCCAATATTGGAGAATGCAGCATCAGTTTGTAACCCACACCTGGTCAGGCACGTAAGAAAACTGGAGGAAGTGCAAAAGTTTGCAACTTGACTGGTTCCGGAGCTAAGGGGTATGTCCTACGAAGAGAGGTGAAGGGAAATCGACCTCACGACACTGGAGGACATGAGAGATAGGAGGGATATGATAACGACATAAAAAAGTACTGAGAGGAATCGACAAGGTGGACAGAGACAGGATGTTCCAGAGATGGTACATAGCAACAAGGGGTCACAGTTGGAAGTTGAAGACTCATATGAATCACAGGGATGTTAGGAAGTATTTCTTCAGTCACAGAGTTGTCGAAAAGCGGAATAGTCTGGGAAGTGATGTAGTGGAGGCAGGATCCATACATAGTTTTAAGAAGAGGTATGATAAAGCTCGTGGAGCGAGAAGAGTGACCTAGTAGCGGCCAGCGAAGAGGCGGGGCCACGAGCTGTGAATCGACCCCTGCAACCACGACTAGGTAAGTACGACTAGGCGAGTACATACACACACACACACACACACACACACACACACTATTCTATGATACATTGTTAACTCCAAGCCTGAAGATTTCTCCTCGACGTGACAGATTCCTCCCTTGGGGTGGCCAGATCCCCCTCAGGACAGACAGCTTCCTTCTGCTAGTAACAAATTCCCTTCCTGAGGGATGGATGAGTCCCGAGGGGTGATATTCAGCGGGTGTCTCCCTCATCCTTCATCGTCACCACTCTGGCTCATGGTCTCGCCAATATTTCATACAGAAACTACAATATTTTCCGCTTACATTCAATACAGATATAGTGGCAACAGCTGTAGTTCATCCCAACAGTTGCAGTGGTGATAGAGGTTAGTGGTGAACACAGGAGTGTGTAAACTGTTGCTACATTAGGTCTTCCCTTTTAGAGACTTTTAACTGTTTGGAGCCTTAAACGTGTGGTTTATTCAGTGCAGGTGCAGCGATTCCCTGTATTCACACCTGTGTTCCTGTCTTCTGCCTAAATATTTTGCTATCATCAGGTACAATCTATGACTTGAAAAAACCTGCTGCGCAGGAGAAACCTTTTCTTAAAGTTTCCAGTTTCTGCTTGTATGACTATCAGTTACAACTCATCAATAATCCCGCAAAGTCTACTTTCACGATTTGTGGACGCACGATCATCGGTTTGCTAATCGCAAGTCAGAGTTATACAGGTGTTTCTCAAGTGCTGATAGTTAGGTCAGCTAAGGTGAGGGATACAACAACAACAATAATTAAAATTATAAAATGCTGGTTTATAACAAAGAAGCTCTCTAAATATTAAGAAACCACGTATTATAATCTCCGAGGATGGACGGGATTTGCAGCCCAACACAGAAGCTTGTCTAGCAGCCCAGAGACTGGAGTGCCTAAGTATTAATATATTACTTGGTACGCTCGTCGACTTGACACTAAACTAGTTGTCATGTACTTGTCGTGCCTAGCAGAAGAGTGCCAAGATCTACGAGCTAGTTTGTCATGCTTGCAACCATTTAACTTTTAAATGCTGCTAATCTAAATGCTGTCTGTTTTGAGTTCCCCAGAAAGGCGTATTGCGTCTCCAACCCACAAAAGCATACTGCTCTCGCCTTTTACACTATTGCTTATTTAGTCTTTTTGAGTACCCACAATCAATATATTGTGGGGTAATCAGGCTTCTTCCATTAACGGAAGGGTTGCTCTAGCTCCTGTGATCACGAATCATTCATCGGTATCAAGGAATCACCACTGAAGGATTGGTAAGCACAATCGAATGCCGAGGAAAGGATTACAAAGCAATATAAACTTGCTCAAGCAGGTACCATATGGACGTCTCACTGAGAGCTTCATCAGGTTATCAGACCTTCTTAATCACAGACATTATTTCATTGTTCTACAAACAGCCAAGTGAGAAATTGACTGATAAGGCACCTTAAACAGTGAAATTCTGGCATATTTATATCGCGCTTGATGGCTATATATATATATATATATATATATATATATATATATATATATATATATATATATATATATATATATATAAACGGTGCCAGGTGGAGGCCAGTCGTTAGTCTTTAGGGTCCACCCGTTTACTGCATTTTTAATGCATTTCCCATGCTCACGTATCCAGAAGTCTATCTGAATCCTCACAGGTATTCTCTCTTCCCCATCTCGCCAGGATCAGGCTCAACAACCAGGATCCTCGCTTTCCTTAGGGGAGTGTATTTAGGAATCCATCCTTAGTCCCCAGATGTTTCCCCTTTCTCATTTCTCTTAGGCTAGTTTTGCCTCTCTCAACTCTCGCATTTCTTCAGTTTTCATCCCTTCCCCATTTCCGAGGTCAGGAATCCCACTTCAGGTTCATGTCTCCAGGAAACCATCTATTTTAACATAGATGTTCTCTCTCGCTTCCTTGAGGTTAGTGGTTTTAATCACCCAAGTGGTGTTGCAGGATGGAAATCGGGTGTTGCCTACTTGGTCTAAGGTTTAGACTGTCCAGTTGGGTGTAATTACAGTAGGGGGATACACGGAAACTGCAACAGTCTGACAGCTAGACGAGACCAAGCTCCTGTCCAACTAAAAATACATAAAAGACTATAATAATTTGTCATAAATATAGCATTCACTAAAATACGTTAGTCTGTGTCGTGCATGAGTGAGATATGCTGTCTCATGCATGATTCAGAAAGGTATATCTCTCAGTGTATATACACTGAGAGTTTACCTTATCTACTGATTTAGGGTTTAAAGTATTCGTGACTGGTGACGAAAAGGTTACATGCAGCAGTAATAATCCTCGTGTAGTCGATAGGTTTTAAACCCCAATAACCAACCTAACCAAGCAAGGGTTCCTCCAAGTACGGGCCACGACCCGTACTTTGAGGAAAAGTATCTCAGTATGGGGCTGTGAAATACTTTTCATTGTGTCAAGCAACAGGCATAAACAGCAGTTTCACTGAACAGGTAAATTTCAAAGTAATTTATCAGTTTTGTTTACTGTATGGTTATTTAATATAAGGAATCCCCTTAAATTATTAAATTAGCTTTACTGCTATTTTAGATTACATGCCAAACATTTTTTGTAGACTCACGAAATCGTAATGACACGATTGCAAACAAACCATACCCCGGCCGGGATTGAACCCGCGGTCAGAGAGTCTCAAAACTCCAGCCCGTCGCGTTAGCCACTAGACCAGTTAGTCACGGCCACGCTAGCTGGAGATTCGTCTGTAAAAACTTGCATTTGTGGTCACAGTGGTGCCTGTGCTAACCTTCCTGTGGTGTAGAAATATACCTAGTTGGACGAATCTTACTGTGGCTAGCTGGTCTAGTGGCTAACGCGACGGGCTGAAGTTTTGAGACTCTCTGACCGCGGGTTCAATCCCGACCGGGGTATGGCTTGTTTGCAGTCGTGCCATTACGATTTCGTGAGTCATGTTGACGGCAGTGAAGGGACTTGAGCTAGAGTTCGTCACGGCCACGCTAGCTGGAGATTCGTCTGTAAAACCTTGCATTTGTGGTCACAGTGGTGCCTGTGCTAACCTTCCTGTGGTGTAGAAATATACCTAGTTGGATGAATCTTATTGAGGCTAACTGGTCTAGTGGCTAACGCGACGGGCTGGAGTTTTGAGACTCTCTGACCGCGGGTTCAATCCCGGCCGGGGTATGGTTTGGGATTTTTTGTAGACTGAACACGGGAATAGAGCGGTGAGGGCATGTGATATTGCTGGATATTTTTTGTTAAAGAAAGCCGGTCTAAGACAAGTGTGAATCAACCAGATACCAACAACAAATCTTTGAGATAGTAGATTGGTGGAGATAATTAGTGAAACAAACGACTTCGGTGAAGACCTTTATTTATACAACGTTTCTTTCAACACTGAGCTTAAAAAATGTTCACTTAACTCGTGTCTATTGCAGTAAAAACTCTAAATACTATTTTGACCAGCTGTATATGTCCCTACCTATTTACTCATTCTGTGGTTGTTGACTGTTGCCTTTTGAAACACTCATGTAATGACTGAAGAGTACCAAAAGCTTTCAGTTAAGTGAAAGTTAGTCTCTTCTCTTTACTACTTCGGTTACTTTATATTTGCTTCCCATCTACTTCTTTTTTTTCTTTATACTGCTGATTTTCCGTCTATTCCTCCCTCTTACCTTTGTCTACGCCGACTATTCCCTCCCCCTTCCCCTCGAAGCTTCTTTCATGTACATACCTCCCTCTTCTTTGTCAATATCTGCCTCTCGTTTCTCTCCAGTATATATCCTTGCCCCTGTATCTACCCTCACTTCCTTCTACCTTTCTTTTCTCTACATGCTTCTACACCCCCGCCCCTCCATATATCCCTGTCTCCTTCCTCAGTTTCCTGTCATGTCTCCCTATTTTCTTCCCCTTCTACCTATTTGCACGTTGGGGATTTTCTCCTCTATACAGTTTTGCTATTTTCTTCCTCGTACCTCACTTTTCCTTTTCTCAATTCCCTACTATCATCCCTCTTCCACTACCTTCCCCACAACCCTGCCTCTCCCACTACCCTCACTTCCCCTACAGCAATGCTCATTTTAAACTCATTGCCCTACTGTATGTAATTCATCGTTTGTGATGGAATATGACAGGGGGATAACGTAGCTTTTGTTTCTACTAGGTAACTATCATATAAAATATGGTGGAGGTACACTGCGGATGTATTTGAGTTTGCTAAAAAACATCCTATTTTCCAACCCTCTCTTTTCATCTCCCCTTCTCATAAACTCTGCAGTCACCACTATCCTCCCCATTATCATCTATGCTCTACTACTTCCTTCCCTCTCGGTACAGTCTTCTCCAGTCTCTCACTCCCCTCTCACTTTCCTTCCCGCCTTTCCGTCTCCCTCACTCCTCACAGCAAATATCCTCATTTTGAGGTCTCGGCTGAGTAAACACACCTCCTTAGATCTCGCCAAGTTTGATGATCAAGTTTTAATTTTGTTGTTAAAGAGCTGAGCTGTGTTGTGGGTACAGCGCCAGGTGTCTAGACTTTCTTAGGTGGAACACTAATTGAACTTTGATTAAGATGGAATACATATTAATTACGTCTAAACTCCTGATAACACCGCTCGCTGTAAGGGGTTAAGAAAGTTGCTCTGGGTTTGAAAATAGCTTTAAAGAGTATAATGTCGCAGCTGCTCTGAAAGTCAGCTATAAAGAACATTATTTTGCCATGGCTTGAAAGTCAGCTATAATGAGTATAATGTTCCTGAGAAGAGCTAAAATATCCTTGAAGATACTTATTTTTTTCAGACTACCACACTGGAAGTTTAATGTTTAGAAAAACATCACGAGTCCTGTAAACTGGTTAGTACGTTCTACTTAGGAAAGAAGCACAAATTAACCACTCCTAATTTAGAAGGGCACGAAGCTGACAGGTTGATCACCTACACATCAGAAGACTACAAAATAGCATAATCACTCGCTCATCAGATTGGTGTATCTCTAATATAAATTAATCCACAAACGGATCATATATGAGGTGTTATTAGAAAGTTTCTGAACTCGAATTACGACTGCAGCGTAAATCACGCGTGGAGAGTTTCAGTGCGGTCGGTCATTCCATTGAGGTTAGACGGACACATTTTGTTGTGTTTTCAGTGCGGTGTTGCAATTTTTTTGTGTAACAAACTAGAATCTTTAAAAGAAAGGACAGTGTGTATGTGTGTGTGTGTAAAATTATGTTTTAACTCGGTAAATGGGCTAGTTAAACTCAAAATGCTTCAGCAAGCATTTGACGACGAAGAAATGGGTCGGACACAGTATTTTGAACTGTTTACTCGATTCAGAGCAGGACGAACGTAATCTGAGGATGATGAATGGTCTAGTAGACCATCAACGTCAAAAACAGATGCCATCATTGAAAAATAGAGAAAGGCTATTCATGAAGCTCGTCGTCAGAGTATCCAGAACATTGCAAGTGCTGTGGGAAAATTTGAACATGAGGTAAGTGGCTACAAAATTTGTACCCTCTTGCTGACTCAAGACCAAAAAACACTATCGTTTTCTGGCCAAAACATGGCAGTCGTCCCCCAACCTCAATACTCTCTAGATCCAGCCCCCCCCCCTACTCTCTCAATCTAGTCATCCCCCTACTCCCTAGATTTATCCACCTCCCCCCCCCTCTTGTGCCTTCTTTCTAGTCCAAAAATAGCACTCAAGGGGCTACGTTTCAACAGATTGAGAGAAATTTAAGCACAGCCGCAGGCCATGCTAGACGCTGTTAGGAAAAAAGAATTCCTGAAATGTTTCGAAAAGTGGCAGAGGCGCCCAAAGAGTTAACTTCAACTAGGTAATTAGGTAAGTCCAAGAACTTTTTGATAGCACCTCGTAGGTGTATTGGTAACTAACCTAATTTTCCAAACACCAAAATAGTATGTAGGTAGCGCAAATCAGCCACCCACAAATCAGAATGGAATATAGATGTCACAAATATCCCATCCAGCACATAACAAGGGTATGTAGATAGCACTAATAACCCACACATCAGAAGAGTATGGAACTGGCACAAATCACCCAGCTACACGTTATAAGGATATGGAGGTAACACAAATCACCCACGCACACATAGGAACTAAATATAGGTAGTACAAATCACCTACACACACCCCAGAATGGTATGTAGATTGCTCGAATCAATCAGGTTTCCCAAATGGAACCTAGAGACATATTTAATAAAAAAAATCTGGATTCCTGGAACCAACAGGCACACTGATTAGGCTGTTAATACATAGACCTAGCTTGGAACGCGGGAACGATGATATTATGCATCTCAAGTCACAGAACCTTCTCATTGCAGTAGTCTTCTTCCTCACTTCCATTATTCCTACTGAGTACAATAATATCAAGAAAAGTGAAAACGTAATTACAAAGGTGTATGTGTGTATATATATATATATATATATATATATATATATATATATATATATATATATATATTTTTTTTTTTTTATTATCACACCGGCCGATTCCCACCAAGGCAGGGTGGCCCGAAAAAGAAAAACTTTCACCATCATTCACTCCATCACTGTCTTGCCAGAAGGGTGCTTTACACTACAGTTTTTAAACTGCAACATTAACACCCCTCCTTCAGAGTGCAGGCACTGTACTTCCCATCTCCAGGACTCAAGTCCGGCCTGCCGGTTTCCCTGAATCCCTTCATAAATGTTACTTTGCTCACACTCCAACAGCACGTCAAGTATTAAAAACCATTTGTCTCCATTCACTCCTATCAAACACGCTCACGCATGCCTGCTGGAAGTCCAAGCCCCTCGCACACAAAACCTCCTTTACCCCCTCCCTCCAACCCTTCCTAGGCCGACCCCTATCCCGCCTTCCTTCCACTACAGACTGATACACTCTTGAAGTCATTCTGTTTTGCTCCATTCTCTCTACATGTCCGAACCACCTCAACAACCCTTCCTCAGCCCTCTGGACAACAGTTTTGGTAATCCCGCACCTCCTCCTAACTTCCAAACTACGAATTCTCTGCATTATATTCACACCACACATTGCCCTCAGACATGACATCTCCACTGCCTCCAGCCTTCTCCTCGCTGCAACATTCATCACCCACGCTTCACACCCATATAAGAGCGTTGGTAAAACTATACTCTCATACATTCCCCTCTTTGCCTCCAAGGACAAAGTTCTTTGTCTCCACAGACTCCTAAGTGCACCACTCACTCTTTTTCCCTCATCAATTCTATGATTCACCTCATCTTTCATAGACCCATCCGCTGACACGTCCACTCCCAAATATCTGAATACGTTCACCTCCTCCATACTCTCTCCCTCCAATCTGATATTCAATCTTTCATCACCTAATCTTTTTGTTATCCTCATAACCTTACTCTTTCCTGTATTCACCTTTAATTTTCTTCTTTTGCACACCCTACCAAATTCATCCACCAATCTCTGCAACTTCTCTTCAGAATCTCCCAAGAGCACAGTGTCATCAGCAAAGAGCAGCTGTGACAACTCCCACTTTGTGTGTGATTCTTTATCTTTTAACTCCACGCCTCTTGCCAAGACCCTCGCATTTACTTCTCTTACAACCCCATCTATAAATATATTAAACAACCACGGTGACATCACACATCCTTGTCTAAGGCCTACTTTTACTGGGAAAAAATTTCCCTCTTTCCTACATACTCTATAATCAGTCGCAGACAGGCGATCTTAACTATGCAAGACAAGCCTCGGGGGGCGGAAATCTTAAGTTCGAGTACTTTCGCACTTCTCAGTGCGTCATCAGAAGCTATGCAATGTTGCAAGGCAGCAACAAAAGGAGGGGATTTTTTTTCTCAGAGAAGCGCAGTGCGGGTGTGTCACCGGTCGCAACCTCAGAGAAGCTGCGGCCGGTGACACACCCGCACTCTGCTACTCTGAGAAAAGCTTCCCCTCCTCCTGTTGCTGCCTTGAAACATTGCGTAGCTCCTGATGACGCACTGAGAAGTGCAGAAGTGCTTAAGCTAAAGATTTCCACCCCCCGTGGCTTGTCTTTATATATATATATATATATATATATATATATATATATATATATATATATATATATATATATATATATATATGTCGTGCCGAATATGCAAAATTGGTCAATTAGCAAAAACTCATTTAAAATTAAGTCCTTTCTAAAATTTTCTCTTATACGTTTAAAGATATATTTTATCATTAATGTTGATGTAAAAGTTTATAATTTTGCACCAAAAGGAAGTTCGAAAGCTTACCTAACCTTATTATAACAAGCGCAATTTATTTTAGCCTAACCCAATTAAATATATTTTAGATTTGTTTACAATAATTTAATACCAAACACAGTGAAATATATGTTTTTTCGTTAGGTTCAGAATGATTTTGGCGAAATTATTGCATACACAAATTTTCACATGTCCTATTTTGCAAGATGAGCGTTGCTATTTAAGCCAAGATCGCAAGTTCTGCCTATTCGGCACGAAATATATATATATATATATATATATATATATATATATATATATATATATATATATATATATATATATATATATATATATATATATATATAAACAATTTGCACTGGCCGGGAATCGAACCCTTGATACTTTAACGCGCCACTCTTGTAGACGGCCAAAATTCAAAGACGCCCTCAACCACTTAACCATCAATGTCGCATTGATGGTTAAGTGGTGTAGGGAGTCTCGGAATTTTGGCGGGCTAGGAGGGTTCATGTTGAAGTATCGAGGGTTCAATTCTTGGCCACTGCAGTTTGTTTTTTGGTTAAAACCACTTGTTCGTGGATACATATATGGAAGTTTCACCTCTAGAACTGACTGGGGATCCACAGCCTCAGAGACGAAAATAAACTCCCACGTTCTTAAAAATCTATTGTATTATATAACCAGTAGTCAGTTCGGTAAAGCTCCTAATGAAGAATTATTATGTTCTCTGAAGCTCTGTAACATCAATAATTTACCACGAGGCAAAGTTCTTATATACTAGTAACATATACAGTAAAATTCTATCACATTATTTTGCGCATATATTTTCCCCTCATTATGAATACCCATTTAACACGCAGTGAAACGTGACGTCGGGAATTACATCTAGTTTACACTTAACAGGGCAAATAAATTATTTGGGCGTCCTCGCATTTCTAATTAGACGATAAAAAGTTAGTGGGCTCTGAGGAATACATAGAGGAGGTGGAGGTGGTGGGGAAGAGTCACAAGGTGGCAGGGTAAACACAATATCCCCGCCTGAATTATGACCACAATAAGAGGAGCACGCGTCGGGGAATTAGTCAGCGGGAGCACGATAGATGGAGCTGTGTTTATTTTGTTAATGTACTCTATATTCCATCAGCCTAGGTGGATGGAGGTCGTCTCACACCTTAAGTGAATTGCTGCCAAAGAGAAGAGGCGGCCAGAGGTACCTCTTGATGGTAGGATATTCTGTTAGTGTGGTTGGTGGTAGTATGGGGATGCCTTGTTGGGTTGGTGTGGTTGGTGATGGTAATGGAATGCCTTGTTAGTGTGGTCAGTGGTAGTGGTGGAATGTCTTGTTGGGCTAGTGCGGTTGGAGGAAGTGATGGAATGTCTTGTTAGTGTATTTGGTTGTAGCGATTTAATGTCTTGTTGGGTTAATGTGGTTGATGGTAGTAATGCGATGAGTTGTTAGTGTGGTTAGTAGTAGTGGTGGAATGCTTTGTGAGTTTTTGATGTTATTGATGGTATACCTTTGATTGGTGGTAGTGGTGGTATGTCATGTTAGTCTGGTTGGTCTTAGTGGTGGTATGCTATGCTAGTGTTGGGGGTGGTAGTGGTGGTATCCTTAGTATGGCTGGTGGCAGTGGAAAAATGCCGTGTTAGCGTTTTATGACAGCGGAAGTGATTAGATGCCTTTCTGAAATAGTGTGTGTTAAACCATTTTATATTGCTTGAGATTGGATGGCTTGTGCTAAGATGATTTCTTTGTATCTGTGACTATTTTAGTTAGTATCAAGGAAATAGTAGGAAGTTATGTTCATCTTGGTGGTAATGTTAACAGTTGCTTGGTTTGTTCTTTGTCTGGAATATCTTGCTTGGTGGTAAAAATATATGGCTGGTTAGAGTAGTCTGAAATGTTTGTGCGATGCGGTTCATGAATTAAAGTGACTGGTGTTGCTGGAATGTTTTTGTTAAAGGATTTGTTGGTAGATGTAGGATTTCTATTATTGTTCGTCAGGTCTAATTTGAGACTAACATGTATGATTAGCGCATGTTTTGCTGTTCAGATATAGGGAATTGACGGTGATGATCTAATTCAGTTAGCATGTTTGGTGGTGATGGGTTACAACGTTGGTTAGTGATCAATGGGGCAGTGGATTTAACTGTTAGTGTGTTTCGTGGTGTGTTGCAAGAGCATTTAGTGGTGACTGGTTTCAATCTTTAGTTAGTGTGGTTGATGTTAGTGGGTATTACTACTTAATTAGTCTGCTCGTTGCTGAGTTACCCACTCATGTTTACATGTTCACTGTTGCTGAGTTTCCTTTCATATTTACATGTTCAGTGTTGCTTTGTTTCCTTTTCATATTTACGTGATCATTGTTGCTGGATTTCCATTCTATGTTTACATCTTCGGTGTTGTTGGGTTTCTTTCTTATGTTTACATGTTCAGTGGTACTGGATTTTCATTTCCATTTGTGAGGACGTCTATAACTCTTGACATTTCCCTGCTGGTAAGATAATGCCTCGCGTCAGTTAGTCACTTGGGAACATAAGCTTTTAAGTGACAGTGTAGGCTCTTGCTAAATAGCTTACTCCTGAGAGCTGAGTCTAAGATAAAGAAGATAGACTAGTGATATGGTTGAAGATTCATACGAAGACGAAAGAGCCATGGAAGAACAGGAAGTTGCCAATAAGAACTTTGTGTTGTGTGAAAGCTTGCTTTGAGCAAGTAATATTGTAACTGGTTAATTAAGTTAGAGAGCCTGTGGGGGAAACAAACTGCATTCTCCGAATTTTCTCGGGAGATATAAATACAAATTTCCACTGGAAAAACCACTGTGATTCAGTTGGGGGCCTGGCCTCTTATAACCAGAAGTCAGACTAGAGACAGAGGGATAAATCAAGATGCTCTACTTGAGAGTGAAAGGAGAAATTGCTGGAGCAGATCTTGATCCAGACGAGTCTGCTAGAATTGTGTTTGAAAGCAAAGAGAGGTCCCCTGAAGGACGAGAAACTTAAGTTTTTATTATCTACACTTATTTGTACTCCACATATTTTCTTAGTTGTATAATTGCCTCCCCTGTATGACACAGTTTGCATCTTCAATGTAATTGGGTTTTCCCTGTTTAGTTCGTGTGTTCAGAATATACATTTTTATTACGAACACACACCTCGAAGACCTGTGGTACTTGGCCTTGAGTTAAACCTCAAGACCACTATCATGCAGAGCAAATAAAGGCACTGGCAAACACACGGAGACTTAGTCTTTACCTGTGTAATCCCTTCACCATAATACATACAATATTTACAGAGTTAAATAATCATCAGAATATCATAGTGAGCAAGAATGCAAAGAGCCACTGAGAACAATTGGTTTTACACTTCAGAATAGACAAGTGAGTATGAGTGTATACGACCAGCGTTAGTGTCTTCTGCCCATCCAGGCGGTAAACCACAACCTCACCCTGGCCAGAGGCAAGCTCTCAGGCTATTGGTTGATTGAGCTGGACAGTCCGACAGAACATTTTGGCCCCTAAATAATCTGCATGATCCTAATTGCCAGGTGACAAGTCGATAGAGCATGCCAATGTGTGTGTGTAATGAACGCCAAATACGTTGCAACATACTCGGCGCGCGCAACAATTTCTCTTTTAATTATGTGCACATAGTTGAGAGATTATCGTTGTCACTGTGAATAATTTTTTTAACATATTTGCTTATTACAAGCTACTCTTCCATTAGCTAGATACGTAGAAAAATCACAAGATTAATTTAAGGACAATATTTTATGAAAGAATTTATTTCTTGTCATAATCTGTTTTGTGTTCCATGCACTCTGCTCGAAGCCTCTTTGACAGAGGTTGTATATTAGAAGGCCTATTATTACTCCATGGACTTTAATCTGTTGCATGTTCTGTCCTCGAAGTACGTTCCAGTAGTAACTATTTCTATTTCCACTTCTACTACTACCAATACCAGGACAACAGTGAGTGCGTTGCTGTTGCACCACCTCAGGAAATAAAACAAACTTATAACCTGTGTTAAACATAATTTCTATCAAAAGGGCTTCTACATATGAGTGGATTTTAATTTACTGTGTATCTTCAGAGTAATTTTTATCAACCTATGTTTAAATCTTTAAATCATATTTTTCTTTCTATGTTGTATTTTATGTGTACATATTCGAATTTGTCTCACCATATATTAAATCCAGCCCTAATTCTAATTTTTTTTAAATTTCTGAAAAAGAACTGAATATGAATTAATTCAACAGCCATTTACTCAGAGTTATTTCTTTGAAACATACATCAAAATTATTAGCCTTAAACTTCAATTCTGACTACAATTTTCAACCAGCTGACGAGGCCGGCCAACAAAGGCCATCAAAGAGACGCAGCAAATGTCCAACGTTCGACACTATTGAGTTTATTTCTTGGCATTTCTCGAGAGAATTTAGTGACGGTGCTGACCAAATGTATTGACAGATTAGCTTTTATTATGATTTACAGAATAATAAATCTGGAAAACGTTAGGATATCAGAATTTAGAAACGATTTTATTCGCCTTCTTACTCCCGCACTCCTCCTACTGCTGGCAGCAGCCGCCATCAAGGAGGGACACACGACGGCTGTAAGAATAGAATGAGATTAAAGGTCGGTCAGTTAATCTTAACCTACTAAGCGTTTCTATTTGCTCGACCACTCTTGAACTGTCATTCCTCTTAATTCAGAAATACAGGTTACTTCGTGACCTTTGAAGCCCGACTGGTTAAAACGTGGCCGGTACAAGATTACTTTTTCATTTGTATGGTGCGAAAGACCCACTGACGTCAGCTGATACAGGGAATACACCGTTTTATTAAATACGTTTGAAAAATAAAATTAGGGCCTAAGGACGGTAAAAATGGTCACGATGCTGAACGAAGATGATTGGTCACTATGACCCTAAATGTTAGCCAGGACGGTCTCATGGGTCTTAACTGTTGGTCAGAGGGCCACGTTGACAGCACCTGTTAGCCAAGAAGGCCACGTGGACCCCATCTGCTAGCCAGGACGGCCACAGGGACACGAACTGGTGGCAAAGCTTCACGTAATGTATCTCTTGTTAAATTTTAAATATTAATTAAATCTTTATCTCGGAAAATAAATGATTTAAGTAATTTTTATCATACTTAAGTTATCAGGCTTTATTTGACATCTTACCAGTCTTGTAGGTGTCGGCTACTAGACGTTCATAATTTCAGAACGTTAGTTTCGATGTTTGACGTTATTCCAGGCTGACTGATTGTTTGGCGTTCTTACTGTCACTTCGTTAGATTGGTTATTTGCAGTTATTCCCGTTTAATAATTTTACATTTTTAACACCAGTTAGTTTGGTTCTTTCACGTTAGCAATACAGTTTGTTTGTTTAAAGTTCTACCAGTCTGGTTTATTTGCCATTCTGTCAGCCTGGTAGTTTTGTCTTTTCTTTATCCTAAATAAACATTTCTCTCTATCGATTGGTCTGTTAAGCTCCATTATATTTGTCAGTTTGTATAGTTGTCTCACTTCTCTTATAACTGATGTTCTCTTTACCAGATTGTTTGAATGCTGGGCTTTCTTTTGCGCACATTTAGTTGAAAAAAGCCTGAGTAGAAGTGTCAGCATAGTTGCTGATCCCTGTGTTGTATAGCATATCATAGTATCATCCGTGTGCTTTAGATAGGAGATCCCTTTTAGGCCTGTGACTGTATGACGTCACGGGATGCAGCTTGAGTGTGAGGCGAGCTACCTCGGCCTCAGTCGGCGTTTGACATAGGCTAGGACAAGGCAGAGGCGGGGCTCCATCTCCCATCATCGCAGCCTGACAATATATCGTTACCATCCAACCAGTGTGTCTACCTTCAACCCTCGATATCTCCTTTTAAGAACCCCTACGATAGAAGAGTGCAAGGAAACAGCACACGACTCCCACTTTACGACTAACGATAACCAACTTGATACGTCAGATATATTTGCTGAATAAATCTGAGCCCGTATCAGCCACTTGAACTTAAAGTCAGTCACATTATAAAATCAAATAATTTAGTAACAGGTTCTCTAGCAATGTGGTTAAATTTTTCTAAGGAACTCTACGGAAATCTAAATTATATATTTCACTTACTTTTTACGAAAGTCTACGGACGCAGCAACCCTTGTTTCACTAACTTATTTAAGGAACTCGTAGTTTTCAACTCGTGTTTCACTTAATTTGTTCACAAAATTCGTCAGGGTGTTTTAATAATAATAATAATAATAATAATAATAATAATAATAATAATAATAATAATAAATTATAATTATAAAAATAATTATAAAATTAATAATTAAAAAATAATCATAAAATTAATAATTATAAAATAATTAAAATATTAATATCTGAATAATAATAAAAATCAATAATTATATTATCTTAGTAATAATAATAATAATATTTTAATATTAATGTCCTAATGTCTTAATAATAATAAAACAATAGTAATATCGTAATAATATTTTAATAATAAAACAATAGTAATATCCTAATAATAACAACAATATCTTAATAACAATAACAATAATATTCATATTAATTTCCTAATAGTAATAATAATACTAATATGCAAATAATTTGTTAGGTCTTTTGTTCCTAGATCTTGGTATCCTAACCAGTTATTAGCAATACCCAGCGCAGCTTTTAAATTCCTTCAGTGTCGAGTTCCAACTTCTAGACCCTGGTCAACCAGTACATGTATTTACCCGATTCCTCCTCTACCAGTATACTTCAGAATAATTTATTGATTTTTAAAAACATTTAGCATAATTTAGTAAATTTCCAGATAGTTTTTATGTAGGTTTTTTATTACAATCTTACTGTCGTAGTCTAAAAGAAATCCGCTTCAACTAATGTAAAAGAATTAGATGACACACACACAACATATATATATATATATATATATATATATATATATATATATATATATATATATATATATATATATATATATATATATATATATATATATATATATATAATATATATATATATATATATATATATATATATATATATATATATATATATATATATATATATATATATATATATATATATATATATATATATATATATATATATATATATATATATATATATATATATATATATATATATATATATATATATATATATATATATATATATATATATATATATATATATATATATATATATATATATATATATATATATATATATATATATATATATATATATATATATATATATAATATATATATATAATATATATATGCAAAACAACCACTCTGAAAGAGTGGTTGTTTTGCATATTCTGAAATCACCTGTTTACTGTGATCTTATTGCATATAATATATATATATATATATATATATATATATATATATATATATATATATATATATATATATATATATATATTGCCGAATAGGTAAAACTGGTCACTTAGCAGGAACTTATTTAAAATTAAGTCCTTTCTAAAATTTTCTCTTATACGTTTAAAGATATATTTTTGCATTTATGTTAATGTAAAAATTTAAATTTTGTACCAAAAGATCCTTAAAAAACTTACCTAACCTAACTGTAACAACCGCAATTTAATTTGGCCTAATCTAACTTAATATATTTTAGATAAGTTTACCATGACTTAATAATAAACACTATGAAATACATTTTTCTCGTTAGGTTCAGAATGTAGCTAAATCGCAAGTTCTACCCACACATATATATATATATAAATATATCGTAAGCTCTCTACACCCTGGCACTTACATGTACATTTCCACGCTCTACGTCCTGAAACATCACCACCATCAAAACAACTTCACCACCTCAGCGGGCACCACGCAGGCCATGATCGAGCGTCTCTGCACAAACACTTGAGCATCGACACAAATATAATGAAATCTGGTTCGTGGAGGGCCTGGGAGGAAGCGACCGCTGGGCAAACAACACCTGATCTGCTGAGGAAGAGTGTGGCTGTGGTGTGTATACCGCACATGTATACGATGTGACTGTGGTGTGTATACATGGTGTAGCAGGCTTGGTTGTATACACAGTTCCCAGACCTACGGTCCTTACACACTGTAACCCAATAACAGGCCACGCTGGGAGTAGTCTGGAATATAGGCCCTCTACTGTTAACAGCCTCGTGATTTTTTTTGCTCTGTGTGAGGAAAAAGCTCATGTTGTTGTATATTTGTATATATGAATTGTTTGAATGAATGAAGCGATTGATACAGAGGAATGCATAAGACGATACTGCCCAACTGCCTCTTCCTACATTACTTCCTGGGAAAGGGATATAGGTGATATGTGGTAATGGGCATCGTGGGGAAGTCTCTTAGCTCTTTAACGATTCTAAGTATTCATGTTTTTGTATTGTTATTATCGTGTCTGATATTTTTATACCTGTTACTTACCTTTATTTGTAGAAACATGGTTTTAACATAGCCCTAGATTGTTTATATCTCTCACTCGCATTGCGAGAGAATAAACTATTCGTCATGTTGCTAACATGTGCATGTGCTTCTCTTCCGTAGCCCATGTGTTTTTATCGGGCTGATCTTATGAGCTGCACGATTTTTGCAGAAAGTCTTGGATTTGTTTATTAGACATTACATACGTTATTTGAGGAAAGGCTACTACTTACGTGTGGACCTGAACCATACTGTGAGTCGTCTCTGTACTCATTCGTCACCTCCGGGATTTCAGCCAGCTTGGTTCACGGTCTCGTACAACGGTTCACACCAGCCTGCGTGTTCAGCTGCTCTATACTGTGCTGATTGACCTTCACCTCTCATTAATTCCTAATGTCTTTCATAGCGCTGGTGTGTTTATCGTGGTGACCATATTCCATTATTTTTGTGGAGATATTATTCACGTCACCTTTGATCAGTGTGGATCAGAGCCAGACTGCTGCTTATATATATTTACCTTTAATAGTTTTAATTCAGTTTCTTAGTTTATGTTTTACTTTTCGTTATGTTGATTCAGTTAAGAAATACTTCTTAATTGCTTGGTCATTATTAAGTAAATTGTGTGAAATTTTATCTTTAATTCTTCGTATTGCTTATACACTATATTTATGTTATTTTCATGGTTCTTCAACACTTTTTGTAACTGAGATGGGCTCCGAAATACTGAGGAACCATTCAGAGTTGAAACACTTCGGCTACACTGTTAACAAAAGCATTTTTTTACTAAATATGTATCATCCCTTTGAGTAGTAAATGTCTTCAAATCTGCAAGTATATAATTTCGAGAGTAACTGCTCGAATGACGTAAGCAATAGGGTACAAATATGCAGAAGAGGCTTTATGTAGACAAAGTTTTTAAATAAAGCAAAGTGCTGTTCAAATAATAGCTGGCTTTTCATGTTTTCACTCTCCATATTTTTGCTTCGTTCAACGAGCTATAGGCGTTAAGTCCTTCTACGTATGAACAAAAGTCTTCCGCTATGGCGGACAGTGCCTAATGTGCATTAACACTCACTAACTAGCTGACAAGAATAAGTAATCATTTAAAAAGGTTAGTTCCTTATAAAAAATAATTTTCCTTCCTTCCTTCCCCAGTCTCTCTCTCTCTCTCTCTCTCTCTCTCTCTCTCTCTCTCTCTCTCTCTCTCTCTCTCTATGTTGCAGCAATATTCGCGGGCTGTGACGTGTGTGACAGACTGCCTCAATCCCATTCCCGGCTATTACAACCCTGGAAATTACACTAAACAGATACGATTAAGCCTAGACTCGTCGGGCATCATTTCAAGGAGTTGGACGACTGTCAAACTAATACTGACACACTAACTCCAAAATTATTATTACTATCGCCTGTGAGAGCGGCGTTTTAATATTACGATCGCAGAGTATATTTGTCAAGATGGGTTTCTAGAGATTCTTTGTAGTATTCCCAATCCCTCAAGGAAGCTGCTCTGATGCTCTTGAAGACTGATTAAAGGAAGGGGAGTTACACTACCCAATGCTTCATGCGATTTTAAATACCGTAACATTTTCCTGGTTTTGTAGGCCTCCGTGTGAAATATTTTATATATATATATATATATATATATATATATATATATATATATATATATATATATATATATATATATATATATATATATATATATATATATATACACACACACATATATATATATATATATATATATATATATAACAACACTGAACTAGCCAAGGAATCGATTCCATGCTGTTTTGGCCAGCCTCATGGCGAGAGAAAACGCATGACACTTTGCCTGGTCTAGTGGTCTAAAGCGTCATGCGTTTTCTCTCACCATGAGGCGGGCCAAAACAGCATGGGTTCGACTCCTTGGCTAGTGCAGTATTGTTATTGATCAATACCACTTGTTTCTTGGGTACAATAATATATATATATATATATATATATATATATATATATATATATATATATATATATATATATATATATGTGTGTACTTATAGACATTCAATTGACTGCCAAAATTAAGAACTTTCATGTATTAGGTTTCATGTGGAGATTGTAGTAAATTTGAACAGAAAAAGTTCTTTAGAAAATTCTGAAGTAATCATAATTCGGAATAATTAGACATTGGGCCGCAATTAGTAAACGGTGGATGGAGCCTCCACCACTTCTTGCGCTAAATGATCCATTCTTCATTAAATACACTAGTGTTTTGGCTCATTTCTGTGTTCAGTTTCCATCTGTCTCTCGTGCTGTTTTCTTCGATGTCAGATAGTCTGATCTGGTACTGTGAATGCCAGTATATTGTATCACTCTAACCATATAGTGTAATGTTAACCAGTATAACCTTGTACTCTGATGTGAAAACAAGAGTGACAATCTTCTGTGATGTCACACACCTTGATCTTGTCAACCACAGCAATACCCATGGCTATCTGAAATATTCTTATTACGAACACAGGTGAAGTTTAGTGGCCTGCACACCTTGTTGTACCACGATAACCAAGATAGAAACGAGGAACGAGAAAAAGGCAATGGAGAGTAAATACTTTACCAAACAACAAGTAATAATATGTACAATATTTACAGAGATGTACAAAAAGGCAGTTTTACAAGCAAGAAACGCGGCAAGAACCGTCTTCGACCACTCTTGGAGGTAAGTCTGTCAAAGTTTATTCATGAGTGTAGCATGATCGAGAGGATATGCCTTTATGGGTGTGTGATATAAGCCGAATAAAATGTAACGTACTCTTAGCATGCCACAATTCTCTTTTTATTAACCTTCCTTCAAGAGATCAGCTAACCTCATTGAGCTTAAATCACCACTTCTGCGAAGATCTACACCAATGGGATGACAGGAATTGATCTTCAGAATTGCCTTTCTTCAATAACACAAATGTGCTTTCGGTATGGATGATATCTACAATGCATGCGTCATATATTAATGGTATTCAATACCGAAAAGTTGGTAAATAACTGTTGCACATGTCTTATTCATTAGCAATGTGCGCATCGTCCACCACAGGATACAATTCACCGTCAAGAATAAGAAAGCAGCGAGGCAACTGTCATGACAGAATCAAACAATCGTGGAGGTTATCACTGAACAGAACACTGGGATGTAAAGGCTTCCTTTACCCATCGCTCATATCATTAACTTTTCTTATATTTTACTCGTTGCCCATCATTGGCCCCCCTCACCACTTCTCCCACACTTCACCTCTGAACCCTTCGTTTTGCTTTCACTTTTGGTCTATTCTATGATCTCTTTCCTAACCTTCATTACGAGGTACATCCGACTGTTTTTCGTATACGTGATAAAGTTTCACTTCAACATGTGTCTTTCCAGTATTTAGCTCTGGGGTTAATTTTACAGCTCTGCTTTGGACTTACCTCTCTGATCTGCATGTTTTTTAAGGTGTGGATAGAACACAGCAGGTATACATTCCAAATTTGCAAAAATATACATTAAATAGGACTTGTCCTGATAGTTTTTATTAAAAATTATTTCTACATATATGTCTTTTTATAGGATTCTCCTAAAATTGTGTCATACAGTTTATATTCTGTGGTCAGATTTCGCTCGCTCCCATTTGCATTACATGGTTTTTACCAACAATAATTCTCCTCTATTTGTCATTCCATTTGGTCATTTATCTAAATCATCGTGCAAAGATTTTTTTTTTATTATTTATCCCACAGACGAATTTTGTATCATCTGAAGAGAAATTCATAGTTGTTCATTTCTTCTGGTAAATCATTTACATAAAATATAAATACTATAGGGTCATGTACAGATCCTTGTGGAACCCCAGTGGAAACATTTTCCTAAGAGTACATTTTTATCTCATATCACTATTCGTGTTTTCTACTCAGTCTTGTATACATTGCAACAGTTGCCTTTTGTTCCTCACATGCTCTGACGTTTCCAAAATTAGTCACGCAAGAGAAACTCAATCTATACCTTAAATTCTAAATAAATATAATCTATTTTTTTTTCATGAAAAATTTCTGTAACTGTCAAAAAAGATTATTATATTGTAATTGTGGTAGGGGACTTGAATGCTAAAGTAGGAGAAACTTTTAGAGAGGGTGTGGTAGGTAAGTTTGGGGTGCCAGGTGTAAATGATAATGGGAGCCCTTTGATTGAACTTTGTATAGAAAGGGGTTTAGTTATAGGTAATACATATTTTAAGAAAAAGAGGATAAATAAGTATACACGATATGATGTAGGGCGAAATGACAGTAGTTTGTTGGATTATGTATTGGTAGATAAAAGACTGTTGAGTAGACTTCAGGATGTACATGTTTATAGAGGGGCCACAGATATATCAGATCACTTTCTAGTTGTAGCTACACTGAGAGTAAAAGGTAGATGGGATACAAGGAGAATAGAAGCATCAGGGAAGAGAGAGGTGAAGGTTTATAAACTAAAAGAGGAGGCAGTTAGGGTAAGATATAAACAGCTATTGGAGGATAGATGGGCTAATGAGAGCATAGGCAATGGGGTCGAAGAGGTATGGGGTAGGTTTAAAAATGTAGTGTTAGAGTGCTCAGCAGAAGTTTGTGGTTACAGGAAAGTGGGTGCAGGAGGGAAGAGGAGCGATTGGTGGAATGATGATGTAAAGAGAGTAGTAAGGGAGAAAAAGTTAGCATATGAGAAGTTTTTACAAAGTAGAAGTGATGCAAGGAGGGAAGAGTATATGGAGAAAAAGAGAGAAGTTAAGAGAGTGGTGAAGCAATGTAAAAAGAGAGCAAATGAGAGAGTGGGTGAGATGTTATCAACAAATTTTGTTGAAAATAAGAAAAAGTTTTGGAGTGAGATTAACAAGTTAAGAAAGCCTAGAGAACAAATGGATTTGTCAGTTAAAAATAGGAGAGGAGAGTTATTAAATGGAGAGTTAGAGGTATTGGGAAGATGGAAGGAATATTTTGAGGAATTGTTAAATGTTGATGAAGATAGGGAAGCTGTGATTTCGTGTATAGGGCAAGGAGGAATAACATCTTGTAGGAGTGAGGAAGAGCCAGTTGTGAGTGTGGGGGAAGTTCGTGAGGCAGTAGGTAAAATGAAAGGGGGTAAGGCAGCCGGGATTGATGGGATAAAGATAGAAATGTTAAAAGCAGGTGGGGATATAGTTTTGGAGTGGTTGGTGCAATTATTTAATAAATGTATGGAAGAGGGTAAGGTACCTAGGGATTGGCAGAGAGCATGCATAGTTCCTTTGTATAAAGGCAAAGGGGATAAAAGAGAGTGCAAAAATTATAGGGGGATAAGTCTGTTGAGTGTACCTGGTAAAGTGTATGGTAGAGTTATAATTGAAAGAATTAAGAGTAAGACGGAGAATAGGATAGCAGATGAACAAGGAGGCTTTAGGAAAGGTAGGGGGTGTGTGGACCAGGTGTTTACAGTGAAACATATAAGTGAACAGTATTTGGATAAGGCTAAAGAGGTGTTTGTGGCATTTATGGATTTGGAAAAGGCGTATGACAGGGTGGATAGGGGGGCAATGTGGCAGATGTTGCAAGTGTATGGTGTAGGAGGTAGGTTACTGAAAGCAGTGAAGAGTTTTTACGAGGATAGTGAGGCTCAAGTTAGAGTATGTAGGAAAGAGGGAAATTTTTTCCCAGTAAAAGTAGGCCTTAGACAAGGATGTGTGATGTCACCGTGGTTGTTTAATATATTTATAGATGGGGTTGTAAGAGAAGTAAATGCGAGGGTCTTGGCAAGAGGCGTGGAGTTAAAAGATAAAGAATCACACACAAAGTGGGAGTTGTCACAGCTGCTCTTTGCTGATGACACTGTGCTCTTGGGAGATTCTGAAGAGAAGTTGCAGAGATTGGTGGATGAATTTGGTAGGGTGTGCAAAAGAAGGAAATTAAAGGTGAATACAGGAAAGAGTAAGGTTATGAGGATAACAAAAAGATTAGGTGATGAAAGATTGAATATCAGATTGGAGGGAGAGAGTATGGAGGAGGTGAACGTATTCAGATATTTGGGAGTGGACGTGTCAGCGGATGGGTCTATGAAAGATGAGGTGAATCATAGAATTGATGAGGGAAAAAGAGTGAGTGGTGCACTTAGGAGTCTGTGGAGACAAAGAACTTTGTCCTTGGAGGCAAAGAGGGGAATGTATGAGAGTATAGTTTTACCAACGCTCTTATATGGGTGTGAAGCGTGGGTGATGAATGTTGCAGCGAGGAGAAGGCTGGAGGCAGTGGAGATGTCATGTCTGAGGGCAATGTGTGGTGTGAATATAATGCAGAGAATTCGTAGTTTGGAAGTTAGGAGGAGGTGCGGGATTACCAAAACTGTTGTCCAGAGGGCTGAGGAAGGGTTGTTGAGGTGGTTCGGACATGTAGAGAGAATGGAGCGAAACAGAATGACTTCAAGAGTGTATCAGTCTGTAGTGGAAGGAAGGCGGGGTAGGGGTCGGCCTAGGAAGGGTTGGAGGGAGGGGGTAAAGGAGGTTTTGTGTGCGAGGGGCTTGGACTTCCAGCAGGCATGCGTGAGCGTGTTTGATAGGAGTGAATGGAGACAAATGGTTTTTAATACTTGACGTGCTGTTGGAGTGTGAGCAAAGTAACATTTATGAAGGGATTCAGGGAAACCGGCAGGCCGGACTTGAGTCCTGGAGATGGGAAGTACAGTGCCTGCACTCTGAAGGAGGGGTGTTAATGTTGCAGTTTAAAAACTGTAGTGTAAAGCACCCTTCTGGCAAGACAGTGATGGAGTGAATGATGGTGAAAGTTTTTCTTTTTCGGGCCACCCTGCCTTGGTGGGAATCGGCCGGTGTGATAATATAAAATATATATAATACAGATTTTTGATCGACGGTCAAACTGTTAGTGAGTCATTATGCTATTCTTCTCCAAGTGTTTTTACTTACTTTTCTCTAATGGATTTTTTCGGTATTTATCTAACACTTCAGTGACACGAGCCTATAGTTTAAAGAGTGTACCCTAATCACCTTTCTTAAATAACGTCGCAATGTTTGTGTGTGTGTGTGTGTGTGTGTGTGTGTGTGTGTGTGTGTGTGTGTGTGTGTATGTGTGTGTATGTGTGTGTGTGTGTGCCATCTTCCATTTACCCTCTTGTAGTAAAATACCAATTTTTTTTTCAAAAGTGGTCATTTCAATTCTTCTACATATTCTTTTAAAACCCAAGTTGCTATCTCTTCTGCTTTCTTTTCCTTGGTTTTTATTGTCACCATCCAGTAATATTTTACCTCTTTAGTTAGGTTAATACTTTCTCGGTTATCTGTTTGCGTTCTGAATCTACTATATATACAATAACATCTTTTAGTAAACACTCTTAATTTTCTATTTATTGCTTCACACATTTCCTCCTACACTTCATGTTTGTCTTTCATTCTGTATTTTGCTTAAAATTTAGTTTACTTTTTTATGAATTTTAAAATATTTGGCTGCATCTTTCTCTTCTCCACTAATTCTCTTTCGAAATCGTTTTATTCCTCCCTACTTGCATTTCTGCAATCATTTTTGCGTTGTTTATATAGCTGGTATGTCTCTAGACTGGCTCCCTTCCTTTATTCAACCATTCTTTTTTATTTCCTCTTTTACTCCTTTTAGGAATAATATTATATTTCTATTTTCATAAATGCTACAGAACTTCTTGTATCCATTATTTATATCTGTCACTTGCAATATTATATCCCATTTATTGTTCATAAAATACAACCTTAAAGCATTTTATTTCCAGTTCTTATAATCTAGTCGTTCTTCCTATTTTCTTTTCCCTCATATAAATCTTATTTAATAGTATTTATTGTTCCATATAGAATGACTCCAGCTGGATTAATATATTTTATATTCAAAATTTCATCTTCTAGTGAATATGGTTAACAACTCTTGGCTATTTATTTCTGTCACAGCCTCAATAGGCTACCCAATTTATTTTTTATAATTGAACTCTCCATTTACAATTACTTTCCTATCTCTATCACTTTTTAACAATAGGTCTCTTATGATATATTATCCTCGTTAACCGCCTCACATTCTTCTCTCTCGAGTCTTTTTCAATGATGCGTTGTATGCAATGATTACCATGAATTTTTCACTTCATTTTGGATTTGTACCACCGAGGGCCATGTGCATTAAGATGGAGCGTCTTATACGTTAATTGACAAAATATACGAGTGTCTCATAAATTGATAAAAAAAAACTGAAATTTGAAAATTGAAGAACCAGGAGGAACTGCCTGTCATAAATACTTCTCATCCTTTCTAGTCGCATCACATGAGATCATCACACTAGTGTGTGTGTCAAGACTCAGGAAAGTTAGGGTGTGATGTTGGTAGGCTAAACAAAGATTGAATCGCCGAGCACATTGTTGGTACAGTCTGACCAGCCAGCGAGTCTCCACCAAGTTATCTCTCTATTACCATAATGGAGTGCAACATTCGCATGCAATTTACGACGGTACCGGCTTCCTGTACACTCAATAAAAACAAACTTCGGTGGCAGTTAGGCAATAACATCAATTTAATGTCGTGTCAATGACGGGGACATTAATCTATTTGGTCTGGGGTTCCCACAAGCTCAGAGACAGTCAGAGAGCCTTCAGTAACAGGCCTTGCGCTCCCAGGCTGTAAGAGCGATATTACCACCGGTAAGTCTGCACACCTTCCCTTCTGGACTTGCTATTTACGGTACAATTTGACTAGAGACTGAACGCTGATGATAGAAGTTGTTCGCATTAACGCCATAGAGCAGGAGTTTCTGAGTGTTGCTAAATTTTCTTAGTGCCTCCCGGCCCACACACGTGTATCGTAGGACTGTGTATGAGTCCTGTATGCATGCACACAGACAGACAGGCACGCACGCACGCATCCAACGCACGTACACAGGCACACGGAACAAACATGCGACGAGAAGCTGTGTGCTGCGTTACCTCAGAATTATTAAGTGATATAATGACGGGAGGAACCCCGAACTGCACAAGGAGTATGACAAACGAGTGATGCCAAATATAAAAAACCCACCTATAGATTCAACTGGGCGGCAGCACGAAGACTGTGCCACAAGAACAGAGAAACCAGATGCATTAATGCCATAAAAGTTAGAGGAAACAGAGGGGCACGTAGCCTCATAAAACTCTCAGAACTCTACTGACTTACCACAGTGGATCAATAACATGATACAGGATCACCTAACTGTAAGCTAGACCACCACACCAAGAGAAGGAAGCTAACATTAGCTTTCCTAACTATACCGCAGTCCGGAGAGGAAACTTTAGTCGACATTTCGGTTCGTCCTTTCACCATTATCAATTCACTACCCGGTAATGGTCCAGGAGAGATCAAAATAAACTCCATTTTTTTTCGTTCCGTACCCACTGTACTGTGAATTTTCTTCTCCATCAACTGTGAAGAAAGTATTGAATAAAAGGTTTTTGGCATGACCTTTCCTTCTCTAAAACTGGTATATGATGAAAGTAGAAACAATATTGAGGGTTGAGAGAGCAGGAGAAGCAGGGATACATGTACCATACCAGAAGGAACACTGCAGCAGGCCTACTGGCCCATGCGGGGCAAGTCCATGTCAAGCCCCGGCTTAGCCCAATGGCCCACCCAGCCAGGTTACCTCCACTTAAGGAACCAGCAAGGCTTCTGACCCAGTAACACCAGCTAGTCAGGTCCAACTCACACCCACCGACATCCACTCATGTACTTATCTAACCTATTTTTAAAACTACACAACGTCTTAGCGTCTATGACGGTACTCGGGAGTTTGTTCCACTCATCCACAACTCTATTACCAAACCAGTGCTTTCCTATATCCTTCCTGAATATGAATTTTTCCAGCTTAAAACCATTGCTGCGAGTCTTGTCTAGGCTAGATATCTTTAGTACGTTATTTACATCCCCTTTATTTATTTCTGTTTTCCATTTATACACCTCAATCATATCATCCCTAATTCTACGCCTGTCTAGAGAGTGCAGATTCAGGGCCCTCAGTTTATCCTCATAGGGAAGATTTCTGATACATGGAATCAACTTTGTCATCCTCCTTTGTACGTTTTCCAGTGCATTTATATCCATTCTGTAATATGGTGACCAGAACTGTGCAGCATAATCTAAATGAGGCCTAACCAAGGATATATAGAGTTGAAGAACAACCTGAGGATTTATATTACTTATGCTCCTTGATATGAACCCAAGGATTCTGTTAGCTTTATTGCGAACTGCACTGTTGTCTTGGTTTCAGATTACTGCTAACCAGAACTCCTAAATCCTTATCGCAATCAGTAATATTAAAATCTATATGATTTAGTTTATATGTGGCATGGTTATTATCCTTTCCAACATTTAGAACTTTGCATTTGTCTATATTAAAATGTTTCTGCCACTTCTCCGACCATTGCATCAGTCTATTCAAATCATCCTGGAGTGCTCTAATGTCCTCATTAGAATGAATTGGACGCCCTATTTTGGTGCCATCAGCAAATTTGTTTATGTCGCTATTTATTCCCTCATCTATGTCGTTTATGTAAATTGTGAACAACAAGGGGCCCAACACTGACCCTTGTGGAACACCACTTGTGACGTGCCCCCATTCTGATTTCTCCCAATTTGTCAACCATGCCTATTTGTCAACCTATTCCGTGTGCCTTAAGTTTCCTTAATAGCCTCTTATGTGGAACTCTATCGAAAGCCTTACTGAAGTCCATATACACAATATCATATTCAATACCATGATCTACCTCCTCAAATACCTTAGTAAAAAAAGTTAGTAAATTCGTAAGACAGGAACGCCCCTTTGTAAAACCGTGTTGATATTCATTAATCCTTTTATGCCCTTCAAGATGGCTACGAATTGCCTCGGCAATTATTGATTTCATCAATTTTTCATGTATGTTGCATTCAGAAGGCATTTCTCTTTCAAGTTGAACCAGGTCTCTGTTATAGCAATAATATCTATATTGGTTGGTAAGACACATAAGCAACAGTTAGGCAACTTTATTCCGAAACGTTTCGCCTACACAATAGGCTTCATCAGTCGAATACAGAAAGTAGGCAGAAACAGTAGAGATGTGAAGACGATGTAATCAGTCCATCACCCTTGAAGTCGTAGAATTTGAGGTTGTCAGTCCCTCAGCCTGGAGAAGTTTAGTTCCATAGTCAGGAACTAACTGACTATGGAACTGAACTTCTCCAGGCTGAGGGACTGACAACCTCAAATTCTACGACTTCAAGGGTGATGGACTGATTACATCGTCTTCACATCTCTACTGTTTCTGCCTACTTTCTGTATTCGACTGATGAAGCCTATTGTGTAGGCGAAACGTTTTGGAATAAAGTTGCCTAACTGTTGCTTATGTGTCTTACCTACCAACCTGTCGGTATGGTATACCATTTTGTTGTTCAATATCTATATTACCTGCACTTGCAAGTAATCTTAGCGCATCTATTTTACTTGTTAGACTCCTACTATTTGTATAGTAAACCTTAAGAGAGCTAATCAGTCGTTGCCTTCTACTATCTCTCTTTGTTGATCAATTGCATTGCCTTTACTAGCAACTTTATTCTGAATATTGTCTTTTAAACATATCCCTGAGGTATCCTAGTTATATCTGCTGCTTTCAACCCGAGTACTGCAGCCTGATTGTTTCCCACTAACACCCATACCTCCATAATCTATCAGTTTAAAGTCCAAGACATGTCATCAATAACCCCCTCAATCGAATTAGCTAATGCAACCACTCCAGCCCCAGAGAGACGAACCGCATCCCTTGCATACATATCACGTTTGCCAAAGAATAGGTCCCAGTTATCAATGAATGGGATTGTAAGTTCCTTGCAGTACTTGTCTAGCCAGCAATTTATACCAATTGCCCTAGACATCCATTCATTGCCCACTCCCCTTCTAGGCAAGATGATACATGTGATCGGGATCCCTCCCTTAGACCTGACTACATCTGTGGCTGACCTATACTTATCCAGCAGCTCCTGTCTCCTGCCCTTCCCAATGTCATTACCCCCAACACTGACATAATATTATCCAACCTGCTATGTTACCAACATCAGCTCCTGGGAGGCACACCCTCTGTCTGACCATTCTATCTGTTACAAAAAGCACGGTCCATTAAGATGAATATGATGGAGTCAGGGAGGACCAAACAATGGCATGGAACGGCTGTCAGGACATTGAAATCTAATGGAAAAAATGATGGCAAGAGTGAAAAAGTATTGGGAAAAAATATTAAAACACTGAATGATAAACTAAATTAAAGAAACTGCCACAGGAGTGAGCGAGAAACCAAAGGAAATATAAACAACAGATATGAAGGATGAGGTTAATCATAGAATTGAAGGAAAAAAAGGTGAGTGGTGCGTTGAGGTATATGTGGAGACAAAAAACGTTATCTATGGAGGCAAAGAAGGGAATGTATAAAACTATAGTGGTACCAACACTCTTATATGGGTGTGAAGCTTGGGTTGTGAATGCTGCAGCGAGGGGGCGGTTGGAGGCAGTGGAGATATCCTGTCTAAGGGCAATGTGTGGTGTGAATATTATGCAGAAAATTCGGAGTGTGGAAGTTAGAAGGTGCGGAGTTAATAAAAGTATTAGTCAGAGGGCTGAAGAGGGGTTGTTGAGGTGGTTTGGTCATTTAGAGAGAATGGATCAAAGTACAATGACATGGAAAGCGTATAAATCTGTAGGGTAAGGAAGGCGGGGTCGGGGTCATCCTCGAAAAAGTTGGAGGGAGGGGGTAAAAGAGGTTTTGTGGGAGAGGGGCTTGGACTTCCAGTAAGCGTGCGTGAGCGTTATATAGGAGTGAATGGAGACGAATGGTATTTGGGACATGACGAGCTGTTGGAGTGTGAGCAGGGTAATATTTAGTGAAGAGATTCAGGGAAATCGGTTATTTTTATATAGACGGACTTGAGTCCTGGAAATGGGAAGTACAATACCTGCACTCTAAAGGAGTGGTTCGGGATATTGGCAGTTTGGAGGGATATATTGTGTATCTTTATACGTATATGCCTCTAAGCTGTTGTGTTCTGAGCACCTCTGCAAAAACAGTGATTATGTGTGAGTGAGGTGAAAGTGTTGAATGATGAAAGTATTTTCTTTTTGGGAATTTTCTTTCTTATTGGGTCACCCTGCCTCGGTGGGAGACGGCGGACTTGTTGAAAAAAAAGATACAATAGTTAAATGAAAACAAGTATAGACTGTAAATGATGAAATATGAGATTAAATTCTGAGAGATAGAGACTCAGGTTACCTTATAAGGACGGCTGAGGATCTCCAAGAAAAATAAAGCGAAATAAAAGATCTTTAAGAGACTTAAAAAATATTTTGGGGAAATCATGATCATGGCTGAACCCAGGAGGATAATACCAATAAAAAAATTCTTTGGAAAACAAAATCGCATTAGTCAGTATAATATGATTGTTAAAAACAAGAAACCAAGTTGTTTTGCCATCTCTTCCAGTTTTGCTTACCTGTAGGATGGTCATACGATCAGTTGAATGGTGGCAATAGGGTAGTCACAATGGTGGAAATTGGTCAGTCACAATGGTAACAATAGGGTAATCACAATGGTGGAAATTGGTCAGTCACAATGGTAACAACAGGGTAATCACAATGGTGGAAATTGGTCAGTCACAATGGTAACAACAGGGTAATCACATTACTAGCGATGACACAACCACTTTAGGGATGAATGTTTTCACCACCAACACATACGAGGAGATGGTGAGACTACGTAATTAGTGACGGTGGAACTAGTACTTTAGTTAGGATGGTAAAACTACACCGGTTGTGAAGGTAGAATTACACCGGTTGTGAAGCTAGAATTACACCGGTTGTGAAGGTAGAATTACACCGGTTGTGAAGGTAGAATTACACCGGTCGTGAAGGTACAATTACACCGGTTGTGATGGTAGAACTACACTGGTTGTGAAGGTAGAACTACACTGGTTGTGAAGGTAGAACTACACTGGTTGTGATGGTAGAACTACACTGGTTGTGATGGTAGAACTACACTGGTTGTGATGGTAGAACTACACTGGTTGTGATGGTAGAACTACACTGGTTGTGATGGTAGAACTACACTGGTTGTGATGGTAGAACTACACTGGTTGTGATGGTAGAACTACACTGGTTGTGATGGTAGAACTACACTGGTTGTGATGGTAGAACTACACTGGTTGTGATGGTAGAACTACATTGGTTGTGATGGTAGAACTACACTGGTTGTGAAAGTAGAACTACACTGGTTGTGATGGTAGAACTACACTGGTTGTGAAGGTAGAACTACACTGGTTGTGATGGTAGAACTACACTGGTTGTGATGGTAGAACTACATTGGTTGTGATGGTAGAACTACACTGGTTGTGAAAGTAGAACTACACTGGTTGTGATGGTAGAACTACACTGGTTGTGATGGTAGAACTACATTGGTTGTGATGGTAGAACTACACTGGTTGTGATGGTAGAACTACATTGGTTGTGATGGTAGAACTACATTGGTTGTGATGGTAGAACTACACTGGTTGTGATGGTAGAACTACACTGGTTGTGATGGTAGAACTACACTGGTTGTGATGGTAGAACTACATTGGTTGTGATGGTAGAACTACACTGGTTGTGATGGTAGAACTACACTGGTTGTGATGGTAGAACTACACTGGTTGTGATGGTAGAACTACACTGGTTGTGATGGTAGAACTACATTGGTTGTGATGGTAGAACTACACTGGTTGTGATGGTAGAACTACATTGGTTGTGATGGTAGAACTACATTGGTTGTGATGGTAGAACTACATTGGTTGTGATGGTAGAACTACATTGGTTGTGATGGTAGAACTACATTGGTTGTGATGGTAGAACTACACTGGTTGTGATGGTAGAACTACACTGGTTGTGATGGTAGAACTACACTGGTTGTGATGGTAGAACTACACTGGTTGTGATGGTAGAACTACATTGGTTGTGATGGTAGAACTACATTGGTTGTGATGGTAGAACTACATTGGTTGTGATGGTAGAACTACATTGGTTGTGATGGTAGAACTACATTGGTTGTGATGGTAGAACTACATTGGTTGTGATGGTAGAACTACATTGGTTGTGATGGTAGAACTACATTGGTTGTGATGGTAGAACTAAACTGGTTGTGATGGTAGAACTACACTGGTTTGTGTAGTAGAATCCCATTGGTGGCTACATATACACAGAACAGTAACGATAAAGAGAACGTAAAGAGTTTTGTGAATGATTTTTTACTGGGCTCAGCAGTCAGGATATGAAAATACAGCAGAAGGAGAGAAAGAAAGAGAGAGCGAGAGAGAGAGAGAGAGAGAGAGAGAGAGAGAGAGAGAGAGAGAGAGAGAGAGAGAGAGAGAGAGAGAGAGAGAGAGAGAGCATAATATGTAAACTAAACCAAACAATGCTGAAAAGATGCTAGAAAATATTTCTTTAATAATATAGTAGTTGAATAATCCAATGTATTAAATGGAAACCTTGAAATATATTGGGAAACTAAAAAACTAGGCAATTAAGCGCGCGCGCGCACACACGCACACGCACACACACACGCACACGCGCACACACACACACACACACACACACACACACACACACTGTTCACTTAGCAGTAAACAGGCGCCTGGGTGTTAGCAGAGTGTTTTGAGTCATATACTATGAAAAAGTTAAATTGAAAATATCAAAAATATTGCAGACAGGACACCACGAGCATTACTCTGCTCCAGTAACTACCAACAAGAAATCACTAATGGACACTCAGACTCTCTCACACATATCATAGGAGAAGAAAAGTAAACTTCTCTCTTTTCATTAACAGAGTTGAGCAGGTAGAAAGTTTTGGCTCGCATCGATGCTCAATATTTCGACCATTTAAAAGCTGGTGGGCAGCCGGCCGGTGATGAAGGTCCCGACGCACAGTCAATGTGATCACTTCTCAACGCTAAACCAACCCACAAAAGGAAATTATCTAAGGTTTAGGTCAGGCTTGTCTGATGTAAACGGGGGATGGTTTACATATATGTAGAGAGAGGGAGAGAGAGAGAGAGAGAGAGAGAGAGAGAGAGAGAGAGAGAGAGAGAGAGAGAGAGAGAGAGAGAGAGAGAGAGAGAGAGAGAGAGAGAGAGAGAGAGAGAGAGAGAGAGAGAGAGAGAGAGAGAGAGAGAGAGAGAGAGAGAGAGAGAGAGAGAAACCCTATCCTGTCTCCTGCGTTTTTTTAAGTTTCTTCTTGTTGCTCGTCAAGTAACCCTTTACATTCATTGTTACACTGACTTGACTGTGGAAGAAAAAAAATTTGCTATCATAACAGTACTGCCACCAAGTCTAGATCCCTTAGTGTAAAAACGAAGTTATCACACAACACAGTGATGCCAGCAGCAGCTAAGACCCTGCAGAATTTGTCCTAATATTGGGAAATTTCTGAACAATTGCTGCTGTAACTCAAGAAAAAATGCTATGTTCATCAACATCCCTTTGTATTATAAGACTTATATGTACAATTTAAATAATCCTTCTGTCTATTTTAAAGTTTAGACATTACAATAAATCAATAAATTTTCGAGAATAATGAAGCAAGTACAATGTATGATTTTGCTACGTTTGTGTTATACATCGAAACTAATTTGAAGCAGATGAAGCTAGTTCTTTAATTATAGTTAAAAAAAATATGTACATATAATTTAGACAAACATATTTCATAAAAATCTCTCTTGATTTACTAGTGTTTATCAGACAAACTTGTAAATCAAGGGAAACCCCTGACTCAATAACAGAGAACAATTACCAGAACAGAAATGACACAGGTGTTACAAACTGTAACAAAAATGGAAAAAGAGTTAGAGTAAGGAGAATTTGAAAGACTAGAGTGAGATATACAAGCAGGATGGCTCCACAAAAAAACAACTTAAAGAAATAGTTATAATTAAATTATTTATAGCATTTTTAACTGCAATGTGTAAGGAAGCTATTATGTCCCGGTGTCTGAAACTCAAATTTAAGCTTACTGAATATCAAGAAACAATATTACCTATGAATATTACGAGTGGATGCTATAAGACGGAAAAGAAAACAGGGACGGCTAGGGTAAAGAGACACTAAAGGATAACAAGGCAAATAGGATGAAGAAAGATAGCGAGGCAGCAGAATATAAAGTAACAATGCAGGGTAATAACAATGGTAATAACGGAAGAAGGGCAGGGCAGAGAAGGCAGTATTAGCAGGGGAAGAGTGCGTGTGCAGGCGACCTACCCGCACACACACACACACACACACACACACACACATTGTAATTACCTAAACAATGGGGCGGAGGCAGGGAGGCAGACAGGTGGCGTGCTCATCCCTTCACGACAACCACCACCGCTGCTTTCCAAGGCCAATTGATGGACCATCGCTGCTGCCCCTCCAAAGAATAGTTGATGCACTACCACTGCTGCCCTTCCAAAGGCCAATTGATGCACCACTGCTGCTGCCCTTAGCTAACTGATGCACCCCCACTGTGCCCCCACCTGTACGTCAATTGATGCAACAGCTGTTCCACAGTTCAATTGCTGCACCACCACTCTCTCTCCTTGGCTCATTGATGCATCGCTACTTCAAGTGACCAATTTATACACCACCACTGGTCGTCTGGTCAATTGATGCACCACCACTGAGCCCCCTAGGCCAATTGAGCACCACATCCGGCTCCAGGGTCACCCTCAACGATGACCGATGCCGCTGACTCGATTACATGCCTCTGATTGACTAGCCTGGTATTACTAAAAATGTATCCTCCAAACTGTGCTGGAGAACCTTGGTCAGCATTAGTGTTCTTCTCACGAAAATGTATATATATACATTATGTATGCATGATTATACATACACACACACTAATATATATATATATATATATATATGTATATATATATATATATATATATATATATATATATATGTGTGTGTGTGTGTGTGTGTGTGTGTGTGTGTGTGTGTGTGTGTGTGTGTGTGTGTAATCAATATGTTTTAATCTTTCATTTTCATTTTACTGATTGCGAAAGAATTTAAGAGTTCTGGTTAGCAGTAATCTGACACCAAGACAACAGTGCATAAGTGTTGGTAATAAAGCTAACAGAATCCTTGGCTTCATATCAAGAAGTATAAATAATAGAAGTCCTCAGGTTGTTCTTCAACTCTATATATCTTTGGTTAGGCCTCATTTAGATTATGCTGCACAGTTCTGGTCACCATATTACAGAATGGATATAAATGCTCTGGAAAACGTACAAAGGAGGATGACAAAGTTGATCCCGTGTATCAGAAATCTTCCCTATGAGGATAGACTGAGGGCCCTGAATCTGCACTCTCTAGACAGGCGTAGAATTAGGGGGGATATGATTGAGGTGTATAAATGAAAAACAGGAATTAATAAAGGGGATTTAAATAGCGTGCTAAAAATATCTAGCCTAGACAGGACTCGTAGCAATGGTTTTAAGCTGGAAAAATTCATATTCAGGAAGGATATAGGAAAGCACTGGTTTGGTAATCGAGTTGTGGACGAGTGAAACAAATTCCCGAGTACCTTCATAGAGGGTAAGACGTTGTGTAGTTTTAAAAATAGGTTGGATAAGTACATGAGTGGGTGTGGGTGGGTGTGTGTTTGACCTGAATAGCTTGTACTACTAGGTCAGATGCTATGCTCCTTCCTTAATTGAACGTGACCTCACCTGACTAGGTTAAAGCATTGGCTTAAGCCGGTAGAGGAATTAGACCTGCCTTGCATAGGCCAGTAGGCCTGCTGCAGTGTTCCTTCTTTATGTTCTTATAACAGGGATGTCAGTCGCTTTACACTGATGTCACAAAGCGAGTGCTCACGTATACTTCCCGCACATATTTCGTTAGGATAAACGTTCTTGTGTCAGGATAAACACAAGAGTAAGACCTAGGTAGGATTTGAGGCTGAAGTAGGTCCTGCTGGGAGGAGTGCAAGAAAAGAGAGGTTTAATGCGCCGAGAAGGATAGGTATCTTTCGTGGGTTCACAGTGTCATACTTATTGGGCCAGTATCTATAACAGGTGAACCACAATTTCAATAATTCGTGGGCCACAGTGCCAAAAATTCGTGAGCAGCGGGACCAGTCATTTTTGGAAAGTAGTGCTAAACCTTAAGTCTAGCAGTGCTAATAAGAACATAAGAAAGGAGGAACACTGCAGGAGGCCTGCTGGCCCATACTAGGCAGGTCCTTTACAATTCATCCCACTAACAAAACATTTGACCAACCAAATTTTCAATGCCTTTGAAGGATTAGCATTTGCAATCCTTCTCTGACAGCAGCTTTAATTCTTTGTGGAAAGAAGTGCCAATCCTTCAAAAACAGCAGGGCCAATTCTTTGAGCCAGTGCCATTCTTTTGAAGGAAGGAGTACTAGTTCTCCGAATGTACCAATGCCAATACTTCTTGGACACCAGTGTCAAACATTTCAAGCAGTGTTTATCTTTCATCACAACACTCTCAGTACTATTTGGGCAGCAGCACCAATTATCCATGGGCAGCAGTACCACTCTTTCTTGGGTAGCATTACATATCATCCATAGGCAGCAGTGCCAATCATCCATGGGCAGCAGTACCAATCATCCATAGGCAGCAGTGCCAATCATCCATGGGCAGCAGTACCAATCATCCATGGGCAGCAGTACCAACCATCCATGGGCAACAGTACCAATCATCCATGGGCAGCAGTACCAATCATCCATGGGCAGCAGTACCAATCATCCATGGGAAGCAGTGCCAATCATCCATGGGCAGCAGTACCAATCATCCATAGGCAGCAGTGCCAATCATCCATGGGCAGCAGTACCAATCATCCATGGGCAGCAGTACCAATCATCCATGGGCAGTAGTACCAATCATCCATGGGCAGCAGTACCAATCATCCATGGGCAGCAGTACCAATCATCCATGGGCAGCAGTACCACTCATCCATAGGCAGCAGTGCCAATCATCCATGGGCAGCAGTACCAATCATCCATGGGCAGCAGTACCAATCATCCATAGGCAGCAGTGCCAATCATCCATGGGCAGCAGTACCAATCATCCATGGGCAGCAGTACCAATCATCCATGGGCAGCAGTACCAATCATCCATAGGCAGCAGTATCAATCATCCATGGGCAGCAGTACCAACCATCCATGGGCAGCAGTACCAATCATCCATGGGCAGCAGTACCAATCATCCATAGGCAGAAGTGCCAATCATCCATGGGTAGCAGTACCAATCTCTCATGGGCAGCATTACCAATCTTTCTGGGGCAGCAGTCCATTGTGAGCAACAACGCCAATCAAGTAGACGCGTGAAATATACTTTAAAAAAATAAAAAAAGGAACTTATCACATCCAGAGGCAGAGAAACACATCGTCACATTCCAACAAGTGCTTGCACATGATAAGCGGCTTCACGTGCAGATGTAGTAAGAGTGGAAACCCCAGTTGCTGGACCACAATCAAGTGCTTTTTCAGCAACCCCAAATATAATTATTTAAAAAAATCAACCCGTAGGACATAAGTCCTACGGGTTGATTAAGATGAGAAGGGAGATTTATCCTCTTCAGGTCAAGAGCTTTTCACTGGCATCAAGGGACCCATCCTTGAGGGGACTAGTAGATCACTGAAGGTAACTTACACAGCATGACCAGTTCTCATTATTACCCTTATTTATTCAGTTATTTAATTACACTCATTTATTTATCGGAACGTCACAACAGCATGCCGTATATGCACAAAATATTCAGAGGAAAATTGTTTCGAAAGAGGCCATTTGCAGCCCAGTGGTCGCGTCAGAGATAACTAGGAAGTATTGACACTTATGATAGAACCCGATAAAATAGAGCAGGATTGTCCAACTGAAGGTGCATGTACCCCTGGGGGTGACGGGAGCCTCAGCAGGTCGTGCATGCACCCCTGGGGGCGACAGGAGCCTCAGCAAGGGGTGTATGCATCCCTGAGGGTGACTGATGCCTCAGCAGGGAAAGCATGCACCCCTAGGGGTAACTGGAGCCTCGGTAAGGCTGTAAGAACGCTCCCTAGGACACACTAGTATTTTATACTATTCTTTTGTAAACGAATATTTCATTAATTATACTTAAAAAATACATGTCGATCACCTGCTTAATATGTTATGAATCAATGACAATAAACTAGCCAAGCTCATGGTCACACCAAGGTAAGCTTCTGGTAGCTCAGAAAGCTTCACCTCACTGCTTTAAGTTGCTCGTAAGTCACATGCAAAACTATTAGTTTCATTCAACTGGTTTTATTTTTTTTTTTGTACCTTCACTCAAATGGATAATATATTTTTGTTCAGTTTTGAATATATACACGTTTTTTGTTTTTACTAGAGTACTTTGGTTCTAGAAAGCTACAATAAACCGTGAATTCAATGTACTTTGGATGCTAATTCAACACTTTTCTTTTATCAAAAATTTTATGAGAAGGGAGTACGTGATCTGGGATAAATTTGGTTTGGGGACCCAGAAGCTAATGAAGGTTAAACAAGTCTGCAACGGAGGATATTTACGCGTACCATCATCATTGTTCAATAACCTGTACCTCCAGACACAGTGATTGGTAGGTCTAGCTGGCAATGCTGTCATTTTTTGCGAATTCCTTGTCGTTACATACACTTTACAACCCTGATGAACAGCAGGTAAGGGGATCCCATATGATCCACCTGGTTTTTAGCTGACAGAATCTATTATACAAATTTTATGTTAGTCTATGTCCTACTTTAGCTTCCACATCTCTATGGCTCACTTGAGTCTTCATGTTCTATGTCCCCCTCATCCTAGTTCATCCAGATTTAAACAGTAGTTTACATCTGCTCTGTCAGGCTCTCCCTTGAATCTTTTGTATATCATAAACATATTTGCTGTTTTTCTATCTTCCTGTATTGTGTGGTTGTTCCTCCAGTTTCTCCTCGTTGCTTTTGTTAATCATCTTCAAAGCAAATAATTTTTTTTTAATGTTCTTGTTCATGTTTGAGATTCTCACTGATGTGGTGCTTGTTCTCACATAGTAGTGGTTGTGGATGAACTATTCACGTAAGGTCACACTAAATTCATGGCTTTATTGGCCTTTCTCAACTTTTTAAAACGGTGTATGGAATCTACTTCCATCGCTGTTTCACTCGGCTTGTTCCACTTTCCTGTCACCATCAGGCTAGATAAGTATTTAGTGACGTCTTGGTATATCATGTTCACTCTTAGCTTTAAAATGTGTACCCTTGTTCCCCGTCTGTACAACCGAGTAATTTGTACATTGTAATAATGTTTCCCTTCTGTACTGTTTTAAGAATTAATTTCTCTAGTCTGGACTCAGAAGCCACTTATTTGTCTAGATGGTTGCTCCATGTTGGTGCCGTGTACTCTATGGCAGGTCTGGCATATTTCATTTAAATTTTATTAAACTTTTTTATTCTCCAGCTTACCTAAAGGAAACCTGCTTCCCGCAATGTTTTTTAGATTTCTTTGTAGTGGTTCACAAATTTTATTAATCTTTCGAGAAGCAAGGATACTCACTGTAAGCCCCTGTCTAATTTATATAGAAATCACTTTACTTTTTCCCTACTGTGCTGATGCTATTATGACTTCTGTCGTCTGTCTTTTTCTCCCTTCCTTTCTTGGACTAAGTTTCCATGACAAAAATTGCTGATTCTCTTTCTTCTATATTAAATATTATCACTTGATCGTTAACTCTCTTCTATAGTTTGATACGACTTCGTTGCACTTGTTATAACTTTGATTTTGCTACTATGTCGTTCTAGTAGTGTGAGTACCTTCTCACCCTAGCTTGTTTGTTTCTGGGTCTTCTGTACGCCTCTTTATTCCCTGCCATCATCTGATTTCCATATTTTTCTAGCGTTGTGGTTCTTTTCTTTAATCCTCTTCTTAGTCCATGTACTCTGTTTTTTGCGCTTCTTGTTCTCTTCTGTTTAGAATAAAAATTTCTCTTCCGCCTCCCTGCACTATTTTTTATAAGCAGTTGAATTTATAAGCAAGACCCGCTACCTTATGTCAGTTTATTTCAAAGCCCAACCCTATCTAAAATGTTCTACCAACCCCAGGATGGAACCCACCACAGTCGAATAAAAGCCAGGCACGTATTTCCTTCTAGGTGATCTTGCACAACAGATGTTCAGAGATCTGCATATAGTATCGATCCACCCTGTTAAATACTTCGTCTTATCCATAATCTTTCCTTCCAGTTTATTTTACCACTGTGCTGCATACAGAACTTATTTCACCGGTATATTGTTCCCCCGGAGCTTTTTCACTGATTCTGGTAGTCGAAGCCCAAGAATATGTGGTCGCTCGTACCCGACAGTGGCTCATAGTCTTGTCTCTCCTAAATCTGATGCGTCCATGTAAATACTGTGCCAAGCGTCGGCGTTCGCCCACTCTGCTCGAGTCGTTCATTCTATCTTTTCTTATTGTGCCCCTATTGTACTATTATATGAATTTCTACACAATCAGTTTAGTCCGCTACGTGTCTAGTCACCCATGTAGATCCCAACTTTTCCAATCTGTAATCATGTGAGTCGGCGAGATTCTCTCTCTCTCTCTCTCTCTCTCTCTCTCTCTCTCTCTCGTCATTTATTCCTCTGTACTTGGTACCTGTCTGTGAGCTTTTCATTTGATATAGTTTCATTTCTGTGATGGCACAAATGTTTGGCTGCACCTCCGATACTCTCATTAAACTTGATAACAAACTCACACTATACTACTTCAAACAGCTCTGAATCGTCGAAATAGGCAATAATATAACCTTTTAGAATTTTTCTTTTTATTTTTTAATATTACCTAGAGGGTAAATCAACGACCTGACCAACAAGGCTGTTACTGTTGGCCGCACTTGTTACAACGTACGAACCACAGCCCGGCTGATCCGGCACCGACTTTAAGTATCTGTCCAGCTCCCTCTTGAAGACAGCCAGGGGCCTATTAGTAATTCCTCTTATGCATGGTGGGAGGCTGTTGAACAGTCTTGGGCCCCGGACACTTATGGTGTTTTCTCTTAGTGTACCAGTGGCGACCCTACTTTTCATTGGGGGTATTTTGCATCGCCTGCCCATTCTTTTACTTTCGTAGGGAGTGATTTCTGTGTGCAGATTCGGGACCATTCCTTCTAAGATTTTCCAAGTGTAGATTATATCTCTCGCCTGCGTTCCAACGAGTACAAGTCAAGTGCTTCCAAGCGTTCCCAGTAGCTGAGGTGTTTGATTGAACTTATACGTGCAGTAAAGGTTCTCCGTACATTCTCTAGATCTGCAATTTCACCTGCTTTGAACGGAGATGTTAATGTACAGCAGTATTCCAGCCTAGAGAGAACAAGTGATTTGAAAAGTATCATCATTGGCTTAGCATCTCTTGTTTTGAACGTTCTCATTATCCATCCTATCATTTTCTTTCCAGTTGTCATCATGGCACTGTCGTGATCTTGAAAGCGAGATCCTCAGACATTACCACTCACAGGTCCCTCACATTATTTTTCTCCTCTACTGTATGATCAGAGTTTGTAGTATACTCGGTTCTAGTTATCTCCTCCAGTTTTTCATAAATGAGTAGTTGGAATTTGTCTTCACTGAACATCATATTGTTTTCCGTTACCCACTGGAAAACTTTGTTTATATCTTCTTGGAGGTTAACCGTGTCCTCAATAGATGACAGTCTCATGCAGATCCTAGTATCGTCTGCAAAGGATAACACGATGCTGTGGGTTACATCTACATGTCTGATATGAGGATGAAGAACAGGATGGGGACGAGTACTGTGCTTTGTCAAACAGAGCTTTTCACTCTGTTGACCACTACTCTGTGTTCGATTGGTTAGAAAGTTGGTGATCTATCACCCCACTTTGCCAGTTATTCCTTTAGCACGTATTTTGTGCGCTATTACGCCATGATCGCACTTATCAAAGGCTTTTACAAAGTGTGTATATTGCATCTGAATTCCGTTTTTCTTCAGGTGCATCCAAGACCATACAGTGATCCAGTAGTTGCGAGAGGCAGGAGCGACCTACTCTGAACCCATGTTGCCCTGGATTGTGCATTTTTTGGGAATCCAAGTGGTTTGCAATCGTGCTTCTTAGCACTCTATAGTTCTTAGCTTTGCTGCCACCTTCATGGAGTGTGGATATATCCCGTTGTTTTTAGTGACTGGAATTTTACCCATGTCTAAGCTCCTTCTCCATAGTATACTTGGGACAATTAAAAGGGGTTTCTTGCAGTTCTTAATGAACACAGAGCTTCACGAGTCTGGGCCTGGGGCTGAGTGCGTGGGCATGTTGTCAATGGCTTTCTCAAAGTCTATCGGAGTTAGGGTAATGTCGGAAATCTGGCATACATTGATGGAGTTTAGAGGCTCAGTCATGAAAAAAAATGATCTTACTGAAGAACAGTTTCTGCACTGTGGAGTGAAGCCCCGTGATCTGACAGTGTGGGTTGAGTGATGGATGTGAGGGAAAGAATTTTCTCTTGTGAGGAATAGACTGTGTGGGTCTGGAATAAAAGACATAAGCAGAGTAAGCTCTCGTTGTGGCAACACTTCGCTTAGTGATAACCTATCACAAAACGAAACGTTGTCACGGTAAAAGCTTGATCTGCATATATGCCTTTTACGTCATCCTGTCATCATCTCGCCCTTGTACCAGGGTTCGGGTCTCTTGTGGGGTGCTGTTTGTTACTGTTTTATCGTGTTTGGGTCATGAAGGGAGTGGGAGTGGTAAATTGTGGATGAAGTGGGGACGAGCGGAGAAAGATGGAAGGGATGTGTGTGTGTGTGTTGTTTATGTGCGTTTGTGTGTGTGTGTGTGTGTGTGTGTGTGTGTGTGTGTGTGTGTGTGTGTGTGTGTGTGTGTGTGTGTGTGTGTGTGTGTGTGTGTGTGTGTGCGCGCGCGCTCTAAAATATACACATTATAAATAACAATAAGTGAAATAAATACAGCTAGGAGCTACACTTATGTATTAGTTTGCGTATGACGAAAGAGTCGTACGATATATTCGCCAGCAAGTGGGACTGCAGTGGAGGGAAGCAGCAGCAAGCTCCCTGCACAATGGTTTATGAGCGCAATGCAGTTATGCAAAGCTATGACGCCTTATCTGGCACTGATGGATGCAGCTAAATCCAAAACGGTCGCTTTCATCAGTCGACCCAACAGCGAATCTGATCCAATATCCGATACGCCTGAACACCGCTAATCAGAACCAGTTATCCGAACACCGGGGGCGCTTACAGTCTAATGTTTCCGTATATGCGAGTTCTTTTTACCCTCTTCCGGATGCATTAACCGAGTGAATAATAACCGAGTGGAGAGCGCAATAAGAGAGTGGAGAGACGGAGAAGCGAGGTCACTTTATATCCACTCCAATTTAGAAGTGTGTCAGGCAGTGCAAACAGGTGGACAGTGTCGTGTTCCTGCTATATCTATAATGGGAAATGACATCCACTGCCTTTGTTAACAAAAATTCCTTTGTTAGATTGATTACTGAATCCTGGCGTAAGTACCGGGTGTTTCACTCGTAGGGGGCCCAGAGTTGGTACTCCCGTAGTTGCAACCGTCTTGTTGGTGTATTATGTCTGTAGTAAGCGGCAACTCGGGGCCTCCTAAGAGTGAAACACACTGTACAAGGCAGTGTTGCGGTTATGCAATAACTGGTCACAGACTGGAGCAAATGTGGCCATCACAGTCTTCCAGATGATGTATATTAATGTGGTGGTCACTGACTGTCTGTGCACACGTAGATTCACATCGATAGCAGCTGTCGGCAACTGTGTACACACGGACACACACACACACACACACACACACGGACACACACGGACGAGGACCAGGCAGAACTACAAAGGGATCTGGACAGGCTGCAGACCTGGTTCAGCAATTGGCTCCTGGAGTTCAGCTCCACCAAGTGCAAAGTCATAAAGATTGGGGAAGGGCAAATAAGACCGCAGGCGGAGTACAGTCTAGGGGCCAGAGACTACAAACTTCACTCAAGAAAAAAGATCTTGGGGTGAGTATAACACCAGGCACATCTCCTGAGGCGCACATCAACCAAATAACTGCTGCAGCATATGGGCGCCTAGCAAACCTAAGAACAGCATTCCGCCATCTTAATAAGGAATCGTTCTGGACCCTGTACACCGTGTACGTTAGGCCCATATTGGAGTACGCGGCACCAGTTTGGAACCCACATCTACCCAAGCACATAAAGAAACTAGAGAAACCGCAAAGGTCTACAACAAGACTAATCCCAGAGCTAAGAGGTATGTCTTACGAGGAGAGATTAAGGGAAATCGACCTGACGACACTGGAGGGCAGGAGAGATAGGGGGGGACATGATAACGACATATAAAATACTGAGAAGAATTTACAAGGTGGACAGACAAAACGTTCCAGAGATGGGACACAGCAACAAGGAGAGACAGTTGGAAGTTGAAGACATAGATGAATCACAGGGATGTTAGGAAGCATTTCTTCAGTCACAAGATAGTCGGGAAGTGGAATAGTTTGGGAAGCGATGTAGGAGGTAGGAACCATTCATAGTTTTAAGCAGAGGTATGATAAAGCTCATGGTTCAGGGAAAGTGACCCAGTAGCGGCCAGTGAAGAGGCGGGGCCAGGAGCTATGACTCGACCCCTGCAACCACAACTAGGCGAGTACACACACGTGCGGCAACGGTCGGAGGCTCTCTATACACACGAAGGTACATAAACACACAACAATGATCGGTGACTGCGTACATACACGAATAAACTGTGCACACATATATAAACCGACAGTCGGTGTCTGTGAACAAGAAGATATAGGCAAGGTTAGGTAAAGATCGTAAGGAAAAATGACAAGCGTGTCCTGAGGCGGGTCTTAATCAGATAACTCACCGTTGGAGCTTTAGGTCATCTGTCCGAGTCCTTCCGCTGGCTTACCAGTCCACCCCTTTAAAAATTGTGGTCACAATTATAATAAATTTTTTCACGAAAATATAAACACAAGTAAAAACGGTCGGTGATCGTGTATAAACGAAGACGCTGTTTCCCTCTAAGGAGAGAAACGTTATAATGTTATTTTTGCTGATGAAAAGTGTATTCAGAATACGTAAATCAGGTGTGAGGATACCTTCAAGGTGCCCTGGTGTCGGAGAAAGGCTCTCTATCCAAGGAATTGGAGTTATCCTCCACTTTCCTTGGATCTAACACGCTTGCCTCCCATTTCCCAAAGTGCTGTAGGACTCCCTACAGGTTTAGCGCTTACTTGTGAATATAACAGGTAGAGAGATTCTACAGCAGCTCCACCTTTCTCTCTCTCTCTCTCTCTCTCTCTCTCTCTCTCTCTCTCCCCTCGAAAAAAAATTGTATACAGCATATTCGTGGTATTTTATTAGACGGATTAATTCGTGAATATTTTAGGAAGATATGTGAAAAGTGGGCCATGGACCAGCAGTGTGGTGCCTGGACCAGCAGTGTGTGGTGATCCCTGGACCAGCAGTGTGGTGATCCCTGGACCAGCAGTGTGGTGCCTGGACCAGCAGTGTGTGGTGATCCCTGGACCAGCAGTGTGGTACCTGGACCAGCAGTGTGTGGTGATCCCTGGACCAGCAGTGTGTGGTGATCCCTGAACCAGCAGTGTGGTGCCTGGACCAGCAGTGTGTGGTGATCCCTGGACCAGCAGTGTGGTGCCTGGACCAGCAGTGTGTGGTGATCCCTGGACCAGCAGTGTGCGATGATCCCTGGACCAGCAGTGTGTGGTGATCCCTGGGCCAGCAGTGTGGTACCTGGACCAGCAGTGTGTGGTGATCCCTGGGCCAGCAGTGTGGTACCTGGACCAGCAGTGTGTGGTGATCCCTGGGCCAGCAGTGTGTGGTGATCCCTGGACCAGCAGTGTGGTGCCTGGACCAGCAGTGTGTGGTGATCCCTGGACCAGCAGTGTGGTGCCTGGACCAGCAGTGTGGTGCCTGGACCAGCAGTGTGTGGTGATCCCTGGACCAGCAGAGTGTGGCGGTTCCTGGACCAGCAATGTGTGGTGGTCCCTAGACCAGCAATGTGTGGTGGTCCCTAGACCAGCAGTGTGTGGTCCCTGGACCAGCAGTGTGTGGTGGTCCTTGGACCAGCAGTTTCTGGTGGTCCCTGGACCAGCAGTGTGTGGTGGTCCCGGGACCAGCAGTGTGTGGTGGTCCCTGGACCAGCAGTGTGTGGTGGTCCCTGGACCAACTATGTGTGGTGGTCCCTGGACCAGCAGTGTGTGGTCCCTGGACCAGCAGTGTGTAGTGATCCCTGGACCAGCAGTGTGCAGTGGTCCCTGGACCAGCAGTGTGCAGTGGTCCCTGGGCCAGCAGTGTGCAGTGGTCCCTGGACCAGCAGTGTGCAGTGGTCCCTGGACCAGCAGTGTGTAGTGGTCCCTGGACCAGCAGTGTGTAGTAGTCCCTGGACCAGAAGTGTGTAGTGGTCCCTGGACCAACTATGTGTGGTGGTCCCTGGACCAGCAGTGTGTGGTCCCTGGACCAGCAGTGTGTGGTCCCTGGACCAGCAGTGTGTAGTGATCCCTGGACCAGCAGTGTGCAGTGGTCCCTGGACCAGCAGTGTGCAGTGGTCCCTGGGCCAGCAGTGTGCAGTGGTCCCTGGGCCAGCAGTGTGCAGTGGTCCCTGGGCCAGCAGTGTGCAGTGGTCCCTGGACCAGCAGTGTGCAGTGGTCCCTGGACCAGCAGTGTGTAGTGGTCTCTGGACCAGCAGTGTGTAGTAGTCCCTGGACCAGAAGTGTGTAGTGGTCCCTGGACCAGAAGTGTGTAGTGGTCCCTGGACCAGCAGTGTGTAGTGGTCCTTGGACCAGCACTGTGTGGTCCCTGGACCAGCAGTGTAGTGATCCCTGGACCAGCAGTGTTGTAATCCCTGGACCAGCTGTGTGTAGTGATCCCTGGACCAGCAGTGTAGTGGTCCCTGGACCAGCAGTGTAGTGATCCCTGGACCAGCAGTGTGCAGTGTTCCCTGGACCAGCAGTGTGCAGTGGTCCCTGGACCAGCAGTGTGCAGTGGTCCCTGGACCAGCAGTGTGTGGTGGTCCCTGGACCATGTGTGGTGGTCCCTGGACCAGCAGTGTGTGGTCCCTGGACCAGCAGTGTGTAGTGATCCCTGGACCAGCAGTGTGCAGTGGTCCCTGGACCAGCAGTGTGCAGTGGTCCCTGGACCAGCAGTGTGCAGTGGTCCCTGGACCAGCAGTGTGCAGTGGTCCCTGGACCAGCAGTGTGCAGTGGTCCCTGGACCAGCAGTGTGTAGTGGTCCCTGGACCAGCAGTGTGTAGTAGTCCCTGGACCAGAAGTGTGTAGTGGTCCCTGGACCATAAGTGTGTAGTGGTCCCTGGACCAGCAGTGTGTAGTGGTCCCTGGACCAGCAGTGTGTAGTGGTCCTTGGACCAGCACTGTGTGGTCCCTGAACCAGCAGTGTAGTGATCCCTGGACCAGCAGTGTAGGGATCCCTGGACCAGCAGTGTAGTGATCCCTGGACCAGCTGTGTGTAGTGATCCCTGGACCAGCAGTGTAGTGGTCCCTGGACCAGCAGTGTAGTGATCCCTGGACCAGCAGTGTGCAGTGTTCCCTGGACCAGCAGTGTGCAGTGGTCCCTGGACCAGCAGTGTGCAGTGGTCCCTGGACCAGCAGTGTAGTGATCCCTGGACCAGCAGTGTGTAGTGGTTTCTTTAACCAGTAATGGTATCTGAACCAACACTTTTGTGGTCCTTGGATTAATGTGGTTATTGGACCACTAAAGGCTCTTTGACCACTAGTAATCCTTCGCAATAGTGATCCTTGCTATTAGTGGTCCTAGGACTACTGTTGGTGTTTGGCCTAGTAGTGGCCCTTGGACCAGCTCTGTTATACACAGAACCAACACTGCTCTGGATTGTTCAACTGAATTAATTTCGGAATGTGTAATTCCCTTGTCACTTGTTATATCTATTCATATATTCATTCTTGTTTTTATAGTGCAACTCGTATATACATTAGTCAAAGATATATATATATATATATATATATATATATATATCTATATATATATATATATATATATATATATATGCAAATATCGGACACCAAGTTATACAAGATGCAAGACACCCACTGGGGAGTAGAATCATAGCTTTAGGCCTTTCGTGTTGCAATCAACACATCAGGAGCTTGCAAAGTTGCAGAAAAGAGGAGGATGCCCAAGCAAATTCGTCTTCACTGGAATGAAAACGTCCCCTGGGATCGTATTTGCTTGGACATCGTTCTCTTTTCTGCAACTTTGCTAGATCCAGGTACCTATTTTACTGAGAGATGAACATGGACAGCAGGTGTCTTAAGAAAACACGTCCTAATGTTTCCACCTGTACCGGGGATCAACCCCCGGACTTCTGTGTATGAGCATAATGTCCCGTAGCAATCGAGCTACGTGACATTATGTAAGCAAGTTGTATCTATCGTATTCCAAAATATAGGATGGGTTACATGTATGAGGCAATGAAATATCTCAATATAATCCAAGGTTATGGTAAAGTTGACTCACGAAATCGTAATGACACGATTGCAAACAAACCATACCACGGTCTGGAGTTTTGGGACTCTCTGATCGCGGGTTCTATCCCCGCCCGTGCTATGGTTTATGGTAAAGTATTCCACTATGGATTCATTAGCCACAGCCTTAAAGGTTTCTCATTACACCTGATTGTCGTTGATAGGAAGAGGTGAAATTTTATTGGAATCAATCTTTCCCTTTTATCTGGCACATTGGTAATGTCTTATGGATACTTACACTAAGGTCGGAAGTAACTTTTCATATTTGCATGTGGTACAGGAATTATAATAGTCATCCTTACGCAGTACATGGTCGAGTTTGTTTACATACTGTAAGCCTCGCAGGCAGGACTCGTCTGACATCGAGCCAACGCAACCAGTCACTGAGGCTACGAAGTATAAACCCGTGAAAGAAATATTGTGTGGCATATTTTTTTCTGGGTTCATTCAGTGTTGTCCTAGGATGCAACCCACAGCAGTTGACTAACTTCCAGAGAGATTAACTAAGTGAATAGAAGCGAACGATGAAAGGAGATATCGTTATATAAATGCCCAGCCTCGACCAAGGTTTGAACGAGGCTCTTCAACTGTGTTACTGGTCCTGACGTCCCAGGTCCCGGAGAACCTGGAGGTGCCAAGTACTTATTTAACAAGTGTGAAAGTTCTAAAGTTTAAATATGCACTGAATATGACACACAATACGCACTGTTATGTTGTGATCATAACATTAAATGTACTGCCATGTGATGACCATGACAGTGTATATTACCATGTGATGATCATGACCCTTCAAAGTGCACTACCAGGTGATGGCCATGACACAACATGCACTGCCATATGATGATCATGAAAAAATCAAACTCATCAGAGGCGTGTGCGCTCCAGATGACACGTGTTAAACACAGACTACAATTTCTAGTAAAATTTGGGCCAGCAGTTATTTGTTTGCCAATAACCAGCAGTGTGTAAAATATCACTGACTAACAGTTTCCAACACTTTAGTGACCAGCAGCTTTAAGAAAAAAAAACAGCATTTTCTAGATAACATGGATCTGTAGTTTCTTCTAAGCCTAACAATGTGTTCTAGTATGTGCCAGATCGTCAGTTACTAATAAGCCATAAACCAACAATTTTCTGAGATTACAATGACCAGCATTTTGTAGCAAGTTACTGACTGGTAGTGTTAGTAAGCCACGGACCAGCAGATTCCAACAAACAAAAGGTCAACAGTATTTAATGAGTCCATATCGAAAGTACTTCGTGAGTTCAGTACCGGAAGTGTTTAGGTAGCTTTGGTCCTCATAATATACGAGGCCCTGAACAGTTACCATATAGAGTTCCCAGGATAAAAGGATGTTTTAGTCGCAAGATCAAGAACAAGCTACAACAGTCCAGGTGGATGTAGTGGTATCACTGCCAGAAACTTGCAGTGAACTCGGAGAAAGTACATAGCGTCTTTAGCTGTCTCGCCCCGTCTCCTTCTCTCCATGTAACAGCCTGAGAGATGCGTAGAGTCTAAGTGCGTTCGTGAGCGATGTGTAACACACGACTGACTTACGACGCTTGTGTACTCCCGTGCTATTAAAACTTTTATCATAACGTCGCTGGCGATTTACAACCGGTGGTTCCTTAGGTAGGGCTCCCCGACTCCTTCTCCGGCAACTCGCCCACAGAATCATTATTATGACTATCGAAATTCGCCTCCACCAATTCGCCTCCACCAATTTAATGGGCGACGCTGCAATAAATCGCAATAAGGGGTTTGGGGTGGGCCCATTGTTACCATAATTTGCTCGTAGTGATGCAGAAGCTACTGCTCCACCGTCTGCCCCAGTCGAAATAAAACAAGAGTAAGCTGTAGCCTCGATCTGTCTTAGGTCAGCTGGAAGTTTATCTCGCAGGGTGGGTATATTCCAGTGATCACAACACGATAGGTATCTTTCAGTAATTATAGCAAGAAAGGTATTTTCCAGTGATCACAGCACGAAGGGTATTTTCCAGTGATCACAGCACGAAAGTTATTTTCCAGTGATCACAGCACGAAAGGTATTTTCCAGTGATCACAGTAAGAAAGGTATTTTCCAGTGATCACAGTAAGAAAGGTATTTTCCAGTGATCACAGTAAGAAAGGTATTTTCCAGTGATCACAGTAAGAAAGGTATTTTCCAGTGATCACAGTAAGAAAGGTATTTTCCAGTGATCACAGTAAGAAAGGTATTTTCCAGTGATCACAGCAACAAAGGTATCTTCCAGTAATCACAGCACGAATGGTATTTTCCAGCTACCACGTTTGGGTGGGCAGAAAACACACCTCTTTTCATCTTTCCTCAACAAACACACACACACACACACACACACACACACACACACACACACACACACACACACACACAGCCAGAAACAAATATGCACAGATAAGAAGGAAGGCCCAACGACAATATGAAAACGACATAGCAGCGAAAGCCAAATTTGACCCGAAACTGTTATACAGCCACATCAGTAGGAAAACAACAGTCAAGGACCAGGTAATCAGGCTAAGGAAGGAAGGAGGAGAGACAACAAGAAGTGACCGTGAAGTATGTGAGGAACTCAACAAGAGATTCAAAGAAGTGTTCACAGAGGAGACAGAAGGGGCTCCAGAAAGACGGAGAGGTGGGGCACACCACCAAGTGCTGGACACAGTGCACACAACCGAGGAAGAAGTGAAGAGGCTTCTGAGTGAGCTAGATACCTCAAAGGCAATGGGGCCAGATAACATCTCCCAATGGGTCCTGAGAGAGGGAGCAGAGGCGCTATGTGTACCCCTAACAGCAATATTCAATACATCTATCGAAACAGGGAGATTGCCTGAGGCATGGAAGACAGCAAATGTAGTCCCAATCTTTAAAAAAGGAGACAGACATGAAGCACTAAACTGCAGACCAGTGTCACTGACATGTATAGTATGCAAAATCATGGAGAAGATTATCAGGAGAAGAGTGGTGGAACACCTAGAAAGGAATGATCTCATCAACAGCACCCAACATGGTTTCAGGGACGAGAAATCCTGTGTCACAAACCTACTGGAGTTCTATGACATGGTGACAGCAGTAAAACGAGAGAGGGGTGGATGGATTGCATATTCTTGGACTGCAAGAAGGCGTTTGACAGTTCCACACAAGAGATTAGTGCAAAAACTGGAGGACCAAGCAGGGATAACACGGAAGGCACTACAATGGATCAGGGAATGCTTGTCAGGAAGACAGCAGCGAGTCATGGTACGTGGCGAGGTGTCAGAGTGGGCACCTGTGACCAGCGGGGTCCCACAGGGGTCAGTCCTAGGACCAGTGCTGTTTCTGGTATTTGTGAACATGACGGAAGGAATAGACTCTGAGGTGTCCCTGTTTGCAGATGACGTGAAGTTGAGAAGAATTCACTTGATCGAAGACCAGGCAGAACTACAAAGGGATCTGGACAGACTGCAGACCTGGTCCAGCAATTGGCTTCTGGAGCTCTATCCCACCAAGTGCAAAGTCATGAAGATTGGGGAAGGGCAAAGAAGGCCGCAGACGGAGTACAGTCTAGGGGGCCAGAGACTACAAACCTCACTCAAGGAAAAAGATCTTGAGGTGAGTATAACACCAGGCACAGCATATGGGCGCCTAGCAAACCTCAGAACAGCATTCCGACACCTTAATAAAAAATCGTTCAGGACCCTGTACACCGTGTACGTTAGGCCCATATTGGAGTATGCGGCACCAGTTTGGAACCCACACCTAGCCAAGCATATAAAGAAACTAGAGAAAGTGCAAAGGTTTGCAACAAGACTAGTCCCAGAGCTAAGAGGTATGTCCTACGAGGAGAGGTTAAGGGAAATCAACCTGACGACACTGGAGGACAGGAGAGATAGGGGGGACATGATAAAGACATACAAAATACTGAGAGGAATTGACAAGGTGGACAAAGACAGGATGTTCCAGAGATTGGACACAGTAACAAGGGGACACAGTTGGAAGTTGAAGACACAGATGAATCACAGGGATGTTAGGAAGTATTTCTTCAGCCACAGAGTAGTCAGTAAGTGGAATAGTTTGGGAAGCGATGTAGTGGAGGCAGGATCCATACATAGCTTTAAGCAGAGGTATGATAAAGCTCACGGTTCAGGGAGAGTGACCTAGTAGCGACCAGTGAAGAGGCGGGGCCAGGAGCTCGGACTCGACCCAAGCAACCTCAACTAGGTGAGAACTAGTTGAGTACACACACACACACACACACACACACACACACACACACACACACACACACACACACACACACACACACGAGACAATGTAAGATAATCATATACAGAGTGAAATTAAGACATGTGCAACATCTTGGTATCTTTATTGTAGACGTTTCGCCATCCAGTGGCTTTATCAATACTAATTCCAGGACATAACTTGAAGATAGTAGAACTATATACAGAAGATGAGGTAATCAGTCCCTCAGCCTTGGAGTAGGTGCGAAGAGCACCGTAGTCGTGGGGATTCTCCACGACTCTGGAGATTTTCCAGAATCTCCACGACTACGGTGCTCTTCGCACCTACTCCAAGGCTGAGGGACTGATTACCTCATCTTCTGTATATAGTTCTACTGTCTTCAAGTTATGTCCTGGAATTTGTATTGATAAAGCCACTGGATGGCGAAACGTATACAATAAAGATACCCAGATGTTGCACATGTGTCTTAATTTCATCTTGTCGGTATTGTATACCATTCTTGTACATATACAGAGTATAAACAGACTAAACGAAAGTAGTGAGGTAATTCTGAGAAATATTATTCATATACATGTCAGTATTTTAAGCTATAAATATAGTGCATTAACTCCTATTATTAAACTTTGTGCGTCGCAGCTAACTACATTGTACAACTAGTCTGCTAGGACTGGGGATAAAGTTTGAAGTCTATCAACTACACAAGGGTCATTAAGGCTGCATGTCGTTATACGACCAGTCAAGGATATATTGTTTTATTATTCCTTAAAATAGTGAGTAAATTAAGATCATATACTCAGTGATAGATACACGTCTCTCGATGTACATATACTGCACTGGACACGGAGCTTGGTGCTTGTGGGTAGAGTTGTCTGGTGGCCGAGGATTAAGTTGTCATCGCATCCTGTTACCGAAAGTGAAAAGCGTGCTAATTTTAACGTTGTCTGTGTTCGCCAAGACATCGCGCTGCCAGAAGTATGCCGTTTTTTTTCCCCAGTTTGCATATTTGTTGTTTATGTTGAAGTTCTTGTATGTTTATGTAACTTAATGTTGAGAAACAGAATACCTTAATTCTTCACCTCTTCCACTCTCTTCCATATATTAGTCACTTTCGGTAGTCAACAGAAGCAGCCCGCTGCGAAGGCGAAACGTTTCGGCAATAAGAAAACCCAAGTGTTACACATGTGTCTTGTAACAAGCAAATGTGGTACCCCTTAATGTGTATGTATGTAATTCATCTGACACAAGACAAGGCACGTCTCATTAGCCACCCCAATCAATCATCTGACACCTGGCCGCTAATTTATCCACCTGACACAACGTTATTAATAGCGTCTGAAGATTACTCAATGTTGAGCTGATGATGGGAAGGTAAGGCTGAGGATCGGAAGGGTCAGGAAGGTAAGGCTGAGGATCGGAAGGGCCAGGAAGGTAAGGCTGAGGATCGGAAGGGTCAGGAAGGTAAGGCTGAAGATCGGAAGGGTCAGGAAGGTAAGGCTGAAGATCGGAAGGGTCAGGAAGGTAAAGATGAGGATGGGAAGGATCAGGAAGGTATGGCTGAGGATGGGAAGGGTCAGGAAGGTATTGCTGAGGATGGGAAGGGTCAGGAAGGCGTGGCTGAGGATGGGCAGAGTCAGGAAGGTATGATTGAGGATAAGATGGGTTAGGAAGGTATGGCTGAGAATGAGTCAGAAGCTCCCCTCAGTGCCTTACCTCAGTACGTCTTACCTCAGTGCTGAGGTGAGACGCTCCGAAGTGCTGAGGTAAGATGCCTCCCTCAGTATCGAGGTATGAAACCCCCCTCAGGGCTGAGGTAAGAAACTGTGCTCAGCGCTATGAATAAGAAACCTCCCCACTGCTGAAGAGGAGAAATATGCCGACATGAAATTCAAGCAATAACAATCGCCCTGCTGATCAATGTCAGTATCCCACTTTGGCTCAGAACATCGGCTGTGTACCTGTGAGTGTCACTGGAAAGAATACCTGATTACCTGACTATATTTCAGAGTCTGATGGCTGGATTTTCCTTTATCCGACAACCCTTGCATTTATTCTGTCGCCTTTATACACATCTTACAGAAATGAAATCCATGTGAAATACAATGTAACGAAAATGTAAACATCTTTATTGCCATTATGGAGTGTTATAGTTGATTCAATTTTTGCCTGAAGACGACAGTGTGACGTGAGCAAACTTAAATAAAGAAGAGAGAGAAATTTGTACATAATTAATCCGCATATAGAAGAGGGAAGCTTACGACGACGTTTCGGTCCATCTTGGACCATTTACAAAGTCACGTTTCGGTCCAAGACGGACCGAAACGTGACTGTGTGTACTGCTCCAGTCAGGGTATTGTGCTTTTTTTTATTCTTTCTTTCTTGAAATTTGTTAAATGACGTACGTGAGAAATCTATATTTGCTTTATGAGACTGGAGTACATATGGATGGTTCTGTGAAAGACGAAGGGAATCATGAATCTGTGAGGGGGGGGGGGGAGAGGTGAATGGTGCACTGAGGGGGGAAGGAAGGTGAATGGTGCACTGAGGAGTTTGTGGTGACAAAGAACGTTATCCATGGAAGCAAAGAGGCAAATATATGAGAATATAGTGGCACAAATGCTCTTAAAAGTTAAAATTTTTCGCTCTCTGGCAGGATTCCTTAGGACACATGTGCAACATCTGGGTATCTATTGTAGACGTTTCGCCATCCAGTGGCAAATGTCCTGGAATTTGTATTGATAAAGCCACTGGATGGCGAAACGTCTACAATAAAGATACCCAGATGTTGCACATGTGTCTTAATTTCATCTTGTCGGTATTATATACCATTCTTGCACAGGATTCCTTAGGTTGTCTCGTGAGTAGGTGAGATGTCAGGCAAATCTTGCAGACCTCTACTGAAATTTAGTATAGATTTAGCTATAATTTTCAATGTATTTCGTAAATCTTGCTATTTTCAGGGACACTTTTCCTTTCAATTTAAGAGACCTGATGCGAGTCTTGGACCAGGGGGCGATGACCCCCCCCCCCAAAACCATCTACAGATGTAACCGCTATAATAATGTTCCGAACACTTGAATGTTATAAACAACAGTAACAACAGACCTGATAAGTGTTCAGCATGCGTCACTTAAATGTGTAGTCTCCAAGACACTTATTTGCTCCTAATATGACTTAACTAAAATATGGTTAAAAATTTGTGCTTCGTAATTGATTTGTTGGTAAGACTAAGAGAGCAGATATGAGGTGATTTCTTTCTTGGCCTGGCTGGTTGAGAGGTTACCGCCTGCGTCTCACGATTAAAGGACGGAGGATCGAGCCTTCACCATTCCTTGCTCTGAACGACACACACGACTTCAACGCCTCACATTATAATAACAATAATAATAATATAAACGCCAAGCTTCATACCTGTGCTTTAGATTCTTCAGGATTACGGTGCTCTAACCCAACTCCAAGGTAAGGGACTGTTTACCAAGTCTATTGTAAATAGTTCTACTGTCTTTCCATTATGTCCTCAAATTTATATTGATGAAGCCACCGAATGGCGAAACATCTACAGTAAAGATACCCAGATTCTTCACCACTAATAATAATAATAATACAATCTTTCTATGCCTACAAGTGGAGAGAATCCTCTCAGTGTTTTGTGTTCCTCTCTCAATCCAAGGAAATGAAGCCATCCTCTCTATCCTCGTATCGAACCTGACTACCCTCCATTCCCCAAGCTGTGTAAGGGTCTTGCGGGAATAGTAAATACAGCATTATGCTGTGTGTTCACCAAGACACCTAGACGCTGCCCAAAGAGCAAATTCCTCAGCTTGGTTTCTTCGATCGGGCCTCAGATTATCGCTGGTTCTTGGGATATAAATTTCTATCACAGCGGCAAAACGGAGCCATCCCGAGGCCCAGGTGGTGTGTGGCAACTGGTGGGGAGGGGGAGGAGAGAGGGGGAGAAGAGAGCGGGAGGAGAGAGGGGAAGGAAGCAGGGAGAGGATAGAAGGATCTGAGGGAGAGGAATGTTGAGGATAGCGGAGGATAGTGGAGAGAGGGAAGCAAGAAGTTATAGAATGGACAAAGGGAAGATAACGTAGAGGATAGCATAAAGGGAGAGTATTAAGAAAGGAATGAGGGAGAGTAGCAGGGAGTTAGAGACATGGAGAAGGAGAAAAGAAGAGGAGGGTAGTAGGTAAAGAAGTGAGATTAGAAGGGAGGGTTAAGTAAGGAATGGTATTAGGACAGAAGTAAGAGACACAGACAGACAGAAATAGAGGGGAAGTTACTGGGTTCGGGGGGGAGGTTGTACTTTAGTCAAGAATATCTGTAGTAACAACCAAGAAAAGAGTTGTGATTTTATCTAGAATTGAGGAGTGATCTAGAACATCGGAGAGTGAAGCAAGAAGAGGGGCAGGAATGAGGGGAGAGGGGGCGAGAACAAGGGAAGAGGAGCAGGAAAGAGAGAACAGTGTAGGAATGAGGGGGAGATGGGTAAGAATGAGGGGGAGATAAATAGGAATGAGAGGGAGATTGGTAGGAATGAAGGGAGATGGTAAGAATGAGGGAGATGGGTAGGAATGAGAAAAGTTGGGTAGGAATGAGAAAAGTTGGGTAGGAATGAGGGGAGATGGGAAGGAATGAAGGGAGGAAGCTCTGGTCGTCTGAGAGACACTTCCCAAGAGCTATAGGGACGGAATTGAAGAGGAAGGTCCAGTGGAGGCTGGAATGGTAGCCTCTGCGGAGGCTAGAGTGGAAGCCTCAGTGGAGGCAGAAATGAAAGCCTCTGAGTACCTGACTTCACGATTCTGTGGAATACAATACTACAATATTCTGCTTAATACAATATTACAAGACTGTGCAATACAGTTCAACAAGACTATGTGAACTACAATACCACAAGTTTGTTGAATACAGTTCTACAAAAATATATGGACTATATTTCTACAAAAATGTAGAATACAAATTAACAAATATATGTGGAATGCAATTCTACAAGTCTTAGCGAAATAGAAACACATTTTATCTTTAAGAAAATAATCCAAAATTACTTTGTGTGGAATACAATACTGTAAGATTGTATGTAATTCATATCTTCAGTAATTAATAAATAAAAGGAAATCAAAATTCTCATCAAAAAGTAATTAGCTATACGTGAGCTGAAATGAATGGAAAAAAAAATTTAGAAAGACATAAAAAAATGGTTAATAAAAGTTCACATATCCGAAAAATCCTCCAGTGTTATTAAAATCGTGACATTAAATGGCTTAGTGGACCAGCAAGTTGATAAGACAAGAGTTATATCTGTGTATTGTTATTAGCTGCGCCTCTCTGACTCCAGTCAATCTTCTTCCTCAGGCTTCTGCTACGAGACTGTGCTTTCTGCTACGAGACTGAGTTCTTATCAAGGCAAAAGATCTGAACCCTTATCAAGGCTAAGAGACTGAATCATTATCAAGAATAATAGACTGAACCCTTATCAAGGCTAAGAGACCGAACCCCTTTCAAGGCTATGGGACTGTCTACCTTAAATTACCTTTTCACTATCGCTGTTTTCAGTATAAAAGTTGCTGATGCATTAGGCTGAAAAAAATGTCAGTAAAGATATCTAGGTGTTGTACATGTGACTTATTCATCATTAGAATGATACGACGAATGAGAAATGTTTAATCCTGTACAGAGGAGGAAGAGTAGCTCCTAGAGAGGACGAGAAGGCAGTGAGGAGGAGATCAAGGTGTGGAAAAGAGGTAGAGAAGGCAGTGAGGAGAATAGGACCAACATGGATGTGAGGGATAAAATATGGTAGAGTGGGCAATATCCCCCAAGACATTTCGGGAGGCGGAACAACACCTGGAGATGCTCCTAATACAAGCCAACCCAAGAGTTTTTACAAGCTGGAGAGGAGCACTGAAGCCTGGGCGAGATCCTCGTTGTCTGAGAAATGGCTGGGTTTAAATGACGGAGGAGAGGTGCTTGCCAGTGAGGGGTCCCACTCACACCAAGACGGTGATCCCGCTCACACCGGACGCTATGGTTTCCACTCACATTCTGATGCAATGGTACCAGTCACACGAAGACATAGTGATTACGCTCACACCAAGACGCAGTTGTTTCCACTCACACCAGGACGCAATGTTACCACTCACACCAAAACGTAGGGTTTACGCTCTCACCAAGACACAATGGTTTCCACTCACACCAGGATACAGTCGTACCACTCACACCAATACGCAGTGTAGTGTTCCGCTCACATCCAGTTCCTTTGTTTACGCTTTTCCCAGCGAAGATTTCTGAATGACCCCTGCTATTATTTTTGTGTTTTCTTTATTCTAGGTTAGGTTAGCTTCAGATGAGTTTGAATAGGTTAGTTTCGGTTAGATTACAAAAACCTATAAAAACATTTAAATCACAAGTGGGCAGTGTATAGGGAACCCCAGACAATGTTGAAATAAACATGAATGGCGTTAGGATAGATTTTCCACTCACATTTTAAACATTATACAACTTTATACACCTCTCAGTTCTCCAGCACTTCATATAAACTTTACACAAACATGTTACAAGCGTCAAGCGCGCGCGCACACAAACACACACGAATAACCCTCAACAGGAAGAGAGGAGCTTACGACGACGTGTGACTTTGTAAATGGTCCAAGTCGGACTGAACCGTCGTCGTAAGCTCCTCTCTTCTATGTGCGGGTTATTTGTGTATCGTTCCAGTCACGGTATTTTGCCTTTTTTGTTATTTATAAACAAACACAACTTTTAAAAGTACCTAACCACACAGCACACACCTACCAAGTAAGCAACGCACTTCTTACACACCTGCCTCAAGCACATCAGGAAGAAAGAGACAAACAAAAGCTAAGGTTAATGAACTCTGAAGTGAGACTAAAGAAACTTTACCTGAAGATATTAGAGGATACAAGAACCCATGGAGACACGATAACGAAATAGAAAAATGTTCCGAGAATATGAGGGGGAGGGTCGAAAAGGATCGACTGGTCGAGTGGCGGGGAATGGGTACAAAAGGGAACAGCTGAATGCTAAACATACAAATGAGTCACAGGAATGTCAGAAAGTATTTCTTCAACAGCAGGTTGGTCAGGAAGTGGAATGAGTTGGACCAAGAAGTAGCGGAAGCAAGCTCCTTATACACCTTTCAGAAATATCATAACGTGGATCAAAAGACTAGAGGGAGGAAATCCTCAAGCGGCAAGAGGCATGACCAAGAGTTGAGTGTTAACCCCTGCAACCAAGAATAGGTGAGAACACACCTGCTCTTCTACAAACACCAGGTTCTCCATTATTGCGTATTTAAAACAGGTAAATTAACAGTATTTTTTTTTTCCAAGAAAGAGGCAGCGATCGGCGAAGAGAAATAGTTCCTTTGTTGACACAGAAAATGTATGTTTAGAATAGAGATTTTCAAACTGTTTCTGAGAGAGGAATAGGATGGGCAGGAGGGAGTAGGAGGGCAGGCGGGAGAGGCAGGGCTGAGAGGCAGGGCTGAGAGGCAGTTCTGAGAGGCAGGTCTGAGAGGCAGGTCGTAGGGGCAAGCAGGAGACATGTCACCTCTGATGGATCAAGCATGAATGTTTTATAACCGTCGTCTTCTGCCCTCCATATTTCATCACAGACATGACTCCCAGAAACCCACGTCAAGATCTGTTGTTGCTAGTGCCCCTGCTGGTGGTGGCCCTGCTGGTGGTGACCCTATTTGTGGTGGCCCAGCTGGTGGTGGCCCAGCTGGTGGTGGCCCTGCTGGTGGTGGCCCTGCTGGTGGTGGCCCTGCTGGTGGTGGCCCTGCTGGTGGTGGCCCTGCTGGTGGTGGCCCTGCTGGTGGTGGCCCTATTTGTGGTGGCCCTGCTAGTAGTGGGGCTTCTGGTAGTGGCCCTAGTGGTAGTAGCCGTGCTGGTAATAGCCCTGCTGGTAGTGGCCCTGCTGCAGGGGCCCTGCTGGTTGTCACCCAGCAGGTGGTGCCCCTGCTGAGGGTGGCCCCAGCAGCCACACATGACGGACACATGCTAATGGGTTTTCGCAGCTGTCATCATTCATCACAGCAGTGAACTGGCAACCTCTGCAAGGCGCCGTTGCCTCTCTTAAGATGACATGAACGCCACGACCATGAAGTTATAATTCCAGGTTCATTAACAGCAAGGTTTAGCACTAAATGCCTCAGACACTTTCTATAAGCATTATTCTTGTTATCCATTTTTATTGTAATCACAAAGAAGCGCTAAGCCACAAGGGTCCTGTTATCCAAATGGGTTAAATTCTCATTCAATAATAAAATGATAATAATAATAATAATAATAATGCACCGATCATAATCCTCGTATGTTGTTTAGTTGACTAAATTGCATATGTACAATATATAAAGCGTTAAACCCACGTAATTCATGCTACACATGAACTGCGAGAGGTTCCATCTACCATCCTTTAATCGCAATTGGCTCACTGAGGGTTACTTTTTTTTTTATAAATGGGTAATGCCATAGAAAAGTTTGAACAGCAGCAATGACTATTATATGCCGCAGTTTGGTAAATGATTCAAAAATCACTTTCTTCGTGATTTCATTACTATATAGACTACCTGCTGAGGCGTGTATTCAAACAGGAGGAGGCTGAAATTAATCGTTGAGATGCTACTGCCACGAGTGTCCTCGGATCACGAGAAAAACATCTAGCTCTGCTGGATGCGTGATCTTTGTAGGATCGCTGGCTCAGTGGTAAAGTGACATGTACATTGTTGTCTCTTTAGGCGGGACAATATGTCGTGGGGTCGATCCCCGGCCTTCCGCAGTTTGGTAAACAATTCAAAATCAACCAAAGCAGGGAGACCCCTCTCCCTGCTTCGGTTGCTCCCTTGCAACATTGCACAGTTCGTGTTGACGCACTGAGAAGTGTGAAAGTACTTGAGCTAAGGATTTCCACCCTCCGTGGCTTATCCTGCATATATATATGTCCTGCATACATATATATAATATATATATATATATATTATATATATATATATATATATATATATATATATATATATACGTATATATATATATATATATATATATATATATATATATATATATATATATATATATATATATATATACGTATATATATATATATATATATATATATATATATATATATATATATATATATATATATATAACTTTTAAATGTTAAGGAAGAAACAGAGGCAGTAATTTCATGCACTGGTCAGGGAGGTATACCATCTTTTAGGAGTGAAGAAGAGCAGAATGTAAGTGTGGGGGAGGTACGTGAGGCATTACGTAAAATGAAAGGGGGTAAAGCAGCTGGAACTGATGGGATCATGACAGAAATGTTAAAAGCAGGGGGGGATATAGTGTTGGAGTGGTTGGTACTTTTGTTTAATAAATGTATGAAAGAGGGGAAGGTACCTATGGATTGGCAGAGAGCATGTATAGTCCCTTTATATAAAGGGAAAGGGGACAAAAGAGACTGTAAAAATTATAGAGGAATAAGCTTACTGAGTATACCAGGAAAAGTGTACGGTAGGGTTATAATTGAAAGAATTAGAGGTAAGACAGAATGTAGGATTGCGGATGAGCAAGGAGGTTTTAGAGTGGGTAGGGGATGTGTAGATCAGGTGTTTACATTGAAGCATATATGTGAACAGTATTTAGATAAAGATAGGGAAGTTTTTATTGCATTTATGGATTTAGAAAAGGCATATGATAGAGTGGATAGAGGAGCAATGTGGCAGATGTTGCAAGTATATGGAATAGGTGGTAAGTTATTAAATGCTGTAAAGAGTTTTTATGAGGATAGTGAGGCTCAGGTTAGGGTGTGTAGAAGAGAGGGAGACTACTTCCCGGTAAAAGTAGGTCTTAGACAGGGATGTGTAATGTCACCATGGTTGTTTAATATATTTATAGATGGGGTTGTAAAGGAAGTAAATGCTAGGGTGTTTGGGAGAGGGGTGGGATTAAATTATGGGGAATCAAATTCAAAATGGGAATTGACACAGTTACTTTTTGCTGATGATACTGTGCTTATGGGAGATTCTAAAGAAAAATTGCAAAGGTTAGTGGATGAGTTTGAGAATGTGTGTAAAGGTAGAAAGTTGAAAGTGAACATAGAAAAGAGTAAGGTGATGAGGGTGTCAAATGATTTAGATAAAGAAAAATTGGATATCAAATTGGGGAGGAGGAGTATGGAAGAAGTGAATGTTTTCAGATACTTGGGAGTTGACGTGTCGGCGGATGGATTTATGAAGGATGAGGTTAATCATAGAATTGATGAAGGAAAAAAGGTGAGTGGTGCGTTGAGGTATATGTGGAGTCAAAAAACGTTATCTATGGAGGCAAAGAAGGGAATGTATGAAAGTATAGAAGTACCAACACTCTTATATGGGTGTGAAGCTTGGGTGGTAAATGCAGCAGCGAGGAGACGGTTGGAGGCAGTGGAGATGTCCTGTTTAAGGGCAATGTGTGGTGTAAATATTATGCAGAAAATTCGGAGTGTGGAAATTAGGAGAAGGTGTGGAGTTAATAAAAGTATTAGTCAGAGGGCAGAAGAGGGGTTGTTGAGGTGGTTTGGTCATTTGAAGAGAATGGATCAAAGTAGAATGACATGGAAAGCATATAAATCTATAGGGGAAGGAAGGCGGGGTAGGGGTCGTCCTCGAAAGGGTTGGAGAAAGGGGGTAAAGGAGGTTTTGTGGGTAAGGGGCTTGGACTTCCAGCAAGCGTGCGTGAGCGTGTTAGATAGGAGTGAATGGAGACGAATGGTACTTGGGACCTGACGATCTGTTGGAGTGTGAGCAGGGTAATATTTAGTGAAGGGATTCAGGGAAACCGGTTATTTTCATGTAGTCGGACTTGAGTCCTGGAAATGGGAAGTACAATGCCTGCACTTTAAAGGAGGGGTTTGGGATATTGGCAGTTTGGAGGGATATGTTGTGTATCTTTATATGTGTATGCTTCTAGACTGTTGTATTCTGAGCACCTCTGCAAAAACAGTGATAATGTGCGAGTGTGGTGAAAGTGTTGAATGATGATGAAAGTATTTTCTTTTTAGGGATTTTCTTTCTTTTTTGGGTCACCCTGCCTCGGTGGGAGACGGCCGACTTGTTGAAGAAAAAAAAAAAAAAAAAAAAAAATTTATATATATATATATGTCGTGCCGAATAGGCAGAACTTGTGATCTTGGCTTAAATAGCAACGCTCATCTTGCCATATAGGACAAGTGAAAATTAGTGTATGCAATAATTTCGCCAAAATCATTCTGAACCTAACGAAAAAAATATATTTCACTGTGTTTGTTTAGTATTAAATTATTGTAAACAAATCTAAAATATATTTAGTTGGGTTAGGCTAAAATAAATTGTTCTTGTTATAATAAGGTTAGGTAAGTTTTCTAAGTTCCTTTTGGTGCAAAATTATAAATTTTTACATTAACATTAATAAAAAAAATATATCTTTAAACGTATAAGAGAAAATTTTAGAAAGGACTTAATTTTAAATGAGTTCTTGCTAATTGACCAGTTTTACATATTCGGCACGACATATATATATATATATATATATATATATATATATATATATATATATATATATATATATATATATATATATATATATATATATATATATATATATATGTCGTGCCGAATATGTAAAACTGGTCAGTTAGCAAGAACTCATTTAAAATTAAGTTCTTTCTGAAATTTTCTCTTATACGTTTAAAGATATATTGTTTTCATTGATGTTAATGTAAAAAATTTTAATTTTGCAACAAAAGAATTTTAGAAAACTTACCTAACCTTATTATAACAAGAACAATTTATTTTAGCTTAACCCAACTAAACATATTTTAAAATTGTTTACGATAATTTAATACTAAGCAAACATAGTGAAATATATTTTTTTTCGTTATATTCAGAAAGGATTTTGGCGAAATTATTGCATACACAAATTTTCGCTTGTCCTATATGGCAAGATCGCAAGTTCTGCCTATTCGGCAGAATATATATATATATATATATATATATATATCTATATATATATATATATATATATATATATATATATATATATATGCAATAAGATCACAGTAAACAGGTGATTTCACAGATCCCACAACAGTTAAACACCTGACATGCGCCGGCCCAACTGGACAGGTCCTTCGCACAACCCACCAACAAACTATTCTACCCAAGAAAATTTTAAAAATTATTATTTGTTCAGTGTATTATTAAATTCTTCCCAAATTCTATTAATTATAAATGGATCTAATTTATATAAACCAAAGGAAATATTCATATTATTGTCAAAACTGCTTTTTATGAAACAAGATTCAATTATATTCCTGTCGACCATGGACTTGCTTGATACTACTTTCTCAACTTTTTGAAAATCAATTGGATGGTTAAAATCTCTTACATGAATAAATAGAGCATTGGAATCTTGTCCAGTTCTAATGCTATATTTATGTTGTTTTAATCTTAGTTCGAGATTTTTACCAATTTGACCGTAATAAACTTTACCGCAAATTTTACAAGGAATCTTATAGACACATCCATCAGCGCTTGGGGGGGGAATTCTTTATCAAAAGTTTTTTTACTATATCAAGATTTTTGAATACAACTTTAATATTAAAAGTCTTCAGAAGAGAAGGCACATCAACCAAGTTTTCAAGGTAAGGGAGAACCAACATATTTTTAGTTGAATAAGGCTGGTTGTCCCTTTTTGGATTGTAAAAAGTATTTCTAGCAACTTTAAAAGATTTATCAATTACATTTCTTGGGTATTTTAAATCATTACCTATTTCATAAATTTTGGATATTTCCTGGACAAATAATAATTTTTAAAATTTTCTTGGGTAGAATAGTTTGTTGGTAGGTTGTGCGAAGGACCTGTCCAGTTGGGCCGGCTCGCGTCAGGTGTTTAACTTTTGTGGGATCTGATAGTGAGGTGTTGGCCAGACCCCTTATATACCTTCCTTGGATGCTTTACTTTCATAGTTCCTTGATAATGTGAGTAGTCACGAAAGCGCTTGGAATTTCTCTATTCTTTCACAGTGGTTGTTTTGCATATATATATATATATATATATATATATATATATATATATATATATATAAATATATATATATATATATATATATATATATATATATATATATATATATATATATATATATATATATATATATATATAAACACACACACATACACATACATACATACATACAGGACAAGCCACGGAGGGTGGAAATCTTTAGCTCAAGTACTTTCACACTTCTCAGTGCGTCATCACGAACTGTGCAATGTTGCAAGGGAGCAACCAAAGCAGGGAGAGAGGTCTCAGAGTAGCGTAGATGTCACCGGCCACGGTTACCCTTAGACTCAGACACTTGCAGTCTAAAGGTAACCGTGGCCGGTGACACCTACGCTACTCTGAGATCTCTCTCCCTGCTTTGGTTGCTCCCTTTCAACATTGCACAGCTGATGACGCACTGAGAAGTGTGAAAGTACTTGAGCTAAAGATTTCCAACCCCCCTGTGGCTTGTCCTGCATAGTTAAGATCGCCCATCTGCGATTATATATATATATATATATATATATATATATATATATATATATATATATATATATATATATATATATATATATATATATATATATATATATAATTAGGAGAAATTAGGAGAAAGTGTGGAGTTAATAAAAGTATTAGTCAGAGGGCAGAAGAGGGGTTGTTGAGGTGGTTTGGTCATTTAGAGAGAATGGATCAAAGTAGAATGACATGGAAAGCATATAAATCTATAGGGGAAGGAAGGCGGGGTAGGGGTCGTCCTCGAAAGGGTTGGAGAGAGGGGGTAAAGGAGGTTTTGTGGGCGAGGGGCTTGGACTTCCAGCAAGCGTGCGTGAGCGTGTTAGATAGGAGTGAATGGAGACGAATGGTACTTGGGACCTGACGATCTGTTGGAGTGTGAGCAGGGTAATATTTAGTGAAGGGATTCAGGGAAACCGGTTATTTTCATATAGTCGGACTTGAGTCCTGGAAATGGGAAGTACAATGCCTGCACTTTAAAGGAGGGGTTTGGGATATTGGCAGGTTGGAGGGATATGTTGTGTATCTTTATATGTGTATGCTTCTAGACTGTTGTATTCTGAGCACCTCTGCAAAAACAGTGATAATGTGTGAGTGTGGTGAAAGTGTTGAATGATGATGAAAGTATTTTCTTTTTGGGGATTTTCTTTCTTTTTTGGGTCACCCTGCCTCGGTGGGAGACGGCCGACTTGTTGAAAAAAAAAAAAATATATATATATATATATAATATATATATATATATATATATATATATATATATATATATATATATATATATATATTCTTACCGAATAAGGCAAGTGAAAATTTGTGTATGCAATGATTTCGCAAAAATCATTCTGAACCTAACAATATATTTTTGTGTTTGTTTATTTTTAAATAGTTAACTTATTTAAAATATAATTAGTTGGATTAGGCTAAATTAAATTGTGCTTGTTATAATAAGGTTAGGGAAGTTTTCCAAGATTCTTTTGGTACAAAATTATTAATTTTCACATCAACATAAATGAAAAACGTATAAGAGGAAATTTTAGAAGGGACTTAATTTTAAACGAGTTTTATATAATTGACCAGTTTTACCCACTCGGAGTTAGAGAAACCGGTTAGCCGGACTTGAGTCCTGGAAATGGGAAATACAATAGCTGAACTTTAAAGGAGGGGTGTGGGATATTGACAGTTTGGAGGGATTTCTAAACTGTCGTATCTGGGCGCCTCTGCAAAGGCATTATGTGTGAGTGACGTAAAAGTGTTGAATGATGGTGAAAGTTTTATCTTTTTGGGGGTTTTCTTTCTTTTTGGGTCATCCTGCCTCGGTGGGAGACGACCGACGTGTTATTTATATATATATATATATATATATATATATATATATATATATATATATATATATATATATATATATATATACATATATATATATATATATATATGTCGTGCCGAATAGGCAGAACTTGCGATCTTGGCTTAAATAGCAACGCTCATCTTGCCATATAGGACAAGTGAAAATTTGTGTATGCAATAATTTCGCCAAAATCCTTCTGGACCTAAAGAAAAAAATATATTTCACTGTGTTTGTTTAGTATTAAATTATTGTAGACAAATCCAAAATATGTTTAGTTGGGTTAGGCTAAAATAAATTTATCTTGTTATAATTAGGTTAGGTAAGTTTTCTAAGTTCCTTTTGGTGCAAAATTATAAATTTTTACATCAACATTAATGAAAAAAATATATCTTTAAACGTATAAGAGAAAATTTTAGAAAGGACTTAATTTTAAATGAGTTCTTGCTAGTTGACCAGCTTTACATATTCGGCACGACATATTATATATATATATATATATATATATATATATATATATATATATATATATATATATATATATATGGGTGAGCTTAGTACGCTCAAGGGTCGACCACTGTACGTAATAACTTGGCTCCTATTCCCCTATATATTATTTTTAGGATATCTCACGTATTAGCATAGTCTCCTCTTGATCCTGCACTCACGCTATTCGCTGGTGTAAGCAGTCTAGTGTGAGGGGAAGGTACTGCTGTAGATTCTCGTCAGATAACTCTGGGAGTCTGTCCCCGAGGGACGAGGTAAGAAAGGATTAAGTTTTTTTTTTGCTTTATAAATATTTTTTGACGTGTTTCATATTTTTCAAATAAAATTGTCTGAAGTCGAAGCTTCAGAACAGCTGTCGGTGGTTTTCTGAGGCGTTTAGGAATTATTTTCACCTACCAAGAAAATGACAGGCGAGGAACAAGCCACAGCTGAAGAACATGTCACGTTTGAAGTACATGTCTCAGGTAAAGAACATGTCACAGCTGAAGAACATGTCACAGCTGAAGAACAGGTCACAGCTGAAGAACAGGTCACAGCTGAAGAACATGTCACAGCTGAAGAACATGTCACAGCTGAAGAACATGTCACAGCTGAAGAACATGTCACAGCTGAAGAACATGTCACAGCTGAAGAACATGTCACAGCTGAAGAACATGTCACAGCTGAAGAACATGTCACAGCTGAAGAACATGTCACAGCTGAAGAACATGTCACAGCTGAAGAACATGTCACAGCTGAAGAACATGTCGCAGCTGAAGAACATGTCACGGGTGAAGTACATGTCACGGGTAAAGAACACGTCACAGCTGAAGAACATGTCACAGCTGAAGAACATATCACGGGTGAAGTACATGTCACAGCTGAAGAATATATCACAGCTGAAAAACATGTCGCAGCTGAAGAACATGTCACAGCTGAAGAACATGTCACAGCTGAAGAACATGTCACAGCTGAAGAACATATCACGGGTGAAGTACATGTCACAGCTGAAGAATATATCACAGCTGAAAAACATGTCGCAGCTGAAGAACATGTCACGGGTGAAGTACATGTCACGGGTAAAGAACATGTCACAGTTGAAGAACATATCACGGGTGAAGTACATGTCACAGCTGAAGAATATATCACAGCTGAAAAACATGTCGCAGCTGAAGAACATGTCACAGCTGAAGAACATGTCACAGCTGAAGAACATGTCACAGCTGAAGAACATGTCACGGGTGAAGTACATGTCACAGCTGAAGAACATGTCACAGCTGAAGAGCATGTCACAGCTGAAGAACATGTCACAGCTGAAGAACATGTCACGGGTGAAGTACATGTCACAGCTGAAGAACATGTCAAGGGTGAAGTACATGTCACAGCTGAAGTACATGTCACAGCTGAAGAACATGCCACATGCAAAGAAATTAAAGATAAAGAACTGCCGCAGGTGAAAAAAATATAGAACTTGCCACAGGTGAAGAACATACTATAATTAAACCTTACTCTACGTCTTTATTTTTTTCTTAATTACCTTTAGCATTCAGCATCTCTATTTCCATCAGTGTTTGATCTTTCATTCTTGTTGTGACTATAACTTATTCTCTCAAGTTTCCCATCATCACTTCTATGTATATATGTACTCTTTATGTTCATATATACATATATATGTATATATATATATATATATATATATATATATATATATATATATATATATATATATATATATATGTGTGTGTGTGTGTGTGTGTGTGTGTGTGTGTGTGTGTGTGTGTGTGTGTGTGTGTGTGTGTGTGTGTGTGTGTGTGTGTGTACTCTTTATTTACTTGTGTTTGTACTCACCGCATTCAGTTTATGGGGAGTCTAGACACTACACCTGATCCCGTCTCTTGGGTTGGCTTGACCGACGTCCCCTGGATCTTATCTCCTGGGCTCTCTTACTCATAAAGCGTTTAAGAGAGGAAAGCTTAACCCCCTTGCTCAGCTTCGCTTTAGGATCACACAAACTGAAGAACTACTTTCTAAGAGTCCTGTGGTTTATCTCTGTCTTTAATATCCATCTGTGCCCACTTGTTTCAGGTTCTCTCCTCTTGAATATCCTGTTCCTGTTCTCTCCTCTCAAATATCCTGTTCATCTCTCCTCTCGAAGATCTCGATGCCTCTCAGAATTTTATACGTCGTGATTATATGCCTTTGTCTTTTTGCTTCTAGGATAGTCAGATACAATTTCTCGAGTCTCCATGGGTAGCGTATTCCACTCAGGTCTT
>NC_091325.1:16896073-16898573 GCF_038502225.1 Cherax quadricarinatus
CTTTTCCTGAGTGGCTCCCTTTCCTGAGCAGACTCCTTTTCACACATATATGCTAATGACCTTGACCTCGCCCTCAACCCCCCCACGACCCCCCCACCCACGACCCCCACCCACGACCCCCCACCCATGACCCCACCCACGACCCCCACCCACGATCCCCACCCACGATCACCACCCTCGACCACCTCACCCTCAGCCCCCACCCACGCCTGCCCGACCGGCGCCCTGCCCGCGCGCCCGCCCTCGCGCCCGCCCTCGCGCCTAAGCCGACCCCTACCCCACCTTCCTTCTACTACAGACTGATACACTCTTGAAGTTCTGTTTCGCTCCATTCTCTCCACATGTCCGAACCACCTCAACAACCCTTCCTCAGCCCTCTGGACAACAGTTTTGGTAATCCCGCACCTCCTCCTAACTTCCAAACTACGAATTCTCTGCATTATATTCACACCACACATTGCTCTCAGACATGACATCTCCACTGCCTCCAGCCTTCTCCTCGCTGTAACATTCATCACCCATGCTTCACACCCATATAAGAGCGTTGGTAAAACTATACTCTCATACATTCCCCTCTTTGCCTCCAAGGACAAAGTTCTTTGTCTCCACAGACTCCTAAGTGCACCATTCACCCTTTTCCCCTCATCAATTCTATGATTCACCTCATCTTTCATAGACCCATCCGCTGACACGTCCACTCCCAAATATCTGAATACATTCACCTCCTCCATACTCTCTCCCTCCAATCTGATATCCAATCTTTCATCGCCTAATCTTTTTGTTATCCTCATAACCTTACTCTTTCCTGTATTCACTTTCAATTTTCTTCTTTTGCACACCCTACCAAATTCATCCACCAATCTCTGCAACTTCTCTTCAGAATCTCCCAAGAGCACAGTGTCATCAGCAAAGAGCAACTGTGACAACTCCCACTTTATGTGTGATTCTTTATCTTTTAACTCCACGCCTCTTGCCAAGACCCTCGCATTTACTTCTCTTACAACCCCATCTATAAATATATTAAACAACCACGGTGACATCACACATCCTTGTCTAAGGCCTACTTTTACTGGGAAATAATTTCCCTCTTTCCTACATACTCTAACTTGAGCCTCACTATCCTCGTAAAAACTCTTCACTGCTCTCAGTAACCTACCTCCTACACCATACACCTGCAACATCTGCCACATTGCCCCCCTATCCACCCTGTCATACGCCTTTTCCAAATCCATAAATGCCACAAAGACCTCTTTAGCCTTATCTAAATACTGTTCACTTATATGTTTCACTGTAAACACCTGGTCCACACACCCCCTACCTTTCCTAAAGCCTCCTTGTTCATCTGCTATCCTTTTCTCCGTCTTACTCTTAATTCTTTCAATAATAACTCTACCATACACTTTGCCAGGTATACTCAACAGACTTATCCCCCTATAATTTTTGCACTCTCTTTTATCCCCTTTGCCTTTATACAAAGGAACTATGCATGCTCTCTGCCAATCCCTAGGTACCTTACCCTCTTCCATACATTTATTAAATAATTGCACCAACCACTCCAAAACTATATCCCCACCTGCTTTTAACATTTCTATCTTTATCCCATCAATCCCGGCTGCCTTACCCCCTTTCATTTTACCTACTGCCTCACGAACTTCCCCCACACTCACAACTGGCTCTTCCTCACTCCTACAAGATGTTGTTCCTCCTTGCCCTATACACGAAATCACAGCTTCCCTATCTTCATCAACATTTAACAATTCCTCAAAATATTCCCTCCATCTTCCAAATACCTCTAACTCTCCATTTAATAACTCTCCTCTCCTATTTTTAACTGACAAATCCATTTGTTCTCTAGGCTTTCTTAATTAACTTGTTAATCTCACTCCAAAACTTTTTCTTATTTTCAACAAAATTTGTTGATAACATCTCACCCACTCTCTCATTTGCTCTCTTTTTACATTGCTTCACCACTCTCTTAACCTCTCTCTTTTTCTCCATATACTGTTCCCTCCTTGCATCACTTCTACTTTGTAAAAACTTCTCATTTGCTAACTTTTTCTCTCTTACTACTCTCTTCACATCATCATTCCACCAATCGCTCTTCTTCCCTCCCGCACCCACTTTCCTGTAACCACAAACTTCTGCTGATCACTCTAACACTACATTTTTAAACCTACCCCATACCTCTTCGACCCCATTGCCTATGCTCTCATTAGCCCATCTATCCTCCAATAGCTATTTATATCTTACCCTGCCTCCTCTTTTAGTTTATACATGTATATATGTATATATATATATATATAAACATACATTATATATATATACATATATATATATATATATATATATATATATATATATATATATATATATAAACATACATTATATATATATATACATATATATATATATATATATATATAAACATACATTATATATATATATACATATATATATATATATATAAACATACATTATATATATATACATATATATATAT
>NC_091325.1:16903573-16918573 GCF_038502225.1 Cherax quadricarinatus
TTTACTATTTCATGAAATACAAAACTACTATATATCTTCTAGTTTTTTTTTCAGTTATTTGTGAATAGGCTCATTACTATGGAATTATTTTTCTCATAATTTTTACCAATAATTACCGAAATAATTATCGTAACTTCATTAAACAACACAAATTGCATAATTATATCATGCATGTGTAAAGGAGCTAGGAATGACGTACGCCAGCTTTTAAACTATCTAAACCAAGTAAGAATAGAGGTACAAGGTACCAACACGATAGACATGCAAAACACTGAAGCGAGATGGAACTTACATTGAGTAATAATGTTTTGCTTATACAGTAAACCTCCAGTTAACATCAGAGAATACAGAATCATAAGGCATTGGTCTCTGGTGATTTCGATAAGCCTTGGATCCAGCTCTTTGAGGAAACCCATGATATGCTTTCCTTATAAGAAAAAGATATCAGAACCTTAGGGACGAACTGTTACTGGTGTGCCAACTCCTATAATTGTTAGGCTCGTGATATTCCCCCGTGATCAGCAGCATCACCCTGTTGAACAGCACTAAATAGAATGTGGGTGTTGGCCACGGTACATTGACATGTGTAGACCCACACCAGCATTCTACTGGGTTTTTTTTTTTTCAGGGATAAAAAATGATACCGTCAGAGAGGCTGACGGGCGTATCCTAAGTGTTGGATAGTTGAAGATCGAGGTTCTGTCTCGGCTGGGTACAGGACTGTAGCAAAGCTTCGTATGATGATCTCATTGACATCATTGCGCTTAACATGCCATCCTTTGTAACTATGCAGACTGCACTGGTCGACTACCACTTTGTCGCAAATACATTTGTACTCAGTGTGACTAGGCGTAGCAAGACTAAGATCCGCTGTAATACAAAGGGTATGCGGATCAGACTGTACGTGTGGTTTGCTCCTACTGCGTTTCGTCCAGGGAAAGATTTAGGACTTTTCCTAGCATGGACTTTAGGATGGAGTCGTACTTTCCCGGTTTGGCGCTGACAGAGTATGGAGAGCATGGTAAAAAAAAAAAAAGTTAGCCCAGAGAGGACTAAGCTTCTGGTGAGAAGACCGATGGCATTAGGAGCATCAATGTCGCTCATCGTGGTTTCTATACTGTTGAGGTCAGATTTTTTCCAATATCTCACCAATGTCACTGGCCCCAGGTAGGGTACCAGAGAGAGTACAAACGGCGGGATCAATAACTGACACAAGAACATAAGAAAGAAGAAACACTGCAGCAGGCCTACTGGCCCATGCCAGGCAGGTCCATGTCACCCTCCCCCCCCCCACCGGCTTAAACCAATGACCCACCAAGTCAGGTCACATCCATTGAAGGAAGAAGCATGACATGAGACCTAGTAGCACAAGCTAGTCAGGTCCAACTCACACCCACGCACACTCATGTATTTATCCAACCTATTTTTACTTTCCTCTTAAAATGGGAGTGTTAATGTGACATGGCATCAGTGAATCCCTGGTGTTCGTTACGCTATTTGCTCTAGCTGGCGCTCAATTGAAATGGTGCTCCCACAAGGTGCTAAATGCTCCCAGATTTTTTTAATAGTGTGCACACTGAATGCGCAGACCCATTCTTTCATGTCTAGACGACTCAAGCCTATTGTGCCAGATTTGAAGGAATGAAAAATAAAACGTTGATCCACGTTTGGAGCGCTAGGCCTGCAAATGACTCCTTGCATGACACCAGTTCACATTCCAAAGGGTTGAGGGAGACCTATATATATTCTCTCCTTGCTCTCTGATTATTCTGTCTTCTAAGAGGGATTCTGTGGTGTCTGCTAGCGTGCCGTTATCTTAGAACCAGATATTGAGCTCACTGATCAGAATCTCGGTAACTTGTTTCAAAGGCAGACTGAAAAGGGCGAGAGGGTCTCCATGCTGGACACCACTGAAATAAATTTCGTGATCTTCAAAGAAAAGTTTCGAAGCGCTTTGTAACGAGAATAGATAAATGGATAAAGTGCAGGAAAATGGTCGTGAAAGGCTCTGAGTACAACGCTTCTGTTGACTGAATTAAAGGAATTTACAAACTCTAATTTTATCAAGGATTTCTGGTACTTGAAGTTGGTGATGAATGCATGTATTTCACAGGCTGCGTCTTCACGACCTTGAGGGATCCTGAACCCCAGCTACCTTGGTCTCAGCATGATGGCTGCTTCTCAGCTCACTGTTCTCACTGCTGCCCTGGCAACAAAGAGGAGGAGGGAGTTGCAACGGCAAAGGGCCTTATTCTTTCATCTTTCTTTTTTTAGTGTACTGGGGATGCACCCAAAAAAAAAAAAAAGGCCTAACAGTCTCAGAAACACCACCAACAAGACAGAAATAGATTTTCTTCGTGAGAGCACAAGACGAATAAGAAAGATTAATACCAAGGCCGTTGTTAACGTCTTCATTTAATGTCGAAACATTTTCATCTATTACCCAAGTATTTCGGAGTATTATACCCCATCATCAGCGCTAAAACATTTAAGAACAATAACCATGCAGAACAGATGCTCTTTATTAAGTACAGAAATGTTCTGTTTAAACAGAGTCATCAAATTTAAAGTAAATTAATTTATATAAATCTTACAATATTAAAAAATCTAACCTTATGTTAATACTACATTTTTTGTTAGTTGTGCTTTAATATTATTCAGCTCTTTAATTTTATACTAACATATGGGCATGAATTTCACTGATATCCCGATAGCATTTATTTAATTTCGATAAAATTGCTTCATAACAATCCGCGTGTCTATTGTGTATTGGGTAATCCAGCACTGCAGTTAATAAAGTAAAGCCATTTATCTAAACTATTCTCAAACTGCGAGTATAAGAATGAAGAGGTAATTTATATCACAGGGCCAAAGCAATGAGACGGGAGTTTGTCATGCATGACCTGCACTCTGATGAGGGTCGTTACTCTTGATAATTATTACGGTGCTCCGTGGCCTGGTCGCTAAAGCTCTCGCTGCACAAGGCGAGGGTCTGCTTTCGATTCCCAGCGCGAGTAGAAACATTGGGCGTGTTTCTTTACACAGGTTGTCTATGTTCACTCATCAGTAAAATAGGTACCTAGGAGTTAGTAGACTGGTGTGGGTCGCATCCCGGGACAAGGACCTAATTTGCCCGAAACGCTCTGCATATCAAGCGGCTTTCCATAGAGTAGTATGTCATTGATGTCAGCTAGACCTGTATACCTTGTACATGTACTTGCAGTAAATAAAGATAGGGTCACTTATTGAATGTATTTCATACAGGATAAAGGAGACAAATATTTGACAACGTTGTCATAAGTTACAGTGTCTCCTACGAGCGAGTTATTTGTATATTGTTTTAGTCACGGTATTGTGCTTTCTTTTTATTCTTTAGGTGATTACTTTGTTACTATATGTCAAATCTGATGTATTGTTAGCTGATGTCTAACAGTAGGAGCGCAGCAAAACTGTGTCTTATGGCAAAATTGGGGCAGCTTGTTGCCCTACGGTGGGGCACGGCAAAAGCCACCATTTGCTGAGCAATGCTGGCCTCTGTGGTCCGAGTGCCAACATAGTGGACACTAGCAGCAGCTATCACTAACTTACTAACTCAACACCATCTATCAAGGGTTAGGAACCGATCATCATAAATTACTTCCCCACTCCTTCCACCGTCTCCAGTACTTATTCTCTGTGTTGGGTTGAAAAAGTTTCTGATAGGCAAAATATACAAACGTGTTATACGTCTTTTCCACAGGCTTACGTGTACTGGACTCCGTGATGTATTTACAGGAGTAGTGTTTGATTATTATTATTATAATCAAGGGGAAGCGCTAAACCCGGAGGATTATACAGCGCCTGGGGGGAGGGATGTGGAAGGCATTCAGGCTTAATTCGGGGAACTGGAGCACAGATCCAATTTCCTAAATCAAGAGCCCCTCACCAACATCAAGGAACCTTCCTTGAGGGGAGTAGTGTTTGAGAAGAGCGTGACATGAGGTAGGCTCCCCAATGCACCAGTGGTGGAACAGTATGACCCCTGCACCCCCAGTGCACCCCCACACAAGCCTTCTACCCCTGACCCCCCACTAATCACCGGCGCTAAACAATCCAATTACTCAGTTGTCCGCTAATGACTTGGTACCCGGGGTGGTCTCCTCGGGCAGGTGGAGATCCAGCCCTTCTCAAGTGGATCTCAAGTCTTTTAAAGGGGTTCTTGAGTCATTTTTTAAGAGATGACTCAGCCTCGCCAAAGGAAGGGAGGCTTTTGTTGAGTGCAGTATGGCACGCGCCGCCCTGGAAGGATGGGAGAAGAGGGAAGAGTATGAAGGGAGGGAAAGGGCTCGAAGGAATCGAGAGGAAGAGGTGTAGGTGGAGAGATAAGGGGTGGGAGGAGTACAGGAGTGAAAACGAGGACAGGATCTTAGTGAAGCTTAGTGAAGATGCGTGTGGAGGACAGCAAGGGAGAGGTTGGGAGGCGTATGGAGGAAAGTGAGGGAGAGGTATAGAGAGGTGCAAGGAGGTTGAAGTGAGGGAGAGGTATAAGGAGGCGTAAGGAGGGGGAAGTGACGGAGAGCTATAGGGAGGCGTAATGAGCAGGAAGTGAGGGAGGGAGGGATATAGAGGGTGGTGATGGAGAAAGGGAAGGGGTGTGGATGGAAAGTAGAGGGAAGGTAGGGATGATATTATAAGCTACAACGGCCTGGAAACTTGATGAGACTCGCCTAGGCTAGTGGCAGAGGAGAGGATGTTGCTGGCGAAGGGATGGTGTTGCTGGCAAAGTGTGTGTTACCGGAGAAGGGAGAGCGTTACCAGTGAGGTGAGAGTGTTACCAGTGAGGTGAGAATGTTACCAGTGAGGTGAGAATGTTACCAGTGAGGTGAGAGTGTTACCAGTGAGGTGAGAGTGTTACCAGTGAGGTGAGAATGTTACCAGTGAGGTGAGAATGTTACCAGTGAGGTGAGAGTGTTACCAGTGAGGTGAGAATGTTACCAGTGAGGTGAGAGTGTTACCAGTGAGGTGAGAATGTTACCAGTGAGGTGAGAATGTTACCAGTGAGGTGAGAATGTTACCAGTGAGGTGAGAGTGTTACCAGTGAGGTGAGAATGTTACCAGTGAGGTGAGAATGTTACCAGTGAGGTGAGAATGTTACCAGTGACGTGAGAATGTTACCAGCGAGGTGAGAATGTTACCAGTGAGGTGAGTGTTATCAGCCAAGTGAGAGTGTTACTAGTGAAGTAAGAGTGTTACCAGCGAGGTGAGAGTGCTACAAGTGAGGTGAGAGTGTTACCAGTGAGGTGAGTGTGTTACCAGTGATGTGAGAGTGTTACCAGTGATGTGAGAGTGTTACCAGTGAGGTGAGAGTGTTACCAGTGAGGTGAGAGTGTTACCAGTGAGGTGAGAGTGCTACAAGTGAGGTGAGAGTGCTACAAGTGAGGTGAGAGTGCTACAAGTGAGGTGAGAGTGCTACAAGTGAGGTGAGAGTGCTACAAGTGAGGTGAGAATGCTACAAGTGAGGTGAGAGTGCTACAAGTGAGGTGAGAGTGCTACAAGTGAGGTGAGAGTGCTACAAGTGAGGTGAGTGTGTTACAAGTGAGGTGAGTGTGTTACAAGTGAGGTGAGTGTGTTACAAGTGAGGAGTGTTACCAGTGAGGTGAGTGTTACCAGTGAGGTGAGAGTGTTACCAGTGAGGTGAGTGTTTTACCAGTGAGGCGAGAGTGTTACCAGTGAGGTGAGTGTGTTACCAGTGAGGTGAGAGTGCTACCAGTGAGGTGAGAGTGTTACCAGTGAGGTGAAAGTGCTACAAGTGAGGTGAGAGTGCTACAAGTGAGGTGAGAGTGTTACTAGTGAGGTGAGAGTGTTACCAGTGAGGTGAGAGTGTTACCAGTGAGGTGAGAGTGTTACCAGTGAGGTGAGAGTGCTACAAGTGAGGTGAGAGTGCTACAAGTGAGGTGAGAGTGCTACAAGTGAGGTGAGAGTGTTACCAGTGAGGTGAGAGTGTTACAAGTGAGGAGTGTTACAAGTGAGGAGTGTTACAAGTGAGGTGAGAGTGTTACCAGTGAGGCGAGAGTGTTACCAGTGAGGCGAGAGTGTTACCAGTGAGGTGAGTGTGTTACCAGTGAGGTGAGAGTGTTACCAGTGAGGTGAGAGTGCTACAAGTGAGGTGAGAGTGCTACAAGTGAGGTGAGAGTGCTACAAGTGAGGTGAGAGTGCTACAAGTGAGGTGAGAGTGCTACAAGTGAGGTGAGAGTGCTACAAGTGAGGTGAGAGTGCTACAAGTGAGGTGAGAGTGCTACAAGTGAGGTGAGAGCGCTACAAGTGAGGTGAGAGTGCTACAAGTGAGGTGAGAGTGTTACAAGTGAGGTGAGTACTACAAGTGAGGTGAGTACTACAAGTGAGGTGAGTACTACAAGTGAGGTGAGAGTGTTACAAGTGAGGTGAGAGTGTTACAAGTGAGGTGAGAGTGTTACAAGTGAGGTGAGAGTGTTACAAGTGAGGTGAGAGTGTTACAAGTGAGGTGAGAGTGTTACAAGTGAGGTGAGAGTGTTACAAGTGAGGTGAGAGTGTTACAAGTGAGGTGAGAGTGTTACAAGTGAGGTGAGAGTGTTACAAGTGAGGTGAGAGTGTTACAAGTGAGGTGAAAGTGTTACAAGTGAGGTGAGAGTGTTACAAGTGAGGTGAGAGTGTTACCAGTATCTAACATGACCTCGCATCACTTTTCTCCTCATTTTCCTTTCTATCCCTTCGTCTCTTCTTTCCTCCTTATCATTTGTTCTTTCTATCTCTTTTCTCCTTCCGTCCTTCTCCTCAGTCACTATCTCTCTTCTCCCTCTCAATCTCTCTTCTCATCCTTTCCTCTCCTCCTATTTCTTTTCCTTCACCCCTATTTCTCTTCTCTCCCTATCTTTCCTCCTCCAGGTTTATCTTCATTCCTACTTTTCTCTCTCCCTCCTTCACTGTCTTCTTTTTTTTTTTTACCACAGGGTTTGACAAGGTTAAGGATCCCTAGCCTTATTGACAAGCTATTTACAGGTTAAGGATTCCTAACTTTATTGGCAAGCTAAGAGCTGTTAACTACATAAGCTCATTTGAAAGCATTTTTATTGTTATGAGACATACAAGTAGGGAACAGGATGAAGTTGGAGCCATCTGCGGGCCAGCCTTTTCATTTGATCAACTGACTTTATCTCGTTGACATCATTATGCTGTATGAATGTGTTCCATACTCGAGTCATCCTGGGTATATAGGATCTCAGATGGAGTGATGTTCTGGAGAAGGGTACAGCCAGAGTGAATTTGCTGCTTTCTGCCCGTCTTGTGGCATAAAAGCTTGTTTCACGCTGTCCTCGAAGTGGATCCAAGTGTGGTACTTTGACAATATTGGCCTTGTACATAACAGTAAGGCCACCCACATCCCTCCTATGTTGAAGGCTCTGCTGAAATGACAGATCTATCCAGGATGGGTCCAGGCGAGAGATGAGACGTCTTGCTCTGTTCTCTACTCTGTCAAACAGTCGCAGATGAGAGGGGGGGGGGGCAGGCAAACCAAGAAAGTGGATCATACTCAAGGTGTAAGCGTACTTGTGCCTCGTACAGAATCTTGCAACCCCTACTGTCAAGCAGATGCGAGATACGGCGAAGTGTTGTAAGCTTCCTGGCTGCCTTGTTTGCAAGATTTACAACATGGGTCTTCATGGTTAGTTTGGAGTCAAATTTCACCCCAAAGATATCAACTTCTTCTCTAGGTGCCAACACCCTCCCATTCATCCTTACTACTGCACCAGCATTACCATCATGGTGCCTAGAGACCATCATCATTTGCGTTTTCTCAGGTGCAAATGTTACTTGCCATCTATTTCCCCAAGCTGATATAGCTCTCAGCTGGTGATTGATGTAGCTTAGAGCAGCTGGCATTTCTTCTCTTGGATAAGTGAATGTCAGTGTACAGTCGTCTGCATATGCATGTGATTCTGGGATGAGATGAAGAAGGTCGTTGAAGTAGACATTCCATAACAATAGTCCCAGCACGCTTCCTTGTGGAACACTTGCCCCAATAGGATGTCTTGCTGATTCCGTTCCATTGAGAACTACGCTTAGAGATCTACCATGAAGGTAATCACTGAGGAGACATAGCGTAGAGCCTGCAATTCCCAGTGCTTGAAGTTTTGCTAAGAGGCCCTGGTGCCACACCCGGTCGAAAGCGCCAGCAATGTCCAGTGCTACCACACAGCTGACTTTGGATTCATCCAGTGACTGGTGCCACTTAGTGGAGAGGTTTAACAACAGATCAGCAGCAGAGTAACCTTTCCTGAATCCATATTGACGATCACAAAGTAGTGAGTGGTGGTCAAAAAACTCTGTCATTTGTCTTGAGATTATTGTCTCAAGGATCTTACCAGTGATTGACAGAAGTGACACTGGTCTGTAGTTGCTGATTTCTGCTCTGCTCTTCTTTTTGTGAACAGGGACTAAATTTGCCTCTTTCCATAGAGAGGGCCATTTACACTGTACTAGGCAGTGCTGAAAGATGCGAGTTAGAGGTGCTGCTAGCTGGTCTGCACATCTCAGCAATCTTGGGCTCAACTTGTCTGGGCCCACAGCCTTTTCTTGGTCAAGCGATTTAAGAAGGAAATGCACCTCCTCCTGCCTTATTGTCACCACTGACTTCTTCCGTCATTACCTTTCTTTTTCTTTCATTATCTCTCTTCCTCACTATCTTCTTTCATTATTTGTCTTCCTCCTTTATTATCTCTTCCTTCATTAACTGTCTTCCTTCATTATCTCTCTTCATTACCTCTTCCTCCATTAACTGTCTTCCTTCATTATCTCTCTTCATTACCTCTCTTCCCCCTTTATCTCTTCCTCCCTCTCTATCACTCTTATTCCCTCCCTATCTTTCAGTCTTCCTTTTTCTTCCTTATTATCTCCATCCCTTTCTCACTATCTCTTCTTCCCTCTCTCTTTTTCTTTGTTCCTTACTATTTCTCTTCCTTTTTCACTATCTTCTTTCCTCCCTGTCTCTTTCCCACATTATTATCTCCTCTTCCTCCTACTACTATTTCCTCCTCCTCTTTTCCTCCTCTTCGTCCTCTTCCTCTTCTCTTCCTCCTCCTCTTCGTCCTCTTCTCTTCCTCCTCTTCGTCCTCTTCTCTTCCTCCTCTTCGTCCTCTTCCTCCTCTTCTCTTCCTCCTCTTCTCTTCCTCCTCTTCTCTTCCTCCTCTTCTCTTCCTCTTCTCTTCCAACTCCTCTTCTTCCTCTTCTCTTCCAACTCCTCTTCTTCCTTTTCTCTTCCTCCTCTCTTCTCTTCCTCTTTTCCTCTTCCTCTTCTCCTCTTCCTCTTCTCCTCTTCCTCTTCTCCTCTTCCTCTTCTCCTCTTCCTCTTCTCCTCTTCCTCTTTTCCTCTTCCTCTTTTCCTCTTCTTCTCCTCTTCCTCTTCTCCTCTTCCTCTTTTCCTCTTCCTCTTTTCCTCTTCTTCTCCTCTTCCTCTTCTCCTCTTCCTCTTCTCCTCTTCCTTTTCTCCTCTTCCTCCTCCTCCTCTTCCTCCTCCTCCTCTTCCTTCTCCTTCTCTACTGCACCAACGCGCCACATAACATTGTTTCCTGTAACAATTACCGCTTCGTTACTGTTTCAATCCTAACTGTTGTTACCAGTGGCATCGTAATACCTCCCTCTCCTCTCACACTCTCTCCCTCCTTCCCCTCTCTCTCAATCTTCCTGCTCATCCTTCTCTTCCACCTCCTCCACTCCATTCTTCCTCAACACTACTCTTTTCTGCATTTCTCCTTACTCTCTCTCTCTTCCCTTCTCCGCCAGTCGGCTAGTCTTCCGCCTCTGTATTCTCCACACTTCACTTCTTCCTCCACCTCTTCCTCAGCCTCTTCCTCCTCCTCCACCTCTTCCTCCTCCTCCGCCTCTTCCTCCTCCTCCACCTCTTCCTCCTCCTCCTCCACCTCTTCCTCCTCCTCCTCCACCTCTTCCTCCTCCTCCTCCACCTCTTCCTCCTCCTCCTCCACCTCTTCCTCCTCCTCCACCTCTTCCTCCACCTCTTCCTCCTCCTCCTCCCACTAAATTACTGTCTCTTCCTGGGAACATCTCTCCCTTACATTATTCACTTTTTTTGTGGTGAGTGAATTTGGAGATGAGTGCGTTTGGTGGTGAGTTTAGTGGTGTGTTTAGTGTTGAGTGTGTTTGGTGTGCTTGGTAGTGTTTGGTGGCGAGTGTCTGGTGGTGTGTTTGGTGTTGAGTGTGTTTGGTTGTGTTTGCTGGCGAGTGTGAGAGCAAGACTGTTTGGTGGGGAGTGTTTGGAGGAGAGAATGTCTGGATGAGAGGGTGTTTGGAGGAGTGTTTGAAGCGAGAATGCTTGTTGGCGAGAATGTTTGGGGCGAGAGTGTGTCAGTGTTTGTGAGAGGGATTGTTTGTGAGTTTGTGTTTGTAAGGGAAAGTGTTACTGTGAGAAAGTGTTTTGCGAGCAAGAGTGCCCTATCGTCACTCTCACCTATACACTCGCCCGTAATGCCCAAACCTCAACTCTGTTTCTTGTCCTCAGGCCAAATTGAGGCAGTGATTCAATTTTGCGCCCAGATCTAATTTTCATCGTAATTTACATAATCGGTGTACAAAGCGGCGGGGAAGTGTCGAACTGCCTGGTGAAATTGAATCTTGTGTGAGGGTGAGGGATGCGCCCCTCTGGCCCGCAAACACCCACCAACCAACATTACCAACCGGTTCGAGTTTCAACGCCTGGCGTTCATTTTTGCTATGGCGTTTTATTTGTGAAGTGGGGGCAGGGAGGGAGCTATGTATGAGGCGTCACTGTTAATTATACTTGCACGAAATTTCCTCACTGGTATTTGTGTGTAGTTGTGACGTTGTTGTGGTTGTGACATTGTGATGTTGTAGTTGTCACGTTGTGATTGTGACGTTGTTGTGAAGTTGTACTTGTGACGTTGTTGTGTTTGTGACGATGTTGTGACAGTGTAGCTGCCACCTGGTCGTGACATTGTTGTGGTTGTGGCGATGCTGTGGCGTTGTTGTAGTTGCATCAGAATATTAGAGTACGTCGTAGCTATGGTGTTACCAGGGCTGAGTGGCCCATACAGGTTAAGTTTTTATGTTATTAAAACAGTAACATTGCCGTGTCCGAAAACAACTTGCTATCCCAAGTCACCTCGCTGACAGTCGTCAACTGTTGTCGTCAACAAATAGGACTAAACTTAGGTATTACACACGAAATTATAATAACACAATTGCAAATATATATATATATATATATATATATATATATATATATATATATATATATATATATATATATATATATATATATTTTTTTTTTTTTATTATCACACCGGCCGATTCCCACCAAGGCAGGGTGGCCCGAAAAAGAAAAACTTTCACCATCATTCACTCCATCACTGTCTTGCCAGAAGGGTGCTTTACACTACAGTTTTTAAACTGCAACATTAACACCCCTCCTTCAGAGTGCAGGCACTGTACTTCCCATCTCCAGGACTCAAGTCCGGCCTGCCGGTTTCCCTGAATCCCTTCATAAATGTTACTTTGCTCACACTCCAACAGCACGTCAAGTATTAAAAGCCATTTGTCTCCATTCACTCCTATCAAACACGCTCACGCATGCCTGCTGGAAGTCCAAGCCCCTCGCACACAAAACCTCCTTTACCCCCTCCCTCCAACCCTTCCTAGGCCGACCCCTACCCCGCCTTCCTTCCACTACAGACTGATACACTCTTGAAGTCATTCTGTTTCGCTCCATTCTCTCTACATGTCCGAACCACCTCAACAACCCTTCCTCAGCCCTCTGGACAACAGTTTTGGTAATCCCGCACCTCCTCCTAACTTCCAAACTACGAATTCTCTGCATTATATTCACACCACACATTGCCCTCAGACATGACATCTCCACTGCCTCCAGCCTTCTCCTCGCTGCAACATTCATCACCCACGCTTCACACCCATATAAGAGCGTTGGTAAAACTATACTCTCATACATTCCCCTCTTTGCCTCCAAGGACAAAGTTCTTTGTCTCCACAGACTCCTAAGTGCACCACTCACTCTTTTTCCCTCATCAATTCTATGATTCACCTCATCTTTCATAGACCCATCTGCTGACACGTCCACTCCCAAATATCTGAATACGTTCACCTCCTCCATACTCTCTCCCTCCAATCTGATATTCAATCTTTCATCACCTAATCTTTTTGTTATCCTCATAACCTTACTCTTTCCTGTATTCACCTTTAATTTTCTTCTTTTGCACACCCTACCAAATTCATCCACCAATCTCTGCAACTTCTCTTCAGAATCTCCCAAGAGCACAGTGTCATCAGCAAAGAGCAGCTGTGACAACTCCCACTTTGTGTGTGATTCTTTATCTTTTAACTCCACGCCTCTTGCCAAGACCCTCGCATTTACTTCTCTTACAACCCCATCTATAAATATATTAAACAACCACGGTGACATCACACATCCTTGTCTAAGGCCTACTTTTACTGGGAAAAAATTTCCCTCTTTCCTACATACTCTAACTTGAGCCTCACTATCCTCGTAAAAACTCTTCACTGCTTTCAGTAACCTACCTCCTACACCATACACTTGCAACATCTGCCACATTGCCCCCCTATCCACCCTGTCATACGCCTTTTCCAAATCCATAAATGCCACAAAGACCTCTTTAGCCTTATCTAAATACTGTTCACTTATATGTTTCACTGTAAACACCTGGTCCACACACCCCCTACCTTTCCTAAAGCCTCCTTGTTCATCTGCTATCCTATTCTCCGTCTTACTCTTAATTCTTTCAATTATAACTCTACCATACACTTTACCAGGTACACTCAACAGACTTATCCCCCTATAATTTTTGCACTCTCTTTTATCCCCTTTGCCTTTATACAAAGGAACTATGCATGCTCTCTGCCAATCCCTAGGTACCTTACCTTCTTCCATACATTTATTAAATAATTGCACCAACCACTCCAAAACTATATCCCCACCTGCTTTTAACATTTCTATCTTTATCCCATCAATCCCGGCTGCCTTACCCCCTTTCATTTTACCTACTGCCTCACGAACTTCCCCCACACTCACAACTGGCTCTTCCTCACTCCTACAAGATGTTATTCCTCCTTGCCCTATACACGAAATCACAGCTTCCCTATCTTCATCAACATTTAACAATTCCTCAAAATATTCCTTCCATCTTCCCAATACCTCTAACTCTCCATTTAATAACTCTCCTCTCCTATTTTTAACTGACAAATCCATTTGTTCTCTAGGCTTTCTTAACTTGTTAATCTCACTCCAAAACTTTTTCTTATTTTCAACAAAATTTGTTGATAACATCTCACCCACTCTCTCATTTGCTCTCTTTTTACATTGCTTCACCACTCTCTTAACTTCTCTCTTTTTCTCCATATACTCTTCCCTCCTTGCATCACTTCTACTTTGTAAAAACTTCTCATATGCTAACTTTTTCTCCCTTACTACTCTCTTTACATCATCATTCCACCAATCGCTCCTCTTCCCTCCTGCACCCACTTTCCTGTAACCACAAACTTCTGCTGAACACTCTAACACTACATTTTTAAACCTACCCCATACCTCTTCGACCCCATTGCCTATGCTCTCATTAGCCCATCTATCCTCCAATAGCTGTTTATATCTTGCCCTAACTGCCTCCTCTTTTAGTTTATAAACCTTCACCTCTCTCTTCCCTGATGCTTCTATTCTCCTTGTATCCCATCTACCTTTTACTCTCAGTGTAGCTACAACTAGAAAGTGATCTGATATATCTGTGGCCCCTCTATAAACATGTACATCCTGAAGTCTACTCAACAGTCTTTTATCTACCAATACATAATCCAACAAACTACTGTCATTTCGCCCTACATCATATCGTGTATACTTATTTATCCTCTTTTTCTTAAAATATGTATTACCTATAACTAAACCCCTTTCTATACAAAGTTCAATCAAAGGGCTCCCATTATCATTTACACCTGGCACCCCAAACTTACCTACCACACCCTCTCTAAAAGTTTCTCCTACTTTAGCATTCAAGTCCCCTACCACAATTACTCTCTCACTTGGTTCAAAGGCTCCTATACATTCACTTAACATCTCCCAAAATCTCTCTCTCTCCTCTGCATTCCTCTCTTCTCCAGGTGCATACACGCTTATTATGACCCACTTCTCGCATCCAACCTTTACTTTAATCCACATAATTCTTGAATTTACACATTCATATTCTCTTTTCTCCTTCCATAACTGATCATTTAACATTACTGCTACCCCTTCCTTTGCTCTAACTCTCTCAGATACTCCAGATTTAATCCCATTTATTTCCCCCCACTGAAACTCTCCTACCCCCTTCAGCTTTGTTTCGCTTAGGGCCAGGACATCCAACTTCTTTTCATTCATAACATCAGCAATCATCTGTTTCTTGTCATCCGCACTACATCCACGCACATTTAAGCAACCCAGTTTTATAAAGTTTTTCTTCTTCTCTTTTTTAGTAATTGTATACAGGAGAAGGGGTTACTAGCCCATTGCTCCCGGCATTTTAGTCGCCTCATACGACACGCATGGCTTACGGAGGAAAGATTCTTTTCCACTTCCCCATGGACAATAGAAGAAATAAAAAAGAACAAGAGCTATTTAGAAAAAGGAGAAAAACCTAGATGTATGTATATATATATATGCATGTGCGTGTCTGTGAAGTGTGACCAAAGTGTAAGTAGGAGTAGCAAGATATCCCTGTTATCTTAGCGTGTTTATGAGACAGAAAAAGAAACCAGCAATCCTACCATCATGCAAAACAGTTACAGGTTTTTGTTTCACAGTCATCTGGCAGGACGGTAGTACTTCCCTGGGTGGTTGCTGTCTACCAACCTACTACCTTATAATTATTTCAGAGACAAACCTTAAAGAATGAGAGAAGTGCATCCAAGGCTCGATTTTCCTTAATTTCTTTAGTATTATTAGTTGACAGTATCCAT
>NC_091325.1:16931073-16937259 GCF_038502225.1 Cherax quadricarinatus
TGATCAGATGCCGACGAGAGGCGCCATTGGAGGGGATCAGAAGCTCTCAAGCAGCCCACTCACCGAGCACCAACACCATCACCACTGCTGCACTCAATATTATCATAATATATCCCTGAATAATTCAGGCATCGATGATCAGTTTGTTTATAAACAGGACCATCTGAGTGTCATTTATAAATAAATAAGAAAATTCTCAGTACAGCAACTGGAACCACACGAGGACAGTCTATTATCTTAAGTCTTCACGGTGGAAGGGAGCGTGAGAAAATATTTATCAGCCTCTTTCTCCCTCCTACACACTTTGCCACTCCCTCCCTCCCTCCCTCCCACCTTCCTCTATACAATTTCGGCGTGGAGAGATCTGAGGAATTTTTATTAGCGTGACGAAATTGGTCGTAATATGAAACGGCGACATTATTGTGCCATCAGAATTGGAATGCAGGCCAGAATTTGGTGGTGTCGTCTCCCTGATGGTCGCTGTTTATTTTTTACTTGCGTTTTGCGTCAAGTTATTGCAGTGTGTTCCGTGGTTGTGTTGCAAAGTGTCACGTGGGTTATGTCGCAAATTCCCCCCCCCCCCCTCTCCATTTCTTTTTTTCAAAGTTTTCCTTGTGCTGTGTTACCTAGTGTTTGTCAGACTTTTGCAAATTGTACTTCATGTTGTATTTCAGCGAGTCTTCAAGGTTGTACTTAAAAGTACACGGTAGGATGGCAGGCTACATATAAACACAAGGCACTGAAACTGGCCTATTTTATAAAGAAGATATATATACAACCTTAGAAGACTTATTCAGTAGACGCTTCACTTACCGGGAGAGTCAGTCTCTTCTAGCTCCTGGTGAGGAAAGAAGTCACCTAAATAAAGTTCCCATACCATTCATAATTGTCGTCCTTTTCGTCTGCACTGGTTACCCTACTTGACTTACACTTTATCCATTGCCTCCTGCTGGACGAGCCCTATTCACACCTAACCATTTCTACTTATCTGCGATATTTTCTGTTAATCAGTTCTACAACATAGGAACATGGAAGCACTGAAGCCGACCTATTAACATGTACTAGGCAGTTTCTACTAACACCCAACGATTCCTACTTCAGCATTTGTTTAAGTTATTTTTAACATAAGAACAAAGGAATACAACTGGTTTGTGCGAGTTACAGCTTAGTCAGCCAAAACAATTACCATTCTTGTATTTGTCTGCCCTTTTAAACCTATCCAAAATTATTCGCTTCACTTGTTCTGCTTGGATGTTTGTTCCACTGATATACATCTACACTAAGTATACATCTACATGAGGTATACAACTACACTAGGTATACAACTACACTAGGTATACAAACACTAAAGAACAAGCCTTATACTGATGTTTAACAGTTACAAATACAGTTACAAGAAAGCTTTCTCGCCAGTAGATGGCGAAACGTCTACAGTTCCCAGATATAGCTCATGTATCTAAGTCTTCATCTTGTCGTTACTGTACATCATTCACGTATATATAAAGATGATCCTGAAGTGAGACGAATAAGCGAGGTGGGCGTCACGTCACAATGGATCCAAATGCTTCAGTTTCCTGGACAGTGACTCTGCTGAACTATAAGGATTTATATTCTGGTTGAAATTATTAGAAATTCTCATGAGGGTCGATTTGAAGAAAAAATATCTCCTTTAAACGCCGGTGTCCTTGACAATCAATTGTACTCCATCCCCGTTTATCACAAAATTGTGTTACCTTTTTGGGCCATGCAGGCGTTGTTCAAGCCTAGTGGTTTTTTTTTTAAATGCATTTCTGAAAGTTCCTATGTTCACCTACATCGATTTAGGAAACCTTTATTAAGAATTACCTTGAGACCCACATAACGGCCATCACCTAATTACTGCCAATTACGATTCACAGTATTATTTATTTATTGCTACTTTGCCTTTGCAACTTTATTGTCAAGGTTCCTCGGATGGTTCCCATGATGCTGCATCATGGGAACTTGATACAAGGAATTCTCCAACACTTGTCCAACCTTTGGACGAAGACCTACTTACACCAGTGGATGGTTCCACTGTGATCCTGCTTCCTCCTGCTTCCACTCGCCTGACTAGTATATAAGCCACTTCTCCGGCCGTATGCTGTACTTTCTACGAGAGTGATGGACTGAACACATCAATTCCAGGCTGAGGGACTGATTACCTCAAACTCCTCCTCTCCTCACCCCTCTCTGCTTAGCACTGGACTGAAGAAGTCACTGTGTGGCGAAACGTTTCCTTAATAAAGACTCCCATATGTTGCATAAGTGTCTCAATTTCAACTTGTCGGTTTTCAAATCATTTATCACACACATTGAGTGTTCGTGGTTCGATCCCCGGTACGGGTAGAAACACTGGGCATGTTTCCTTACACCTGCTGTCCGTATTCACCTAGCAGCAAGTAGGTACCTGGGTGTTAGTCGACTGGTGTGGAACGCATCCTGGGGACAAAATTAAACAAAGTAGCCCGAAACACTGCACAACAAGGGGCTTTCTACATAGTATGTCACTGATATCATCAATGTTTGTATAAGTTGTGTCATGAACTTGTATTATTAATTATTATTATTATTATTATCATCATCTTTACGCTCAGGCCTCGCTCTTGCACCCTACATGTTCAGTAAATAAGGCTTTATACTATCTAGTTATGTACATTAAAGGCTTTATGCAGTTCCTGGTGAGCGAAACGCTGCTTGTAATAAAAAATCCTTAACGTTGCACATGCGCCCTTTAACCTAACTATATATTAAAAATGTTACAAGCTACTTGTAAAAGTAAGTGTTTTCAATCACCTTCCGTTGGCTGACACCAGGAAATAAGTGCAGTCACCTCTCCAAGACTAACACCAGATACATGTTACAATCAATTATTTCTAAGACTAATACCAGGGAACTATTACAGTTTCCTTTGTCAGGGTTGGCCAAGGATGTCAACGATGCTACATTGAATTTAAGTCTTGTTTATATTTGAAATATTAGGTGCTTATACTAAAATAATAATAATAATAATAATAATAATAATAATAATAATAATAATAATAATAATAATGGTTTTACTGTATGCAAAAAAAAAATATTACTTGATAAATCAGCTACTTTTGACAGGAAGAAAGCTGTTCGTTGACTCGGAAGAGCACTGTGTTGACTCGGAAGAGCACTGTGTTGTCTCCAGTCCTACGAACTTTTAACTTTCTCCTGACTCGGTTACAGCGTACGAGTTCCCCCAAATTTAGGTGATAATAAGTTTAATAATCTGGGCACCTGGTCCAGGGTTTAGTGTTTTAATAGTCATTATATTAGATTATACATGTCAATACTTCTATGGGAGTGCCTTAATGCTCTTGAAAGGATTTTGACTCAAAAATCTGAATGAACATAGAAGATGACGTAACTCTTACGAAGTTTTTGTGTATATTTGGAACACTATTTTTTATTTCTGTGTATTGATTCTTAAAAGTTCTTATTCCTGAACCTATTTACATTACAATTTGAAAGATAGAGATACAGAATAAAATCTTTAAAGTATTCCAAAGCTCTAGCCCATACTCAAAGTAAAAAGTTCAGACTCACGTAATCGTAATAATACGACTGCAAACAAACCACGCAACGGACAGGGATTGAACCCATGGCAAGCTAGCCTTAAAGCTCCATGCCAGTGCGTAAGCATTGGCATGGAGTGGTTAAAGTGGAGTGGTTAAAAAGTGTTTAAGTCGAAGACCGGACTTTGGGAATGATTTATTCTATTATCATTAATATACAACAGATGTAATAAAGTTTTGGAGTTATGCTAAATGGGAAAGTGCATGAAATGATCTCGTATCAGTTATGACAACGCTTACAAAATGACTATCAAAAGCACTGAATCAAATGTATTAGAAAAGCATGAAGGATGCTGTTGCGGGTGAGCTGGAGAATCTCCGTCAATGCTGCTTCTTGTCTGCCTTATTCCAAGGGTTCTGAGTGCTTATTTATGGCCGGAATATGATATGGTCTGGAAATTCAGGGATCATAGCCTCCGAGGAGTGTTCAGTGACTCGCGATAATTAAGTACATTCAGCGCGTGTACGTACAATTTCAGAATGATTACCTTTAATTGGAAAAGTTTCAAGGCACGCATGGTGAGGGTTTATTTGAGTTGGCGAAGTTCTTTTGGATACACTAGCCCGGACAACTGTCCTGTTTTGATGAGCAGTGTCAGAACTGATATTAACAGCTTCTTTGTTGCTGCTATTATCGTGATAGCTAGTGGAGCTGTCGCAATCATAGCAGCAGCAGCAACAACAACAGGAGCAGCCGCAACAACAACAGGAACATCAACAACAACGTCAGGAACAGAGAGCAGCAACAACAGGAGCAGAAGCAACAATAGGAACAACAGCAACAACAGCAATAACAAAAGCAGCAGCAACAAAAACAGAAGCAGAAACAACTTCAACAGGAGCATTAAGAAGAATATGTGCAAAACAGGTATTGTTCATATGCCTTAGTCATCAGCAAACTACCATTAACATTAACAAGAAAGAGAAAAAGAACATCACCACTATCAATAACAACAGCCTCATCCCAGATCACTAGCTGGGTCTAGTCAGCTCCTACGATGGTACGACCATTAAAAAACACACAATAAAGTATTTAGGGCTATTATACTAAAAGTTGGGTGGTTAAGCTGGTGTACGTTACTTAAAGCAAGAGGTACAGAACTCGATCCTCCATCAGCTATGCGAGAGATAGACAACCTACCAAACTCAGAGCACACACATTTCAGAATACAAAATGTACTGAGCTCTTTTGTAATGACTTACCTATATATACATATATATATACATATATACATACATATATATATTATATATATATATATATATATATATATATATAGGAATTTCCCAAAAATTTTTCTAACCTAACGAAAAATATTTTCACTGTGGTTGTTTAGTTTTAAAATTTTAAAAACAAATCTAAAATATATTTAGGGTTGAAAAAAAATTTGGGCTTGTTATTAAGGTTAGGGTTTTCAAGATTTTTCAGATGTTAAAATTTTGGGGTGTGGAAGGTTACAAACAGTGGTTTTGGGGAAGGGGGGGCCTGTGAATTGGGAAAGAGGGAAATTTTTTCCCAGTAAAAGTAGGCCTTAGACAAGGGTGTGATGTCATGGGTTTTTTTAAATATATTTATAGATGGGGTTGGAAGTAAATGAGGGGCTTTTAAAGGCGGAGTTAAAAAATAAAGAATCACACAAAAGTGGGGTTGTCACAGCTTCTTTGCTGTGCCTGTGCTTTGGGATTCTTTAAAAATTAAGATTGTGATGAATTTGGGGTGAAAGAAGAAAATTAAAGGGGAATACAGGAAAAAAGGGGGATGAGAATAACAAAAAAATTAGTGAGAAAAATTGAGACAGATTGGAGGGAGAGAGTATGGAGGAGGTGAAAAGATTCAGATATTTGGGGGGACGTGCGGATGGGTCAGAAAGATGAGGTGAATCAAAAATTGATGAGGGGAAAAAGGAGGGTGCATTTGATTTTAGACAAAGAACTTTTTTCCTTGGGGAAAGAGGGGAATGTTGAGTATAGTTTTAACGTCTTTTATGGGTGTGAAGGGGGGGATGAATTTGGGGAGGAATGGGGGCGTGGAGATGTCATGTCTGAGGGCAATGTGTGGTGTGAAAAATGCAAAAACGTGTTTGGAAATTAGGAGGAGGGGCGGGATTACCAAACTTTGTCCAGGGGGTGAGGAAGGGTTGTTATGGTTCGGGCATGTAGAGAGAATGGGGCAAAGCAGAATGACCAAGAGGTATCAGTCTGTGTGGAAAGGGGGAGGGGCATAGGGGTGGGGGGGGGGAAAGGAGGTTTTTTGGGGGGGGGTTGTTTTAGCAGGCATTTGGGGTGTTTTATAGGAGGAATGGAGACAAATGGTTTTTTAAAACTTGACGTGCTGGGGGAGCAAAGTAACATTTATGAAGGTTCAGGGGAAAGGGAGGCCGGACTTATCCTGAGATGGGAAGTACAGTCCCGCCCTGGGAAAGGGGGGGGATGTTGCAGTTGGGCTGTAGTTGAGCACCCTTCTGGGAAGACAGTGATGGGGAAGATGGGAAAATTTTTTTTTCCACCCCCCTTTTGGAATCGGCGGGGTGATAATAAAATATATATATATATATATATATATATA
>NC_091325.1:16937359-17074450 GCF_038502225.1 Cherax quadricarinatus
TTCCCAATAGCCAGGTTGCACTGAACGTCTCAAAAGTACTTTCACAAGCTAACACCAGAGTCGCCATCGCTTCTAGCACTTCAATAAAGGATCTAACCAGGACAAAATCCAAGCACCACGAACCAGTCAATGCAGGAGTTTACACTATACCCTGTGGAGGCTGTGACAAGATTTACGTAGGTAAAACAGCAAGAAACCTCGACACCCGCCTCAATGAACACATTTACGCATGTAGAAACGATAACTTGAACAACGCCTGTGTACAACACCGAAATTTCACCAATCATCTCATGAAATTCAGAGACGCCCAATTAGTGATCAAAGAAACTAATTTCCGCAGACGCAAGTGCCTCGAATCAGCACTGATCGCTGTTTCGAATACAATTAAACAAAACAACGGCAGTTTCACCATCTCCGAAGTCTTAGCAAGAATCCTCCTGAAAACAGTAAACCCTGCCATCACATAGTCTCTCCTGTTATACTACACAAAGCACATTACAGAGAGTGAACACTGAAACAACCTGCCTCTTTCCAGTCTATATTTGTCCAACCTTTTTTTATGTTACCCAAGTAATAGCTTTTATATCCTTTTACTCATGTACGAATTAATTGCTCTACCATATTGCATTACTTTTGTCGCTACTACTACTACTACTACTACTACCACCACTAGTGAACATCGAAATGGTACCTCACTAGTATTGCACCTCACTCTGAGCCTTTATATACCCTCTGTGTCCATGAATTGTTTGTAATGGCTTGGTAAAGCTCCTGGAGAGCGAAACGTTGCCAAAATAAAATGTCACATTAGTTGCACTTGTGTCCTTTTACTTTACATATTTTTAGTTGAATAAGGCTGGTTGTCCCTTTTTGGATTGTAAAAAGTATTTCTAGCAACTTTAAAAGATTTATCAATTACATTTCTTGGGTATTTCAAATCATTACATATTTCATAAATTTTGGATATTTCCTCATCTATGAACTCTGGACTACAAATTCGTAAAGCTCTCAAAAACATTGATGAGAAAACAGACAGTTTAACTCTATCTTGATGGGAAGAATAATAGTGGACATAGGAACAGTTATTTGTAGGTTTTCTGTAAATTTTAAATTTGAATTCATTATTACCCTTAATAATTAAAACATCTAGAAAAGGCAATGAGTTATTTTCTTCAAATTCAACAGTAAAATTTATAGAATGGGCTAAGCTATTTAATTTGCCAAGGAAATGGTGTATATCTACATTTTTGGGCATAAGACACAAAATATCATCAACATATCTGAACCATTTAGCTCTATTACGGAGGATTATGTTAAGCAGCCTTGTTTCAAGAAATTCCATGTATAGGTTACTAAGAACAGGTGAAAGAGGATTTCCCATTGCCATACCAAACTTCTGATTGTAAAACTTATCATTAAATACAAATTTTGCTTCAACAATGCAAAGTTTAATAAGTTTAATGATAGTAGGAACTGGCAATGGTAAATCATAATTAACGAGTTCTTCAGATAAAAAACTTAATAAATCATCAACAGGAACTTTCGTAAACAAGGAAGTAACATCAAAACTACCCATGTTAAAATCATTTAAGTCAGTCAAGGAGCTTAATTTATCAACTAAATCTATGTTGTTTTTTAACATTAAAGTTAGAAATTTTGCCAACAATAGGGCTCAAAATATCAACAAGCCATTTGGAAAATTTATATGAAACTGATCCTATGGAGCTAATAATTGGTCTGACTGGATTCCCTGGTTTGTGTGTTTTTATTAGTCCATACCCCTCAAGGAAGGTTCCTTGATGTTGGTGAGGGGCTCTTGATTTAGGGAATTGGATCTGTGCTCCAGTTCCCCGAATTAAGCCTGAATGCCTTCCACATGCCCCCCTAGGCGCTGTATAATCCTCCGGGTTTGGCGCTTCTCCCTTGATTATAAAAATAATAATATTAGTCCATACATGTAAGGTAAAGATGGATTAGTGGAAGTAAATTGTTTGACTAATTCATCTTTGCCTTTCAGTAGAAGTTTTATTGTTTTATTGAAATTGCTGTTAACGGTTTCTAGGGGATAATCTCTTAGATGATACTGAAACCTATTCTAAACTTAGAAAAAATCCCCTAGAAACCGTTAACAGCAATTTCAATAAGACAATAAAACTTCTACTGAAAGGCAAAGATGAATTAGTCAAACAATTTACTTCCACTAATCCATCTTTTCCTTACATGTATGGACTAATAAAACACACAAACCAGGGAATCCAGTCAGACCAATTATTAGCTCCATAGGATCAGTTTCATATAAATTATCCAAATGGCTTGTTGATATTTTGAGCCCTATGGTTGGCAAAATTTCTAACTTTAATGTTAAAAAACAACAAAGATTTAGTTGATAAATTAAGCTCCTTGACTGACTTAAATGATTTTAACATGGTTAGTTTTGATGTTACTTCCTTGTTTACGAAAGTTCCTGTTGATGATTTATTAAGTTCCTTATCTGAAGAACTCATTAATTATGATTTACCATTGCCAGTTCCTACTATCATTAAACTTATTAAACTTTGCATTGTTGATGCAAAATTTGTATTTAATGATAAGTTTTACAATCAGAAGTTTGGTATGGCAATGGGAAATCCTCTTTCACCTGTTCTTAGTAACCTATACATGGAATTTTTTGAAACAAGGCTGCTTAACACAATCCTCCCTAATAGAGCTAAATGGTTCAGATATGTCGATGATATTTTCTGTCTTATGCCCAAAAATGTAGATATACGCCATTTCCTTGTCAAATTTTATAGCTTAGCCCATTCTATAAATTTTACTGCTGAATTTGAAGAAAATAACTCATTGCCTTTTCTAGATGTTTTAATTATTAAGGGTAATAATGAATTCAAATTTAAAATTTACAGAAAACGTACAAATAACTGTTCCTATGTCCACTATTATTCTTCCCATTAAAATAGAGTTAAACTGTCTATTTTCTCATCAATGTTTTTGAGAGCTTTACGAATTTGTAGTCCTGAGTTCATAGATGAGGAAATATCCAAAATTTATGAAATATGTAATGATTTGAAATACCCAAGAAATTTAATTGATAAATCTTTAAAAGTTGCTAGAAATACTTTTTACAATCCAAAAAGGGACAACCAGCCTTATTCAACTAAAAATATGTTGGTTCTTGGTTGATATGCCTTCTCTTCTTAAGACTTTTAATATTAAAGTTGTATTCAAAAATCTTGATACAGTAAAAAAACTTTTGATAAAGAATTCCCCCCAAAATGCTGATGGATGTGTCTTTAAGATTCCTTGTAAAATTTGCGATAAAGTTTATTACGGTCAAACTGGTAAAAATCTCGAACTAAGATTAAAACATAAATATAGCATTAGAACTGGACAAGATTCCAATGCTCTATTTATTCATGTAAGAGATTTTAACCATCCAATTGATTTTCAAAAAGTTGAGAAAGTAGTATCAAGCAAGTCCATGGTCGACAGGAATATAATTGAATCTTGTTTCATAAAAAGCAGTTTTGACAATAATATGAATATTTCCTTTGGTTTATATAAATTAGATCCATTTATAATTAATAGAATTTGGAAAGAATTTAATAATACATTGGACTAATAATATTTTTTTAAATTTCTTATTTCTTGGGTAGAATAGTTTGCTGGTGGATTGTATGAAGGACCTATCTAGTTCGGCCGGCGGGCCTGCTGCCTCGCGTCAGGTGTTTCGTTGTTGTAGGATCCGATAGTGAGGTGTGGGCTACCCCTTTACATACCTTCCTCTGATGCTTTACTTATTGTTCATTGATAATGTGAGAAGTCACGAAAGCGCTCGGAGATTCTCTATTCTTTCACAGTGGTTGTTTTGCATATATATATATATATATATATATATATATATATATATATATATATATATATATATATATATATATATATATATATATATATATATATATATATATATTATTGTAACCACAGACGAGTAGTATTTAATCAATTACAACACTGCGACTAGCCGAGGACTCGAACCCATGTTGTTTTGGCCTGCCTCATGGTGAGCGAAAATCACACGACGCTCTAACCCACAGGACCATCTGACCCTACAAAAACCACGCACTCATCAGAGCTAGGTGTTGTTCCGTGATCCGAGGACATACGGTTGTGTGGGTGCCTCAGAGCTAATTTCATTCTACTCCCCGTTTGGGGTACTAGCCTCCACAAACAGTATATATGGTATTGTAACCACGAGCGAGTGGTATTTAATCAATATCAACAATGCGACTAGCCCTCGGCTACTCGCAGTGGATTGGGTGGTCATGTGGGTTAGAGCGTCGTGTGACTTTCTCTATGAGGCGGGCCAGAACAACATCCATTGGATTCGAGCCCTCGGTTAGTCGCAGCGTTGTTATTGATTAAATACCATTCTCTCTAGTGCCTTGGTGAGTAGATCTGAGCTGTTACCTGTTGGAGATGAAACGTTTCGGTGAGTTGTTTTCTTTGGAAATTAATAGGATTTTATGGCCATTTTGTTTGCTTTCTTGAATGATTTGTGGCACAATGTGTTGTGTAAATATTTTTGCATAATGGTATCACATTTTTCCTTCTAAAGTTTTGAGGCTTCAAACTCGATAATCTGTCAAAAACTTCAATCAAGACGCCTCGTTTTGTCTTTCTGCCGAGATGGCAGAAATGTATAAGGTTGTTTTTATTAGTGAGTTTACTGAAAAATTTCGATTTCATCTATTGATGTATTTTCACAAGATGTCAAGGAAGGGAAGAGTTCCTGAGCTTTGCAAGGTTGAATCTTCTTGGCATAATAACGGGGATGCCATCCACATAGCATAGGACGGTTGATGGATTGATGTCAGAGATACGTTCTGTCTCCAGGGACTCACTGTAAATGTTTCCAAGCTCGGCATTTATGGGTGACCTGATTGCCATGTCTCATTTCAGTGTGTGATGAGGTAATATGATGCCAAATTCATCATTAAAGAAGGTTACAGATCCTGATGATGGTGCCTGGAATCAGTGATCATCTGAACAACAGATATTACTGAGAAGAGCGAGAGTGCCTTCACCCAAGCAAAACTTGTGGATAACTAGTAGGAAGCACTCAACCCATAATTCAAGAACAGTTCAAACTTGAGAATACGACAAATCACTTAGGTAATTATTAAAATTCAAAAAACTTTTTGGTCTTAGGATCTTGATCATTCCTACTATACATAGGGTAGAAACATAGGTATAAAGTAGAGACAAGTTACTGAAGGAGCTGTGGCGAGGTCATGTCAGAGGCTGCAGTGAGGTTGTAGAGATCACCTGACAGCTGTGTCTCGAGGTAGGCGGAGCGGCGAATCATCCAGAATCATGTTTGCCAGTGTGACCGTGATCCAATGACTTCCTGTATTCTGAAGTGTCGTGTCTGTCGGTGTTACAAGGAACGCTTTCATTTCAAGTTCAGCGATGATAATCTGGGCTTTAGCCCAGTTCATCAAGGGTACTACAGCGTCTCTGTGGATCACGCAAGCATTACTCTGGTCGTTTCTGCTGCTGGCCTAATTATGTTCATTAATCCTCATCGATAAATTTTTATCGGTTTCCCCTATGTAGTTTTTCGTCATAGTGTCCACATGGGATTTTGTAGACACGGGCGGTAGATACTGAGATGGAAGGGTTCTGATAGATCACTTCTTGGTGGGATCTTTTATGGAAGTCGAGGCCATGGTTGACACATTATTACCACTACTGGCACGGGCACATACTGTGTCATCAGCTACGTCACCCACACGGGAGGACTAAGTACTTCCAGGTTAGTTCTGAAGAGTAGATTTAGCCCAGCGTCTGCAATACTGCATGAAGGTTGGTAAGTTTAGGCGTGTGAGATGTAGGTACATTCATATTCAATAAAAGTAAGATCTGACACGAGGAGAATTCTCGAGAAAGTACCCATTGCCCTCCTCTTCGCACGTGTAACACTGTTTGAGTAAAATTATACGCGGTTGTACTTGTTCCTGGACTTCCTATGTACTTTGAGAGAGAGTGTGTTAATGGTGGGTGTTTTACAGAGGAAAGTGTCCTTGTTGCTGGGCTTCCTGTATACTTTGAGAGAGTGTGTGTTAATGGTGGGTGTTTTACAGAGGAAAGTGTCCTTGTTCCTGGACTACCTGTATACTTTGAGAGAGAGTGTTATTTATGGATGCTCCGCAGAAGAGTGTCCTTGTTTCTTGACTTCCTTTGTGCTTTGAAATACAGCGTAATTAGCGGTTATTCTGTAAAAGAGAGCGTATGAGGAGGAGAACTGTCCATCTTGTTCCAGCCTCAATAGAATTTCATAGCCGGTTTGACCTTAAATAGAGAAGAATGGGCCGACAAGATATATAATCAAAACCTGACTTACACACGCACTGTCCACCACAGACACGGAGACTGATGCACACCAACGATATTCACAAAAAAGAATATTAACTCCTCTACTCCGTCACCAGAAACCATTGTTTTAGTGATTTCCATTATTTAATAACATTTTTTTTTAAAGGAAAAGTGATTTTTGTATGTGAAAGATAATGGAAAATGGAGAACTGCAGAATTAACTACAAGATTCTCTGCATTTATTCCAATTCAGTATACATTATACAGTAACCACAATAACTAAAGTATATGCTTACGGTATATCAGTCTCCATTCCAAATTTGAATTTATACAACATTATTTTTTATGAATGGTTTTATCAAATATTTTACAGATTTTTTACATAGGTACATAGCTACAAAAATAATTTCATTCTCCTGTACGAAAAATTACTGTTGAGAGAGCAGTTTCTAACAGATTTTAAATAAACTAATAGAACTGTTAGCAATTTTATCCCCAGGTGATAGGGCTATTTTCAGGACTAAATATATTTTACAATGTCTTATACCTCATACCCCTCAAGGAAGGTTCCGTGATGTTGGTGAGGGGCTCTTGATTTAGGGAATTCGATCTGTGCTCCAGTTCCCCGAATTAAGCCTGAATGCCTTCCACATCCCCCCCCCCAGGCGCTGTATAATCCTCCGGGTTTAGCGCTTCCCCCTTGATTATAATAATAATAATAATTATACCTCATACCTCTTGAATAACAAAAAAAGGCACAATACCGTGACTGGAACGACTTGTCAATGGTCCAAGTCGTACCGATACGTCGTCGTAAGCTTCTCTCTTTTATGTGCGGGTTATTTGTGTACCTCTTGAACTCCAGTCCTCTTTTGTCTACAAATATAAATGTCATAGCATGCGAAATTGTAGATTTTGAAAATATACAGAGAACTTTCCCTGCATCTATCAGTACAGTCAAACACCTCAATTGCTGGTATCGTTTGAAGTCCCGTTTGAAGTCCGTTCTAAAATTTTCTCTTATACATTTGAAGGTTTTTTTTTTCATTTATGTTAATACAAAAATTAATGATTTTGTACAAAAAACCCTTAGGAAACTTACCTAACCTTATAATAAGAGCAAATTAATTTAGCCTAATTCAACTAAATATATTTTATATATGTTTACAATAATTTAATAATAAATAAACACAATAAAATACATATTTTTTTCGTTAGGTTCAGAATGATTTTTGCGAAATTATTGCATACACAAATTTCTGCTTGTTTTATTAGGCAAGAGGAGCGTTACTATTTAAGCCAAAATCGCAAGTTTTACCTATATGCCACGACATTATATAGACACACACACACACACACACATACACACACACACACACACACACATGACGGAAGGGTTAGACTCAGAAGTGTCCCTGTTTGCAGATGATGTGAAGTTAATGAGGAGAATTAAATCTGATGAGGACCAGGCAGGACTTCAAAGAGACCTGGACAGACTGGACACCTGGTCCAGCAAATGGCTTCTCGAATTTAATCCTGCCAAATGCAAAGTCATGAAGATAGGGGAAGGGCACAGAAGACCACAGACAGAGTATAGGCTAGGTGGCCAAAGACTGCAAACCTCACTCAAGGAGAAAGATCTTGGGGTGAGTATAACACCGAGCATGTCTCCGGAAGCACACATCAATCAGATAACTGCTGCAGCATATGGGCGCCTGGCAAACCTGAGAACAGCATTCCGATACCTTAGTAAGGAATCATTCAAGACACTGTACACCGTGTATGTCAGGCCCATACTGGAGTATGCAGCACCTGTTTGGAACCCGCACTTGATAAAGCACGTCAAGAAACTAGAGAAAGTACAAAGGTTTGCGACAAGGTTAGTTCCAGAGCTAAGGGGAATGTCCTATGAAGAAAGATTAAGGGAAATCGGCCTGACGACACTGGAGGACAGGAGGGTCAGGGGAGACATGATAACGACATATAAAATACTGCGTGGAATAGACAAGGTGGACAAAGACAGGATGTTCCAGGGAGGGGACACAGAAACAAGAGGCCACAATTGGAAGTTGAAGACACAAATGAGTCAGAGAGATAGTAGGAAGTATTTCTTCAGTCATAGAGTTGTAAGGCAGTGGAATAGCCTAGAAAATGACGTAGTGGAGGCAGGAACCATTCACAGTTTTAAGATGAGGTTTGATAAAGCTCATGGAGCGGGGAGAGAGAGGGCCCAGTAGCAACCGGTGAAGAGGCGGGGCCAGGAGCTAAGACTCGACCCCTGCAACCACAAATAGGTGAGTACACACACACACACACACACACACACACACACACACACACACACACACACACACACACACACACACACACACACACACACACACACACACATACACACATTCACACACACACACACACACACACACACATACACACACTCACACACACACACACATATATGTATATATATATATATATATATATATATATATATATATATATATATATATATATATATATATATATATATATATATATATATATATGAATGTATGTATGTATAAAGATTTTTTTTATTGATTTGAGACCGGATTTTATTCGTGATAACAATATGCAGCTCTCTGCACCGTCTATTCACTTTCCTTGATGACGTTTAAAGTGAATTATCAACTGGACTCGTCAGTGAGACAGCTCTGTAATGATGTAGTGCTCTACTGGAACGTAAGACGTAACATTTCCTATTTTTATTCTAACAATCAATTTGCCTCCTTATATAAATTCTTTCACTTCTAGATCGTGAAATATGCTTGATGAAACAATTAAAGTTATTCTCTCTTTCCTAAGTTCAAATCTAATTTTCTCTCATTTTCGAGGCGCTGCATGAATTACGAATGATGAAATTTTCGTAGATATAATATGAATACCTTGAATATAGTCCAGAATAGGTGCCTGAATACCTCGGTATGTTATTTCAAGACTCAGGTTGATGCCTCGCTTGGTCTTTTGGCTTTGTTTTGTCGTTATCTAATAACTGTGTTTTTTTTTTTAAATTCTCTTTTGATATTTCAATTAATTTTGAGTGTTGGTCTTTTTTTAAGCTAATAAATTTCTTCTATAAATTCTCTTTTAAATTTTATATTTGTTACTTCACACGTTTCTTCTACTGATTCAGCAATTTAAGCATCGATTGTGACTTTAGTGGAGCTCAGAAGACGGAAGACATCTTTGTACGAAACTATGTCGGTAATTACATGCCTTTGTAATTGTCTGTTTATCATTGTCTGTTTATAATTGACTTTGCAGTTACAGCAGCAGAGCTGTGCTCGTGGTGCTCCTTCGTCGGCGTTCTTTTCATATGGATTTTTCAAGTTTGTAGTGATAGCACTCACTTTCCTAAGGGTTGTCCTTTCTCCCGTTTTGTACCCCTGAAACTCGGTTATTCGACAGCAGTGATTAAAGCTGGATTAAACGTGAATACCTCGCAGTTCCCAGACTCTGTATAACCCTTACTCTGGAGAGGCTTATCCCATGCAGAGCATCCCATGCAAGAGTTTCATATTGCAAGGAAATATTTAGAACAAAATTGCATTCTAATGTAAATAGATTTAGACTTGTTCAAATAGTAAATAAAAAAAACTGGCTCTGGTATACGTAGTTGCTAAAGTTAAGAAAACTAATTTTACATCATAATGTTTATTAGATGCTCTTTATTAACTAATCCGAATATTGAATATGTATAAATAATAAAATAATCAAAGACTATCAATGCATTAGTAATGTATTCTTCTTCGTATCAAAGATGAGGCATGGCGATCACTGGCCACTTTGAGGAGCTACCTTTTCTCTGCTCCATTTACTAAGTATTGTAATTTTGTATCAGTGTTATTCGTCACTCCACCAATTTATTCTTCACCTTCATCCCGCTCACGGTTGCTTGACTCCACAGGAGCGAAGGATCATAAAGCATAATTGAAGGATTCTTCTCCAGGAAGCATTTATGTAAGCCAAGAACTTTGAAGAGGTAATTTAAAAACGACGAGAAAAAATGATAGCAATAGTTCTGTCCTTGAGGGGGTTCATGAGGTTCGTCTGTGCTCATCTGAGACGATTTTGACTCGTCAACATTAACGGGCCATTGAATGCTCCCTCTGCACCATCTTTACGCATGAAGACAAAGAGATCAGTAGATGCAAAGTTTTCCCTTTTGGTCTTCCAGCAGCATTTGCTTGATGGGCAGCTGCACGATCGTCAAACTTGGCCTCCTTACTAATAGCCATCTCATCAACAGCTGTCAATAAGATGTAGTGCATATAAGTAAAAACCATTACCAGACGTGAATGGTTAATATGAGTCACACTGAAAGATCCCTGTCGCTGACTAAATTTAGCTTTCAAACCCGCGGCTTAGATATTAACTTACTTGCCCCAAGGCTCACGCCGCGGGGCAAGGAAGTTAATATGTATGCGCCAAGCAGAATCTCACAACACAGATCCCATTGATCCTGCTTGTCGTGAGATTTTTATGATAAACTAATAAGTGACGGTCTTCCTTGACCTTCATTATCAACAACTCCTGCCGACGAGCGATATCAAAGAAGTAATGCAAGGAGTCGGTGAAGACTATTTTATCTTCCATGTCTTCATATTGTTTCGGTTCTTCTTGAGTTTGTTCCAACTTCCATTCATCAGATAACTTCAAGATGGAATCCAGAACGGGTTATTTCATCCATCTAGGAAGCCTAGATTTGTCTCAAGAAAACATCACTGACACAGTCATCAAGTCGCAACCTCTCGGTGAGTCTTCTTTCTGAGGGATCATGGAAGAAGCTCATAATTCCACGTTTGAGTGACATTTGTGCCCCTTCTAGTCAGCGGAATTCGGGCTGGTGCACGCATCTGAAGCTGAAAAAATGAGAATTTATACATTGGGTGGGAATTTATTCTCTAAACATTGTTAGATGCCAATGAAAATACACTCGAATTCTTTTTTTTTTCTTTTAACTAAAATATTTTAACAGGGGCACCTTGAATTTTTTTTATGATTTTTCACTCGTAGATAAGAACCATCTTATGGGTTTACTCTTTCTTATGAAAATAATAAGAACTGTTTTGAAATTTGCCAGCAGAAGGTATGAGTTTCTCATTATTATATTTATGCGTTGTCTCTGGTAAAAAAAAAAATATATAATTAATCCTAGACACTGTATAAGAAAATTTTAAGACATTAAGATATCACCTAATTGTTCGATCTCATTTTTTATGTATTTCCACTTTTCTCTATTATTTTTTATGTATATTATTTTAACAAATTCATTCATTTACAAGAAGAAAATTTTCATTAAAATTCAAGGTGGAATGAACATTGCGAAATGGAACAAGAGCTGCTGAAAACATTGAGCGTGAGTGATACTATACGTTGTCTTCACAGCCTCACACAGTACACAAGTGTACTTGTTTTATTAGGTGTTAAGTTTATCAACTACATGAAGGTCGTGTACTTGATAGAGTTGAGTCAAGGATATTTTAATATATAGCAAACGGATTCAATCTTTACAACCTAAGATATATATACCCTTATTTATATATACTGTACAGTGGTCTTCTCGAGAAAGATATTCTCTTTGGTGTATATGCACTCTACCAAAGGCTTATTCCATCCAACTCACTTAGCAATCCTTGAAACTATAAATAAATATATAATAATTAAGGATAAATTAAGCTAACATAACAATAAAAGTTGATGTTTAATTCTGGATATGGGTTACGACGTTCAGAAACTGACATCGTTCAAAAATTAACCTTCAGAAACTGACGTCGTTTACAAAACGAACCGTTCAATTTGAGGTAGAATTGTTTGTAGCTGGTGTATAAGAGACTCGTGCCTGAGGGTAAGCCGAACAAGTTAATACCGAACCATACCACGGGCGGGGATAGAACCCGCGATCAGAGTCTCAAAAATCCAGACCGTCGCTTTAACCATCGGACTAGCTGGTCCAGTGGCTAACGCGACAGTCTAGAGTTTTGAGACTCTCTGATCGCGGGTTCTATCCCCACCCGTGGTATGGTTTGTTTGTAATCGTGTCATTACGATTTCGTGAGTCAAGTTAATACCGATTATTATTATTATTATTGTCGCAGGATATTGTTGTTGTTGTTTATGTGAAGCCTTTGTTGAAAGTGGTATAAAATATCGACAAGTTGATGAGCGAGACACATGTGCAACAGTTGGGTGCTTTTATTGTTGGAACGTTTCGCCTACACAGTAAGCAGGAGTAGCAGCGAAATGAAGATGAAGTAATCAGTCCATCATCTTTACTTTGCTGCTACTCTTGCTGTCTCTGTATTTGACTGAAGAAGCCTACTGTGTAGGCGAAACGTTTCAACATTAAAGATACCCAACTGCTGCACATATGTCTTACTCATCATCTGAAGCTTTAAACCCTTGTGGGTCATTCAGTGGAGTGTTGGAGGCTCGATCCATCGCTTATCAATTGCTTCACTGTTCTGTGACCATTCAGGGTGACTGTAAAGAGTGAAACAACGTAGAGCGTATGATTTCCTCTACATGCGCCCTGATGGGAGACAATGACTGCTAGAGTCCTTGACGAAGGACAAGGCGACGGACGCCGACACCGCAAGTATAACGTCATAATTATCTTGTTACATTTCCTGAGCATGCGTATCCTACTATTTCTTCTTGTAAGAATAACTTTGAACCGTTCAGAGAGAGAGACCCGATTTGGTGAACACTTAGTGTTCTGTGCCACAACGTTATTTTAAGTGTGGTAGGAGTGTTCATGCTCCCATATGTGAGTATCATTGAGGGGTATAAGAAGAGATGTATTATGAAGGGTTGTGGTGTTGTGAGAAATGACAGTTGAGTCACAGATGGTGGCCACCGAGACAAACATGACACGATAGTGTTCTCTATAAAACTTTCCTATTGTAAGACTCGTAGCCCAGTGACACAGCACTGGATCTGCTACCGGTTAGATCCACGGTACGGGTCCCAGTCTATTCTTTTGCTGCATATGATCGGGATCCACACTGTGACCTAATTAAATCTGTAGCTGTTCTGTACCTGGTTATCAATTCCTGCCTCCTGCCTTTCCCAACATCGTTCCCAGCAACACCGAGATTGATAACGGGGTTGTTTCCACTGCCTTGCACAGTATTATATAACCCACTAATGTAACCATCACCAAAGACATCATTAATTTTACAGGTAAGGACACAAATTATGCAAGATCAAGGTCACTAGTGACAGTTGCAACACTGTTTTACGAAGGGACCTTCGTGCCTTACATATTTACTCTTTCACTTCGGTATTTATAGCAGTAGATCAATATATGGAATGTAATATAGCGTATATGAATTTCAGTAAGGTCTTTTATAGGGCACCACATTAGAGATTGTTGAAGAAAGTAGCAGAGCATAGAATAGGAGGAGAAATTAGCTCCTGGATCGAGGCCTGGTTGACCTATAGACAACAGAGAGTTTACATAAATGTGGGGAAATCAAAGTGGGGAACCCGTTACCAGTGGTGTTCCACAAAGGTCAGTGTTAGGTGCTTTACTGTTTGTAATGTACTTAATCGACTTTTATGATGGAATAAATAAACCTGTAGGCTAGTTTGCAGATAGACCGTCAAATGAATTTTGAAAAACCTAACTATTGTACCTATGGACTAAACAATGTAGATCTCAATAAACTGAATGTAAAAAACACTTAGTTCTGGTTAGCGGTAATCTAAATTCGTCACCAGTGCATTAGTGTTCACAATAAAGCTGATACAATTCCTTCATATCAAGAAGTATAATTAATAGATGTCCTTAGGTTGTACTTTAAATTTATGTGTTCATGGTAAGGCCTCGTTTAGATTATGCTGCATAATTCTTGTCTCCATATTACAGAATGGACATAAATAATTTAGAAAATATACCGAAAAGGATGACGAGATGATTCCATGTATCAGAAATCTGTCCTACGAAGACAGACTGAGGACACTGAATCTTCATTCTCTAGATAGGTGGAGAATATGGGTTAATGTTAGAAAAAATTAGGTTCAGAAAGGATATAAGAAAGTACTGCTTTGGTAGTAAAACTATGAATGAGAAGAACAAACTCCCGAGTAACGTCACTGAAGCGAAAAACCTTAAAAAGCTGTTTCTTTTAGAGAAGTACATGACTTCGTATGGATGGTTGTGAGTTGAACCTGCCTAGGATGAGCTAGTGTAGGACTGATGCAGATCAGGGCGTATTTGTTATAAATAAGATTCTGAAAAAAAAATTAACTGGGTTTAACGCCTATTGACTACAGGGGGGTAAAAAAAAAGGCTCCAGGTCATCTGTTCACCACCAGCCAATGACACTTTAATGAAAAACCTTTGTTATGAAAGGAATATTATAAGTAATTTCTATTGAGTACAATATTGTTCAATTATTATTATTATTATTATTATTATTATTTGTAGAAGTAGAACTAGTAGTAGTAGTATTTTGTATTATCAGTCTAGTATGAGAAGTAAAGGGTAAATAAAATATGCACAAATACTAGGAAAATTTTGTCTGTGTAACTGAGCATTTTATTCGTGGTTGCAATAACCCTTAACACTATCCCAGCATATCTTAAGAGAAAACAATGGAAGAAATTAGTCTTAGAGATGTTTACCTGCCTTCTCCTCTTTCTTCCAATCTTGCATGGTGAAGTGCACGCCTGAGATGCTGTGTTTGCGTGTGATGGAGGCGTGTGAGGATGAGAGTGAAGTGTGTAGAAGTAGATTATACGAGTGTGAGTGGAGTATGAGAGAGTTGTGAGTCTATGATGAGTGTCAGAACAGTGTAGGGGGTGTTTGAGAGTGTAGCGAATGCAACAGGGTCATGGGAGGAGTGTAGGAGACGAGTGAGTATGAGAGAAGTATATCTGGAGGGTATTATGGGAGTCAGCGCTCCCGTGGCCTGGTCCATCGATCTTACCACATTTCACATTTCACTAAGGTTAAACGTTATACCTGTTGCATATATATATATATATATATATATATGCAAGGAATTCGCAAGAGCAGGCGAAATATGCACAAACACTGATCTCTGGCTGAAGGAGACTCGAACCTACGAACCTTGGAACAAGGTACTCAGTGCTATACCAATCTCACCACACTAGACAATACCTTGGCGTGCAGCTTGCGCTACACGTTGATCAAAGGCAGCCAGCTTTCAGGGAGAAGGCTTGCAGCTTTTCATCTCACCCCCTGCATGCATCAGCCTTACTAGAGATTTTAACAAGCTTCGTAGGTTCGAGTCTCCTTCAGCCAAAGATCAGTGTTTGCGTATATTTCTCCTGCTCTTGCGAATTCCTTGCATTGTTAAAATTTCTAGTAAGGCTAATGCATGCAGGGGATGAGATGAAAAGCTGTAAGCCTTCTCCCTGAAAGCTGACTGCCTTGGATCAACGTGTAGCGCAAGCTGCACGCCAAGGTATTGTCCAGTGTGGTGGGATTGGCGTAGCACAGAGTACCTTGTTCCAAGGTTCGTAGGTTCGAGTCTCCTTCAGCCAGAGATCAGTGTTTATATATATATATATATATATATATATATATATATGTGTGTGTATGTGTGTGTATGTGTGTATGTGTGTGTGTGTGTGTGTATGTGTGTGTGTACTCACCTAATTGTACTCACCTAATTGTACTCACCTAATTGTGGTTGCAGGGGTCGAGACTCAGCTCCTGGCCCCGCCTCTTCACTGATGGCTACTGGGTCCTCTCTCTCTCTGCTTCCTGAGCTTTGTCATACCTCTTCTTAAAACTATGTATGGTTCCTGCCTCCACTACTTCACTTGCTAGGCTATTCCACTTGCTGACAACTCTATGACTGATGAAATACTTCCTAACGTCCCTGTGACTCGTCTGAGTCTTCAGCTTCCAGTTGTGACCTCTTGTCCCTGTGTCCCCTCTCTGGAACATCCTATCTCTGTCCACCTTGTCTATTCCCCGCAGTATCTTGCATGTCGTTATCATGTCTCCCCTGACCCTTCTGTCCTCCAGTGTCGTCAGTCCGATTTCCCTTAACCTTTCCTCGTACGACATTCCCTTGAGCTCTGGGACTAGCCTTGTTGCAAACCTTTGTACTTTCTCTAGCTTCTTGACGTGATTGACCAGGTGTGGGTTCCAGACTGGTGCTGCATACTCCAGTATGGGCCTGACATACACAGTGTACAGTGTCTTGAACGATTCCTTATTAAGGTATCGGAACGCTATTCTCAGGTTTGCCAGGCTCCCGTACGCTGCAGCATTTATTTGGTTGATGTGTGCCTCCGGTGATGTGCTCGGTGTTATGGTCACCCCAAGGTCTTTCTCCCTGAGTGAGGTCTGTAGTCTTTGTCCACCTAGCCTATACTCTGTCTGCGGTCTTCTTTGCCCCTCCCCAATCTTCATGACTTTGCATTTGGCTGGATTGAATTCGAGAAGCCAGTTACTGGACCACATGTCCAGCCTGTCCAGGTCTCTTTGCAGTCCTGCCTCATCCTCATCCGACTTAATTCTTCTCATCAACTTCACGTCATCTGCGAACAGGGACACTTCAGAGTCTATTCCTTCCAGCATGTCGTTCACATTTATCAAAAATAGCACTGGTCCTAGAACTGACCCCTGTGGGACCCCGCTCGTAACAGGCGCCCACTGTGATACCTCTTCACGTACCATGACTCGTTGCTGCCTCCCTGTCAGGTATTCCCTTATCCATTGCAGTGCCCTCCCTTTTACATGCGCCTGATCCTCCAGCTTCTGCACTAATCTCTTGTGGGGAACTGTGTCAAAGGCCTTCCTGCAGTCTAGAAAAACGCAATCTACCCACCCCTCTCTCTCGTGTCTTACTTGTGTGTGTGTGTGTGTGTGTGTGTGTGTGTGTGTGTCGTGCGGAATAGGCAAAATTTGCGATCTTGGCTTAAATAGCAACGTTCATCTTGCCATATAGGACAAGTGAAAATTAGTGTATGCAATAAATTCGCCAAAATCATTCTGAACCTAACGAAAAAAATATATTTCACTGTGTTTGTTTAGTATTAAATTACTGTAAACAAATCTGAAATATATTTAGTTGGGTTAGGCTAAAATAAATTGCTCTTGTTATAATAAGGTTAGGTAAGTTTTCTAAGATTCTTTTGGTGCAAAATTAAAAATTTTTACATTAACATTAATGAAAAAATTATATGTTTAAACGTATAAGGGAAAATTTTAGAAAGGACTTAATTTTAAATGAGTTCTTGCTAATTGACCATTTTTACATATTTGGCACGACATATATATATATATATATATATATATATATATATATATATATATATATATATATATATATATATATATATATATATATATATATATATATATATATACGCAATAAAATCACAGTAAACAGGTGATATCACAATATGTAGAACAGCCTGCGCTTTCGTGACTTCTCACATTATATATATATCGTGACTTTTCACATTACATATCAGAGCTTACATCTAAAATATTCCAGCTTCTAGGTGGTGGGTCGTGTGCTCAGAATGCAGCAGGCATTTTTCCCCTGGATTTTTACACTGAGTCTTTAAAAGAGGAAGCTGCCCGCTCTGGGGTCCTTGATTTCCGTGATGAATTTTTCACTCAATTCCTTAATAAGGAATCTGAGAGCACGCTTGCCCCATGCTCCAAGGGTCTTTGACCCTATTGGGACGAAGTTACAGCTTGGTGCCAGCCACCTGTAGTTATTGATCTGGTTCTTCCTGAAACTGGCAGCATCACTCTTTTCAGCTTCAGAGTATTGTAAGTAGGTGTTGGCCAACATAGATGCACAGGTGTAGTCCCATACCATGTTATCTGCGTCTGCTTATGGACTTTTTGGGTAGTATGGCGACACTATGTGGACGCTTTTGGCTTCCGTCAGGCCTCAGCACCTGAGGTTCCCATTCTGCTGGGCAACGAGCTGTGCCGAGACTTAGGTTGATGATACCATTAACCTCTTCGTGTCTGGCACATTTCCCTTCCGACGTATGACATACGAGACTATAGAGACCAAATTGATCAGCTGACTGACCCCTTGCCGCAAATGCACATGTGTTCGGTGAGTATGGGGCGGCTAGGCGAAGAGCTAAATCATTCCGAGTGGCTTGTGGATCGAGGAGTGTGCCCAAGGCAGATTTAAGGATAGGTAAAATGAAATTTTCTGAATGTGGTGCCTTCACTGCTACTAGGAGACAAGCTTTGTCTTTTCCTGAGGCACAGTTGGGCATTGTTTGGGCGATCTCCTCCACTATCGGTTTGTCCCAGTAATACTGCTTGTGATCTTTGGGAGGATCTTTTCTGCTTAAAGAGTCTGTAAAGCTCTCTGCATAGCTGCTTCCATGAACTATAGGTCGTAAGCCCCTACAGCTCCTCTCAAGCATTCAGGAACAGTCTTCTTAGCTAGTGCAATGGTGCAATGCACGAAAACTATTTATCTCGAACCTGTCATAAAAATGGTAAAAATATATTAATGGTAAAAATAGAGAAAATTACAAAGGCTTTTACAACATAGACTAGTTTCTAACAAACCTAATATCATATATTAATTATTTAACTCTGAAAAGATAAACACCAAATAATCGCCCTTTTTCGAGTTGCAGTGTACCGCGACAGGAAGCGTCTCCTTGGAGGACATACTACTGCTGCCTCTGCTTCATTTCTCTCCAAAGGTACATGACAGAGGTATGCCACTCAATGTACATAGACAATGAGATTAATTTAATTCCAACTTTATAAGTTAAAATATTCTTGAGTGGTGATGAGCAGGTGATGTTACAAGCGACCTTGATGATCTTCGTGTAGTTGATAAGTTGAAAAAACAGTGAACTAGTTCTCTACGTTGGATTGAAAATGTCCTTGGAGGGCGAAACGTGTCTTTAATAACTGTTCTAATACCTCCTGTTATAGGCGTCGGTTGCAAATACTTGTAAAAGAGATTCTTATCCTATTTTGGGTGGCGTTTCCTATCACAGTTGATCCTCATCTTCGTGCTTCCTTCTTCCTTCATATAAAATAATAAATGTAAAGGTTAAGAAAAGTTCTGTTTATTTAAATAGAAAATTTGAGAAACTTGTTTTTATTCTTAACTTTATTAATATTTTTAAAAATTTTCAAAAGAGTCTACTTAAGAGACAAATCACAATTTGCATCATATTTAGTGAAAAGTGAAGAGCTTGCTAGGCTGCGGGTGAAAGACGTTATACGGATATTCAGACACAATATGAAGTTCAACGAGGAGAAATTTCAACTACTTAGATATGGGAAACTTGAAGAAATTAAAAATGTGTCAGGGTATACCACAAATTCTAACCATACAATAGAGCGGTAAAGTAATGTGAAGGACCTGAGAGTGATAATGTCAAAGGATCTCGCCTTCAATGACCACAACAATGTATCTACCTCATCCGCTAGGAAATTGATGGGATGGATAATACTAGAGAACCTTTAAAACTAGGGACGCCAAGCCCATGATGATTCTCTTAAAATCGCTTGTGCTCTCTAGGCTGGAATACTGCTGTACACTAACTGCCCCCTTCAAGGCTGGAGACATTGCAGATCTGGAGAGTGTACAAAGAACTTTCACGGCACACATAAGTGCGATAAGGCACCTAAACTACTGGGAACGGTTGAAGGTCCTTGATCTGTATTCCCTCGAACGCAGGCGAGAGAGATACATGATAATATACACTTGGAAGGTCCTGGAGGGATTGCCACCAAATCTGCACACGAAAATCACTTTGTATGAAAGTAAAAGACTCGGCAGGAGATGCAACATTCCCCCGATGAAAAGCAGGGGCGCCACAAGTACATTGCGAGACAACACAATAAGTGTCCGGGGCCCAAGACTGTTCAATTACCTCCCAGCATACATAAGGGGGATTACCAATAGACCCCTGGCTGTCTTCAAGAAGACACTGGACAGGCACCTAAAGTCAGTACCTGATCAACCGGGCTGTGGTTCGTACGTCAGCTTGTGTGCGGCCAACAGTAACATTCTGGTTGATCAGACCCTGATCCACCATGAGGCCTGGTCTCACACTGAGCCGCGGGGGCGTTGACCCCCGGAACCCTCTCCAGGTAAACACAATACTTTCAACCAATGAGCTCGAAGCGAGAATCTCGCCTGTTTAAAAATATGAGATTTGCCTAAATTTAGCCACTCTTAATGGAATTTCACATTTCGGCTCACGTAGTTACCGCTTACGACATTATGAATTATCTGCGGTGAGCGAGATAGTTCAAAAATTTATCGTTCTTCTCTAGGGATGGCGCCACCCCCGGTTAAGAACCGCTGACCTACAATAACAGAGGAGTGTGAGGAAGTTGTAAACGTGAGAAGTGTAAAACGGCTGAGTGGGAGAGTATGAGAGAGAGAGAGAGAGAGAGAGAGAGAGAGAGAGAGAGAGAGAGAGAGAGAGAGAGAGAGAGAGAGAGAGAGAGAGAGAGAGAGAGAGAGAGAGAGAGAGAGAGAAAAGAGGGAAAATTGGTGGGTTATATAGAATAATCATACTGCTGCAGTATCCTCTCTCACCTTGGCGGCTCGCGCAGGCATAACCATGTAAATTATCGAGGCCAACACAGCAGTCCTTACTGCTTCGTGAGCAATGTTCCACAACAACATACTACGCAAATCATCTTCCTCTTCACATCTACACATTTTTTCTTGATAATTCCACATGAACGTCTCCTCATGCATGGTGCTGGTTTACATTTCACACACACACATACACATGCACACACACACACACACACACACACACACACACACACATATATACACACAAACACATACACACACACACACACACACACACACACACATACATACATACATACATACATACATACATACATACACACACACACACACACACACACACACACACACACACACACATATGAAAATGACATAGCAGCGAAAGCCAAATCTGACCCGAAACTGTTGTACAGCCACATCAGGAGGAAAACAACAGTCAAGGACCAGGTAATCAGGCTAAGGAAGGAAGGAGGAGAGACAACAAGAAATGACCGTGAAGTATGTGAAGAACTCAACAAGAGATTCAAAGAAGTGTTCACAGAGGAGACAGAAGGGACTCCAGAAAGACGGAGAGGTGGGGCACACCACCAAGTGCTGGACACAGTGCACACAACCGAGGAAGAAGTGAAGAGGCTTCTGAGTGAGCTAGATACCTCAAAGGCAATGGGGCCAGATAACATCTCCCCATGGGTATTGAGAGAGGGAGCAGAGGCGCTATGTGTACCCCTAACAACAATATTCAATACATCTATCGAAACAGGGAGATTGCCTGAGGCATGGAAGACAGCAAATGTAGTCCCAATCTTTAAAAAAGGAGACAGACATGAAGCATTAAACTACAGACCAGTGTCACTGACATGTATAGTATGCAAAATCATGGAGAAGATTATCAGGAGAAGAGTGGTGGAACACCTAGAAAGGAACGATCTCATCAACAGCAGCCAACATGGTTTCAGGGACGGGAAATCCTGTGTCACAAACCTACTGGAGTTCTATGACATGGTGACAGCAGTAAGACAAGAGAGAGAGGGGTGGGTGGATTGCATTTTCTTGGACTGCAAGAAGGCGTTTGACACAGTTCCACACAAGAGATTGGTGCAAAAACTGGAGGACCAAGCAGGGATAACAGGGAAGGCACTACAATGGATCAGGGAATACTTGTCAGGAAGACAGCAGCGAGTCATGGTACGTGGCGAGGTGTCAGAGTGGGCACCTGTGACCAGCGGGGTCCCGCAGGGGTCAGTCCTAGGACCAGTGCTGTTTCTGGTATTTGTGAACGACATGACGGAAGGAATAGACTCTGAGGTGTCCCTGTTTGCAGATGACGTGAAGTTGATGAGAAGAATTCACTCGATCGAAGACCAGGCAGAACTACAAAGGGATCTGGACAGGCTGCAGACCTGGTCCAGCAATTGGCTCCTGGAGTTCAATCCCACCAAGTGCAAAGTCATGAAGATTGGGGAAGGGCAAAGAAGGCCGCAGACGGAGTACAGTCTAGGGGGTCAGAGACTACAAACCTCACTCAAGGAAAAAGATCTTGGGGTGAGTATAACACCAGGCACATCTCCTGAAGCGCACATCAACCAAATAACTGCTGCAGCATATGGGCGCCTAGCAAACCTCAGAACAGCATTCTGACATCTTAATGAGGAATCATTCAGGACCCTGTACACCGTGTACGTTAGGCCCATATTGGAGTATGCGGCACCAGTTTGGAACCCACACCTAGCCAAGCACGTGAAGAAACTAGAGAAAGTGCAAAGGTTTGCAACAAGACTAGTCCCAGAGCTAAGAGGTATGTCCTACGAGGAGAGGTTAAGGAAAATCAACCTGACGACACTGGAGGACAGGAGAGATAGGGGGGACATGATAACGACATACAAAATACTGAGAGGAATTGACAAGGTGGACAAAGACAGGATGTTCCAGAGATTGGACACAGTAACAAGGGAACACAGTTGGAAGCTGAAGACACAGATGAATCACAGGGATGTTAGGAAGTATTTCTTCAGCCACAGAGTAGTCAGTAAGTGGAATAGTTTGGGAAGCGATGGGGAGAGGGCCTAGTAGCAACCGGTGAAGAGGCGGGGCCAGGAGCTAGGACTCGACCCCTGCAACCACAAATAGGTGAGTACACACACACACACACACACACACACACACACACACACACACACACACACACACACATACACACACACACACACACACACATACACACACACACACACACACAGAGTCACGCAGACGTGGGGGCACAAGGCTCCAAGAACCTTAGTGTTTTTAAGGTGTGCAGTAATTGCTAGCAGTAATCAGTGGTAGTGACAGTGTCAGTGAACAATCCTACGAGTGATAACTAAAGTTATTAGTTAAAAAAAGTAGAGAGGAAGCCTGAAATCATTAATATTTCAAAGTGCCAAACCGTTAGGGGCAGTAGGCACCTGTTGCCACACAGATTCAAATATACAAAGATCAAAGTAAGTGTGGAAGCGGGTGTTCAAGAAATGCCAGCGTTTGGATAACAAGTGAAATGTGGGGTACCATGCAGTGAGAGGGAAAAAGTTAATAAGCAAGAGGAGAAAGGAAAAATAAAACATATAATAAGGGAAAGTGGCAGAGTAGGCCTGCTGAAGAAGTGACGTCACAACAAGTTGTGTGCAATTATACATATAAAGTGAAGTATATATAATGTGAAGTGTATACTATCATAAGTGAAAAGTGAAATCGCGTGAGGAACGCGGGATGTATGAGCATATATGGTCATAAAAATCACGGGTGAAGGATCTCCAAAATAGTGATAGAAGGCCTATGTACGACGACTACGTCATCAGCATCTGGCAACTTGTCACTGCACCGCTGCCAGCGCAAGTATTGTTCACCTATTGTGGTTGCATGTTGCAGGCTCTGGAGTCTGGTCTTGCATCACTGTTAGATACTGGTCACTCCTGCAAGCTATTACCAGAATTAGAGTAGAAATAGCATAGATAAAGTGAAGATAGTGTTGACGAGAGAGTGAGGAAGACAGCAGTCCAGCGAGGGGTAACGTAGGGGTAAGGTAGTATTACTACCGGTAGTTATTAGCAGTATGAATACTTAGGAAGCTAGGAAGTCCTCTGTCAATGTGAGCAAGGAATAGGATAATAACCAGCAGTAATTGATACTTAAATCCAGAAAGGGCAATAAGTGGAGAGAGTAGCAATACTAGGAAAGACAGCTGGGACTAAATTTGAGCCTACACGACAGAGAGGTATAACGGATCTTTCAACCACAACTACTCCTCCCCTACCCCCCCTAACCATCTCTCCCTCACACATACACACACACAAGGGTAGACACTCATAGAAGCTTTAGACCCTAGTAGCAATTTCCGCTTTTTATAACTCAGAATTACTGGTATGTATTAGCAGTATTTTCCCCTCACACCTCCCCCAAACACATGAACACACACATATACACACATACACATACACACACACACCTGTACTAGGCAAATATGCACACACACACACACACACACACACACCTGTACTAGGCAAATACACACACATACACACACACACACACACACACACACACACACACACACACACACACACACACACACACACACACACACACGCATACATACACACACACACACACACCCTATGCGGTCAATCTACCCTCATCCTACTCTTCCCCTCTCCCCACCTCCCCTCCCCTTCTAATCCCATCAAACACACACACCCCGGTTTCTAGGGGTCACTCTACCCTCATCATTCACTCCCTCTCCTCCCTCCCCCCTCCCCCCTTAATCCCATGTCTCTCTCTCCCACACATGCACACACACATACACAAGCACACATACACATACTCCCCCTTCCCCTAACCACCTCTCCCCCTCCCACTAGCTACCTACCCCTCCCCCAAACCATCTATCCCCCTCCCCCAAGCACTTCTCTCCCTCCAATAACCATCCTTCCCCTCCCCCATAACCATCCATCCCCCTCCCCCTAACCATCTATTCCCCTCCCACTAACCATCTCTTCCCCTTCCTTCTGTGGTGCAATGGGGCAACTTAGAACTAGGATGAGAGCCAAGGGCCCGACAGACGAATCTGGGAGGGTGGACTGGGAGGCAGAGCTCAAAAACAGGGAGGAAAACTGGGAAAGGAGGCTAGATGAGCTTGCAAGGAAGATGGAGGAGAGGTTAGCAGCAGCATGCAGAAGGTGGGAGCAACATGCCACGGTAGCAGAAACCAAGATACAGAGATTAGAAGAGGAGCTGAGAAATCTGAAACAGCCTAGAGATAAAGGTAATACAGAAGTAGCATCAGCAATGTTTACATCAGGCACAGACAAAGGGTCTGAAGGGAGCATGGAAGCTAAAAAGTATGCAGAGGTCCTGTCAAACCCACACAGAGCCAAAACAAAGACAGGGAGCACACTAGGACAGCATGAGAGGTTGGAAGACATTGAAGGAACTAGGACATGTGCAGGGACCTCACCAGACAGTTGTGGGGGCCAGGAACAGGTGAGCAGGAAGGACAAACCAATGAGCATAGGGGCCACAGCTAGGGAAGGGATTGAAGAAGGAACACTCCATGGGAAGGAACTAAAACACCTCAGAGGATGCAATGGGAGTCACAGTTGGAGGCAGAAAGGAAGAGATCAGTTTTTGTCTATGGGCTAGACGAAGCTGAAGGGGAAACTTATGATGAAAGAAAACAGGAGGAGAAAAAAGAGATTGAAGGTATCATGAAGGTGATAGGCGAGGGAGACATGACCCAGGTGGCAAATTTTCGGAGAATCGGGTGGTTCAGAGAGAGAAAGAAACGGCCACTCAATGTAATTTTCAAGGCAGAATCAACTCGAACCATGATCCTGCAGGAGAAAGCACGGCTGAGAGGCAAACAGGAGTTCAAGAGTGTGTACTTCGATCGAGACAGAACAAAGGAGGAAAGGATGATACTGAAAGAGAGAGTGCAAAAACGAAAGGAGGAATGGGAAGAAACGACAAAGAAGAACAGAATAACTCAGGCACAGGTGGAAGGACAAGCACACCCCCCAGAAACACCTGCAGAAGGACTCCAACCACAACACCCCCAAGGCAACTGAACAATCTAAACCAACCATCACACACCGATCCCTCTGTTCCCACCCCCCGCACCACGAACCCTACCCCTACAGCAACCCCCTATGGGAGCACTTCCTCTACCTCCACTGCAACTCCCCACAGGCCCCCACCAGGGCTCCTGCTCTCCCAACCCCAATATTCCCCCAGGACCACAGTTACAGTATTAGAACAGAAGTTGAAGGTTTGGTACACAAATGCGGATGGACTAACGAATAAATATGAGGAATGGCAAGAAAGAATCAATGAGAAGTCCCCAGACATCATAGCAGTTACAGAAACAAAACTCACGGAGACAATAACAGATGCAATCTTCCCACCAGGATACCAGATCATGAGGAAAGATAGAAGGGGCAGAGGCGGAGGAGGGGTTGCTCTGCTCGTAAAAAAACGATGGAAATTCGAGAAAATGGGAGGCATAGACGAGACAGCAGAAAGGGACTATATAGTAGGTACACTTCAGTCTGGGGAGCACAAGGTGGTCATTACAGTGATGTATAATCCACCACAGAACTGCAGGAGGCCAAGAGAGGAATATGAAGAGAGCAACAGAGCAATGGTGGACACACTTGCTGAGGTGGCAAGAAGAGCTCATTTCAGCAGAGCAAAGTTGCTGGTTATGGGTGATTTAAACCACAGGGAGATTGACTGGGAAAACCTGGAGCCACATGGGGGTCCCAAAACATGGAGAGCCAAGATGTTGGATGTGGTGCTAGAAAACCTCATGCACCAACATGTTAAGGACACTACCAGATTGAGAGGGGAGGATGAACCAGCAAGATTGGATCTTGTGTTCAATCTGGGCAGTTCAGACATTGAGGACATCACATATGAGAGTCCCCTAGGAGCTAGTGACCACGTGGTTCTGTGCTTTGAATACATAGCAGAGTTGCAAGTGGAGAGAGTAACAGGAGGTGAATGGGAAAAGCCAGACTATAAAAGAGAGGACTACATAGGTTTGAGGAACTTCCTGCAGGAGGTTCCGTGGGACAGAGAACTGGAAGGAAAGCCAGTAAATGAAATGATGGAATATATAACAACAAAATGCAAGGAGACAGTGGAAAGGTTTATTCCCAAGGGCAACAAAAACAATGGAAAGACCAGAACGTGCCCCTGGTTTACCCGACGGTGTAAGGAGGCAAAAACAAAGTGCAATAGAGAATGGAAAAAGTACAGAAGGCAGAGAACACATGAAAATAGGGAGATTAGTCGCAGAGCCAGGAACGAGTATGCACAGGTAAGGAGGGAGGCCCAACGACAGAATGAAAATAACATAGCATCGAAAGCCAAGACTGACCCGAAACTGTTGTATAGCCACATCAGGAGGAAGACAACAGTCAAAGACCAGGTGATCAGACTGAGGACAGAAGGTGGAGAACTCACAAGAAATGATCAGGAGGTATGTGAGGAGCTAAACAGGAGATTTAAGGAAGTTTTTACAGTAGAGACAGGAAGGGCTCTGTGAAGACAGCACAGAAGGGAACATCAAGAGGGAATATACCGACAAGTGTTGGATGACATACGAACAACCGAGGAGGAAGTGCAGAAGCTGCTAAGTGACCTTGATACCTCAAAGGCGATGGGACCGGACATCTCCCCGTGGGTCCTTCGAGAAGGAGCAGAAATGCTGTGCGTGCCCCTAACCACAATCTTCAACACATCCCTTGAAACTGGGCAACTGCCTGAGAAATGGAAGACAGCAAATGCAGTCCCCATATTTAAGAAAGGAAACAGAAACAAGGCACTAAACTACAGACCTGTGTCTCTGGCTTGTATAGTATGCAAAGTCATGGAGAAGATTATCAGGAAGAGAGTGGTGGAACACCTGGAAAGGAACAAGATTATAAATGAAAACCAGCATGGGTTCATGGAAGGCAAATCCTGTGTCACAAACCTTCTGGAGTTTTATGACAAGGTAACAGAAGTAAGACACGAGAGAGAGGGGTGGGTTGACTGCATTTTCCTGGACTGCAGAAAGGCCTTTGACACAGTTCCTCACATGAGATTAGTGCAGAAGCTGGAGGATCAGGTGCATATAACAGGGAGGGCACTGCAATGGATCAGCGAATACCTGACAGGGAGGCAACAACGAGTCATGGTACGTGAGGAGGTATCACAGTGGGCGCCTGTGACGAGCGGGGTCACACAGGGGTCAGTTCTAGGACCAGTGCTATTTTTGATATATGCGAACGACATGATGGAAGGAATAGACTCTGAAGTGTCCCTATTCGCAGATGATGTGAAGCTGATGAGAAGAATTAAATCGGATGAGGATGAGGCAGGACTGCAAGGAGACCTGGACAGGCTGGAAACGTGGTCCAGTAACTGGATTCTCGAATTCAACCCTGCCAAATGCAAAGTCATGAAGATTGGGGAGGGGCAAAGAAGATCGCAGACAGAGTATAGGCTAGGTGGACAAAGACTACAGACTTTACTCAGGGAGAAAGATCTTGGGGTGACCATAACACCGAGCACGTCACCGGAGGCACACATCAACCAAATAACTGCTGCAGCATACGGGCGCCTGGAAACCTGAGAATAGCGTTCCGATACCTTAATAAGGAATCGTTCAAGACACTATACACTGTGTATGTTAGGCCCAATATGGAGTATGCAGCACCAGTCTGGAACCCACACCTAGTCAAGCACGTCAAGAAGTTAGAGAAAGTACAAAGGTTTGCAACAAGGCTAGTTCCAGAGCTCAGGGGAATGTCGTACGAGGAAAGGTTGAGGGAAATCAGACTGACGACATTGGAGGACAGAAGGGTCAGGCGAGACATGATAACGACATACAAGATACTGCGGGGGAATAGACAAGGTGGACAGAGACAGGATGTTCCAGAGAGGGGACACAGAAACAAGGGGTCACAATTGGAAGCTGAAGACTCAGACGAGTCACAAGGACGTTAGGAAGTATTTCTTCAGCCATAGAGTCGTCAGGAAGTGGAATAACCTAACAAGAGAAGTAGTGGAGGCAGGAACCATATATAGCTTTAAGAAGAGGTATGACAAAGCTCAGGAAACAGAGAGGGAGAGGACCTAGTAGCGATCAGTGAAGAGGCGGGGCTAGGAGCTGTAACTCGACCCCTGCAACCACAATTAGGTGAGTACAATTAGGTGAGTACACACACATACACACACACACACAGCAACAAGGGGTCACAGTTAGAAGTTGAAGATTCAGATGAATCATAGGGGTGTTAGGAAGTATTTCTTCCGTCACAGAGTTGTCGGGAAGTGGAATAGTCTGGGAAGTGATGTAGTGGATGCAGAATCCATACATAGCTATAAGAAGAGGTATGATAAAGCTCATGGAGCGGGAAGAGTGACCTAGTAGCGACCAGTGAAGAGGCGGGGCCAGGAGCTGTAGCTCGACCCCTGCAACCACAACTAGGTGAGAACAACTAGGTGAGTACACACGCACACACACACACACACACACACACACACACACACACACACACACACACACACACACACACACGTGGAGGGAGAAGCAGGAAGGCCAGGACGAATGAAGCCAAACTACAAGAAAGGGGACTACACAGGAATGAGGAACTACCTGAACGGGGTTCAGTGGGACAGAGAACTGGCAGGGAAGCCAGTTAATGAGATGATGGAATATGTAGCAACAAAATGCAAGGAGGCTGAGGGGAGGTTTGTACCCAAGGGTAACAGGAGTAATGAAAAAGCCAGGATGAGCCCATGGTTTACCCAAAGGTGCAGGGAGGCAAAAACCAAGTGTGCTAGGGAATGGAAGAAATATAGAAGGCAAAGGACCCAGGAGAATAAGGAGAACAGTCGTAGAGCCAGAAACGAATATGCACAGATAAGAAGGGAGGCCCAAAGACAATATGAAAATGACATAGCAGCGAAAGCCAAATCTGACCCGAAACTGTTGTACAGCCACATCAGGAGGAAAACAACAGTCAAGGACCAGGTAATCAGGCTAAGGAAGGAAGGAGGAGAGACAACAGGAAATGACCGTGAAGTATGTGAAGAACTCAACAAGAGATTCAAAGAAGTGTTCACAGAGGAGACAGAAGGGACTCCAGAAAGACGGAGAGGTGGGGCACACCACCAAGTGCTGGACACAGTGCACACAACCGAGGAAGAAGTGAAGAGGCTTCTGAGTGAGCTAGATACCTCAAAGGCAATGGGGCCAGATAACATCTCCCCATGGGTATTGAGAGAGGGAGCAGAGGCGCTATGTGTACCCCTAACAACAATATTCAATACATCTATCGAAACAGGGAGATTGCCTGAGGCATGGAAGACAGCAAATGTAGTCCCAATCTTTAAAAAAGGAGACAGACATGAAGCGTTAAACTACAGACCAGTGTCACTGACATGTATAGTATGCAAAATCATGGAGAAGATTATCAGGAGAAGAGTGGTGGAACACCTAGAAAGGAATGATCTCATCAACAGCAGCCAGCATGGTTTCAGGGACGGGAAATCCTGTGTCACAAACCTACTGGAGTTCTATGACATGGTGACAGCAGTAAGACAAGAGAGAGAGGGGTGGGTGGATTGCATTTTCTTGGACTGCAAGAAGGCGTTTGACACAGTTCCCCACAAGAGATTGGTGCAAAAACTGGAGGACCAAGCAGGGATAACAGGGAAGGCACTACAATGGATCAGGGAATACTTGTCAGGAAGACAGCAGCGAGTCATGGTACGTGGCGAGGTGTCAGAGTGGGCACCTGTGACCAGCGGGGTCCCGCAGGGGTCAGTCCTAGGACCAGTGCTGTTTCTGGTATTTGTGAACGACATGACGGAAGGAATAGACTCTGAGGTGTCCCTGTTTGCAGATGACGTGAAGTTGATGAGAAGAATACACTCGATCGAAGACCAGGCAGAACTACAAAGGGATCTGGACAGGCTGCAGACCTGGTCCAGCAATTGGCTCCTGGAGTTCAATCCCACCAAGTGCAAAGTCATGAAGATTGGGGAAGGGCAAAGAAGGCCGCAGACGGAGTACAGTCTAGGGGGTCAGAGACTACAAACCTCACTCAAGGAAAAAGATCTTGGGGTGAGTATAACACCAGGCACATCTCCTGAAGCGCACATCAACCAAATAACTGCTGCAGCATATGGGCGCCTAGCAAACCTCAGAACAGCATTCCGACATCTTAATAAGGAATCGTTCAGGACCCTGTACACCGTATACGTTAGGCCCATATTGGAGTATGCGGCACCAGTTTGGAACCCACACCTAGCCAAGCACGTAAAGAAACTAGAGAAAGTGCAAAGGTTTGCAACAAGACTAGTCCCAGAGCTAAGAGGTATGTCCTACGAGGAGAGGTTAAGGGAAATCAACCTGACGACACTGGAGGACAGGAGAGATAGGGGGGACATGATAACGACATACAAAATACTGAGGGGAATTGACAAGGTGGACAAAGACAGGATGTTCCAGAGTTTGGACACAGCAACAAGGGGACACAGTTGGAAGCTAAAGACACAGATGAATCACAGGGATGTTAGGAAGTATTTCTTCAGCCACAGAGTAGTCAGTAAGTGGAATAGTTTGGGAAGCGATGTAGTGGAGGCAGGATCCATACATAGCTTTAAGCAGAGGTATGATAAAGCTCACGGCTCAGGGAGAGTGACCTAGTAGCGATCAGTGAAGAGGCGGGGCCAGGAGCTCGGACTCGACCCCCGCAACCTCAACTAGGTGAGTACAACTAGGTGAGTACACACACACCTGAAGGTCAAATGCATGCACACAGGAAGTCGAAACGGAAAAAAATGGGCCTCAATAAGACCGTAATATACAGCATCCATTTATTTTTGACTTGCCATGTTTACCAGTGTTAAAAACATTGTCTTCGTCACGTATGTTACTGACAAAACGGAAGTAAAACACTTACGGGAAGTATAAAAACAACTGTCAAGTCGTGGTGGGAATGATGGAGGGTAGGTGGGATGGATGGAGGGTTGGTGGGAGGGGTGGAGGGTTGGTGGTAGGGGTGGACGGTAGGTGGTAGGGATTGAGGGTAGGTGGTAGGGATGGGGGGTAGGTGATCGGGATGGATGGTAAGTTGTAGGGATGGAGGGTGGGTGGTAGGATATCGAGTAGGTGGTAGGGGGGAGGTTAGGTGATCGGGATGGAGGGTAGGTGGTAGAGATGAAGGATAGGTGGTAGGGATAGAAGGTAGATGGAAGGGATGGAGGATCTACCTGGAGGGTATTGATCGTGTTGGGCCCTTTACACTTATTTTATTGTCGCTCATTGTACTCATGGTACAATGGGATATTTTGCAGTCTGCCAAGTTTCTTGGTTTTTACAGAATAATTTCTGTGTGCAGACTTTGGAACAGTACCTCTAGGGTATTTCAATTATAAATTATGCAGTATCTTTTTCACCTTCTTTCCAAAGAGTACCATGTGGGGGATGTGACCAAATATATGAGAAAGAAATAATGAGATCCCTGGATAATAGGATCAGGGAACACTAAAACGCCTGCAGCCGTGATGAGGGTAATAATGCGTGCGTCCAGCATAGAGACGATCTTGGACGCCTCATGAAATTCACTGAGGCTAGATTAGTCGTTAAGAAAGATGATTTACGACGACGAAAAATGTATAGAGGCTGCTCTACTTGCAGTTATTATCACTACCCACCAAATATCCGGCAGTTACACAATATCCAAAATAATTTATCAACAGGATATTACCCATTCTGGAGACTCCTGCAACATGATGTTGACAGGTCCTTCCCAAAATACTTCTATTATTACTACCGGTCTTTCACAGCTGACCTACTGACTTCTGCCACTAGATATACTCGTTCTTAGTTATCTCTGTATTAGGACTGAAGAAGCCACTTGTGGCGAAACGTTTCCTCTAATAACTTTCCTGAGCTGTACACATGTGTCTTTTTCCACATCTTGTTGGTATCATCAATCCATTTTTCAGTCATCTTTCGTCATGGTCCTAACTATCTGTACTATGTATGGATATATGTTCAGTAAATCATCCCCTCAACAGGATCTTAACTTTACTATGCTGCGACATGTGCTCAATAAATTTTGTTACGTAAGACACATATGCAACAGTTAGACAACTTTATTCCGAAACGTTTCGCCTACACAGTAGGCTTCTTCTGCCTACTGTGTAGGCGAAACGTTTCGGAATAAAGTTGTCTAACTGTTGCATATGTGTCTTACCTAACAACCTGTCGGTATTGTATACCATTTTGATGTTCATCAATAAATTTTACCCTCAGCTAGGTCTTAGCTTTCTCTGCTATGCACGGCTATATGCTCAATTAATCGTCATGTTTTTGCAGTACTCTGTAGAAAATTTCGGAGCAAATGATATCTACTGAGTTTTCTTCTTATGCCTTAGTGAAAAGTGGACAATAATAACAATAAATAATAATAATAATAATTAAAATAATAATTATAATAATATTTTTAATAATAATAATGATCCTACTTCACAGGTTAATAATACCTTTTCGTTACCATCATCATCATTGTACACAGAAGGAACACTTTACCGTCGTTATCAACTTGAGTATCACTTCCTCTTTTGAGCAATATATTCAACACAATCCAAGAACCTGAACATCATAACTGTGCGATGTTTCCATTAATGAGGGTCCAGGAAGGGACGAAACATCGTTTTACTATTCTTTCTAAGTCTGAGTTTACAATTATTTGTAATGTCACATTTTTTATTTTTTTTTTTTGAATAAAATATTTTTTCTAAAAAATATTGGTAGAATTACGGACATTATATTAGGAAAAAAAAACATTTGTCCTTTTATCTAACGAAATAATTATTCCAAAGAGATTTGTAATATTCAGGCAAAAATAAACGTTATTTTTTTACTGATATTAATATTCTTGATGAGAAGATGGGAGGGAATAGTTGGGTTTGAGAAGGACCTGCCTAGTATGGGTCTGCTGCAGTGTTCTTCCATTATATTTTTGTGTTCTTATATAATTATGACACACTGCGATGCATGTTGACTTATGTATGTTCACTTATGTTTACCTGGAGTCTACCTGGAGGGGATTCCGGGGATCAACGCCGCGGCCCGGTCCACGACCAGGCTTCACTGTGGATCAGGGCCTGATCAACGAGGCTGTTACTGCTGGCTGCACGCAGTCCAACGTACGAACAATAGCCCGGCTGGTCCGGCACTGACATTAGGTATCTGTCCAGCTCCCTTTGAAGACAACCAGGGATCCATTTGTAATGCCCCTTATGGCTGGTGGGAGGGAGTTGAACAGTCTTGGACCCCGGACACTTATTGTGCTTTCTCTTAGTGTACCAGTAGCGCCCCTACTGTAGGCATGTTGCATCGCCTGCCAAGTCTTTTGCTTTCGTAGGGAATGATTTCTGCGTGCAGCTTAGGGACCAGCCCCTCCAGAATCTTCCAGGTATAGATTATGATATATCTCTCGCCTGCACACCAGTGAATACAAGACAATTGCTTCCAGGCGTTCCCAGTAATTACGGTGTTTGATGGAACTTGTACGTGCAGTAAAAGTTCTCTGTACATTCCTAGATCTGCATTTTCACCTGCCTTGAATGGGGATGTTAATGTACAGCAGTATTCCAGCCTAAATAACAAAAAAAGTCACAATACCGTGACTGGAACGATACACAAATAACCCGCGCATAGAAGAGAGGAGCTTACGACGACGTTTCGGTCCGATTTGGACCATTATATAGCCGTCGTGCTCCACTTCTGGTTAGTGTGACTTTGTAAATGGTCCAAGTCGGACCGAAACGTCGTCGTAAGCTCCTCTCTTCTGTGTGCGGGTTATTTGTATATCGTTCCAGCCTAAAGAGAACAAGTGATTTAAAAAGGATCATCATTGGCTTAGCATCTCTTGTCTTGAAAGTTCTCATTATCCATCTTATCAGTTTCCTCACAGATGTGATAGTGGCATTGTTGTGGTCCTTGAGGGCGAAAACTCCGGACATTACCACACCCAGGTCATTTACTTTACTTTTCAGCTCTTTTCTATGTCTTAGATTGAAGTCACCAAGCAGCAAGATGTTTGGAGATGGGGCTGGAAGGTTTTCCAGACAGGTGTCAATTTTTGATAGCTGTTCTTTGAACTGTTGGGAAGTTGCATCTGGTGGCTTACGTACAAGCACAATGACTATGTTTTGGTTTTCGATTTTTATTCTTAGAACTTCAACAACATTATTTGCGGTGTTCAGTATCTCTGTGCAAATGAGCGAGTCTTTGACATACAGGACAACCCCCCTTGTTGTCTGTTCTTTCTGTCGCATCTGAAAAGGTTGTATCCAGGTATCCATAATTCACTGTCAAAGCAATCTTTTGCGTGGGTCTCTGTGAAGGCTGCAAAGATTGCATTTGACTCTCCTAGAAGTCCGCTAATGAAAGGTATTTTATTGTTGGTGGATGGCTTAAGGCCCTGTATATAAGCAATTATAAATAAGGTTGTGTTGCATGTTTGTTGGGGGATTTCTTTGTTGGCATCAGTAGTTGTGAGATTCTTTCTTCGTTTCCTACCAATAAAAATCACTTATGTATGCTCACTGATGTGATATAAATGGTTTAGAAAGCCGACAAGTTGAAGAATGAGACACTTGTGCAACATTTGATAATCTTAATTGTGGAAACTTATCGCCAACCAGTGGCTTCTTCAGTCAGATACATAGAAAAACGGTGGAAGATGAGGAGGAGCTTGAGATAATCAGTACCTCAACCTGGAGGTTAGTCAATCGTTAAAGAATTCCCTGTATTAAAATCCCAGGATGTTGCAGCATGATAAGAAAGACACACGTGCAGCAGATACATATCATTATTCCGAAAAGTTTAGCTTACACAGTAGGTGTGGGGAATTTCGTGATTCCCCAGAACCATTATGCCCACCCCTCAGATAAGAACATAAGAACATAAGTGTGTGATGAATGGTTTGAAAAACCGACAAGTTGAAGATTGAGACACTTATGCAGCATATGGGAATCTTTATTCAGGAAACGTTTCGCCACACAGTGGCTTCATCAGTCCAATACAAAGAGGAAGGCGTAAGGAGAGGAGGAGAATGAGGTAATCAGTCCCTCAACCTGGAGTCGAAGTGTTCAGTCCATCAATCTTGTAGAATGTACAGCATAGGGCCGTAGACGTGGCTTATATACTGTAGTGAGGTGACGTGAAGCAGGTGGAGGCGGGGTCATAGTGGTACCATCCACTAGTCGAAGTAGGTCTTCGTCCAAAGGTTGAACAAGTGTTGAAGAATTCTTTGTAACAAGATCCCATGATGCTGCAGTGTCTGACAGTTGTGATGAATGGTTTGAAAAACCGACAAGTTGAAGAACATAAGAACGATGGAACACTGCAGAAGGCCTACTGGCCCATGCGAGGCAGGTCCAAGTCTCCTACCGGCTTAAGCCAATGCACCCAACCTAGTCAGGTCAGGTCACATTGACTTAATTAAGGGAGGAACACGGCAACCGACCTGGTAGCACAAGCTATCAGGTCTAACTCACACCCACCCACATCTACTCATGTATTTATCCAACCTATTTTTAAAGCTACACAACGTTCTGGCCTCTATAACGGTACTTGGGAGTTTGTTCCACTCATCCACAACTCTATTACCAAACCAGTACTTTCCTATATCCTTCCTGAATCTGAATTTTTCCAACTTAAAACCATTGCTGCGAGTCCTGTCTAGGCTAGATATTTTCAGCACACTATTTACATCCCCTTTATTTATTCCTGTCTTCCATTTATACACCTCAATCATATCCCCCCTAATTCTACGTCTTTCTAGAGAGTGCAGTTTCAGGGCCCTTAGTCTATCCTCATAGGGAAGGTTTCTGATACATGGGATCAACTTTGTCATCCTCCTTTGTACATTTTCCAGAGAATTTATATCCATTCTGTAATACGGTGACCAAAACTGTGCAGCATAATCTAAATGAGGCCTAACCAAGGATGTATAGAGTTGAAGAACAACCTGAGGACTCCTATTATTTATGTTTCTTGATATGAAGCCAAGGATTCTATTAGCTTTATTGCGAACACTTATGCACTGTTGTCTTGGTTTCAGATTACTGCTAACCAGAACTCCTAAATCTTTTTCGCAATCCGTAATATTAAGATCTACATTATTTAGATGGGGGAATGTATGGAAGGGGACGGGGGACGACGCCTAGAGAGGAGTCAATTCTGTATATACTTAATTACTAAGAATTAGCCTCGTAACTCATAAGCTAATTATACACTACAATTTCTACATTACTAGTCAATTAGCTTAAGGCAGTAGTTACACTTCCCATAACAATAACGCCTTAGGTACCTTCAGCACGGTAGTTGCTGAAGATGCCTAAGGCTGAGCCGACGGCAGTTAGTCATTTTTCAGCAGTGAGCAGGGTGACTCCCCCCACAATAATTTTGCGCGGTGAATACATTCGTACACCATACGATCACCACAGTTAAGGGACTCACTAGTTGGAGCAGGCAGTTGCGTGACTCACACAGGTATTCTCAGGTAACCCCCGCCCCTATCACTACCACGTGAGTATTGGTGAATGCATTCATGTGTACACATGTGTAGAGGTGGCACTTTTACGACCAGTCTACCATAGCAGCTGCCTGTCACGATCACTGCCTACTGTGAGTAATAAAGGTTAGTACCCCATTGATTGAAGTTACCCTGAAGTGGAGCGGCAGGCTTCAGACTGAATTCACGACTGAAACAAGGGACCACTAACCCGACTCAGCCACGACCCTACACACAATGCCTTAATTCCCCACAGTAAGCTTCTTCAGTCGAATAAAGAGGAGACATCAGAAGTATAGAAATGTAAAGACGATGTAATCAGTCCGTCACCCTCGAAAACATACTTTTGAGATGGCTAGTCCCTTACCCTGGAGAAGAGTTCAGCTCCATGGTCTGGAATGATGTGAAGCTGAGGTATGAGAATGGAGTCATAAATTCTGTTGAAGGTGAGATGGCAAATCTCGAAGTCGTTGCATATCGTTATTTAGGGAGTTTCTAAAATGATTGACACTCATTAATTGCACTTTCTTCCAATAACAAGGCTGTTATTGGAATTAAGTTCGAGTGCCTTATTTATTTATTAACGTGTCGATTTTCTAAACCATTTATTCAAGCACATGTGTGTTTCTTATGAACAATATTAACGCTCATGTTGCAGCATCTTGGAATCTTGATATAGGAAAATCTTCAACACTTGCCTAGCCTATAGGCATGACTATTACTAATGGATTTTTCTACTGGTGACTCCGCCTCCTCCCTCTGTATTGTATTGATAAAGCCACTAGTTGGAGATACGTCTACATAGTACACGTTGCACACGTGTCTAATTTATCACCTGACTACAGTATATACGCCACTTTTTCGTGGCGTATATTCTGTAGTCAGATGCTGTACATTTTTCAGAATTGATGGACTGAACATATCGACTCCAGGCTGTGGGACTGATTACTTCTATCTTCCTCCGTTCTTCTCTGTATTTGACTGATGAAGCCACTGGCTGGCGAAACGTTTCCTCAATAAAGTTCCTAAATGTTGCGCAAATGTCTTCTTCATCATGTTCACCGATGTCTTCTGACGGCGATGCATTTTCATTGATGTGTCCTCACAATGACGTATGTTCACTTATGTGACATCTCATTGATGTATGTTCATTGATGTCTTCTGACGACGGTGTATGTTCACTGTTTTCTCACAACGATGTATGTTCACTGATGTCTCCTCACAGTTATGCATATCCACTCATGTATCCTCACAGTGATGTATGTTTACTGATGTCTCCTCGCTGGGAAAGAGGTTCACTGATGTATCTTCACTGCGATAGATGTTGCCGCTGATATCTTCTCGCGGCAACAGATGTTCAGTGATGTGTTTCTTCTCACTGCTGAAGTGATTTATGAAGTTAATACACTGAGGTTGAGGTTAGATTCGAAAAATCGTAATGACACGAGGTTCGAACCCATGGTACACCAATATTACAAACAGGCCAATCCCTGCTGCAAATGATCATTACATTTAATGAACATTTGAACGGTATTTGCAATTTTTACAACTACCTAACATTTAATTATGTGGCAACTAATCTCAGAGTGTGGCCGCTTGGTTAAGTTGTTATATAACCGGCCTTGTGTTTTTTATAAGCTATTGGTTTTACAGACTACGAGCTATTATCCTAATTTACCTATTTAGCAAAATTGGAGTTATCAGCAGCGTGCTGATACCTCAACTCTTCTTCAAAGCTCTGCTCTGTCTAATGTATTTTTGCCTTGGTGCTTGCTCTGTTCCTTTTCCCGGAGATGCTACCAACTGTAAAAGACTATGACTTAAGTACTAGTTTAATATAAAATGAACAGAGATTATGGATGTAAGGAAATATACCCACGTCTCAAGATCGAACCCTTGTCCTTCGAGTGTGAGGCGAAAGTACTAAGTGTACGCTAGTGGTTTCTAGGGTACTGAGTTGGAGGCAAGGCCTTGTTAGTGTCTTCGTGGACTAAGTTTATCTACCTCCAATTCATTCTAGATGTCATAGGGTTTGACTTATTCCCCATCGTGTAAATCATGGTACTTGGTGCTGGCCAGCTGTGTGGCTGCAACAAGCAGGACTCAGCAGGCGAATTTCAATTTGAATTATCAGTTTAACTTGTATATTTAATTATCAAAGTTAAACTCTTTAAATTAATACAGTTTGGCCTGACTGCAACCGGTTATTTGCTTAGGAAGAGGGATCATAAGGGTGTGTGACATTATTGCGCTAGTTAATGAGGGAAAAAAATGGTAGTGGTGACGTGTACTTAGCTCTGTGAAGACCTGTTTGTGCGCTCTCTACGTATTGAAGCAAGATGCCCTCCATCGAGCAACTTTACCAACAGCTTAAGGAAGAATTGAGGATGGCGAAGATGAAGATTCGGCGACTGACCAAGGAAAACAAAAAGATTCGTAGTAGTCCTCCTGTTTTGAGTCCTCAGGTCAAGAAGGGAAACTGGACAGTGGCTGGACAGCATGGAACGATCAAGAAGACGAATGGAAATGTAGAAACGATGAAGAAGAAAGAGACTGCTGTGGAAACTGTTGTGGAAACATCTAATACATTGTCAGTGCTACCCGACGAATGTGAGTCGACTACTGGGAACGTCACGACGAACGACACCAAGGAAGGTAAGAATATTGTTGTTGTTGGGGATAGCCAAGTTAGGTATATGGATAGGGCGTTCTGCTTGAAGGACAGGAGTAGGAGACAGAGGGTTTGCTTTCCTGGGGCTGGGATGGAGGATATTGTTAGCCGTCTGGATGACATCATGAGAGGTAATGGGAGCAATCCTATTATCTGTCTCAGTGCTGGAGGCAACGATGTTGGCAGATGTAGGAGTGAAGACCTGATTAGCAGGTATAGGTCAGCAATAGAAATAATTAGGAGGAAGGGTGGGAACCCTGTCATATGTGGTATTTTGCCAAGGAGAGCAGCTGGAAATGAATGGTTGTCCAGGGCAATTGGTGTCAATTGCTGGCTGGACAAATACTGTAAGGAAAATGCGGTAACATTCATTGACAACTGGGACCTCTTCTATGGCAGAAATGACATGTATACCAGGGATAGGGTTCACTTATCTAGGTCTGGGGTGGGAGCACCGGCAACTGCAGTGGATGGAGCTGTTGAGACTTTAAACTAGGAATAGTTAGTGGTATGGGTTTTGGCAGGAAAACAGTGAAGTCCCAGTGTAGTAATATTACGAGTTCTAGAGGAACTAGTAATAAGCAGAACGAGGTAGATATTGAAAAGCCAGTGACACTGGGTGATAAGGACATTAATAGGTTTAGTAGAAAAACAGAAATGAGCAGGAAGGGTAAAGAGAAAGGAGAGTCTTTCAGTGTTTATTATGCTACTAGCCGTAGTGCTAGGAATAAGATGGACGAGTTGAGATTAGTTTCTAGTGCAGGTAACATTGATGTATTTGCCTTAACTGAGACGTGGTTTAATTAAAAAAGTCGTGACATGCCTGCGGAATGTCACACTCAGGGTTTTAAATTGTTCCAAGTAGATAGAAGTATCGGGAAGGGGGGTGGGGTGGCATTGTATGTCCGAGATCGCTTGAACTGTTGCATAAAAAGGGGTATTAAGTCTGAAGTAACACATACAGAGTCTGTTTGGATAGAATTTTCAGAGGGGCATGAAAAACTGATTTTAGGAATGATATACCGTCCCCAAACTTAGACAGGGACCTAGGGAGACTACTATGGGAGGAAACTGTTAAGGCCACAAGGCACGATAATGTAGTAATTCTAGGAGACTTTAACTTTAGTCATATTGATTGGAATTTCTTGTCTGGGAATTTAGAATCATACGACTTCTTAGAAGTAGTTCGGGATTGTTTTTAGAAGCAGTTTGTGACAGAACCTACAAGGGGAAATAACCTGCTTGAATTAGTTCTGACAAACAATGAATCCCTTGTTAATAATTTAGAAATTTCAGAGGAACTCGGTGCTAGCGACCACAAATCAATTACATTTAGCATTGAATGGAAGTACGATAGTAGCGATAACTCAGTAATAGTCCCAGATTTTCGCTTAGCAGATTACGATGGGCTTAGAGAACACTTATCATCTGTTGACTGGGGTAACGAAGAGAGCTATCAATATGACAGTTTTCTGAACACTATACATGCTGCTCAAAGAACGTTTATCCTGTATAAAGAAATTAGATCAAATAGAAATGACCCAAAATGGATGAATAATAGGCTGAAATATCTACTAGGGCATAAGAAAGGAATTTATAGGCGTATCAAAAGCGGTGAGGGTCATCTTATGAATCAATATATTGACATTAAGAGGGACATTAAAAAGGGGATAAGAAAAGCTAAAAGGGACTATGAAATTAAAGTTGCTAAGGATTCGAAAACTAACCCAAAAAGTTTTTTCCAGGTCTATAGAACAAAAGTTAGAGATAAGATAGGTCCCCTTAAAAATAACTATGGGCATCTTACTGACAAAGAGAATGAAATGTGCTCGATTTTAAATAATTATTTTCTCTCGGTTTTTACACAGGAAGACACTAACAATATTCCAGTAATTAATTTTTATAGTGGGCTAGAAGAAGATAAATTATGTAACATCACAGTCACTAGTGAAATGGTTGTGAAGCAGATAGACAGACTGAAGCAAAATAAGTCGCCGGGTCCTGATGAGTTTTTTTCAAGGGTTCTTAAGGAATGCAAAATGGAACTCTGTGAACCATTAACTAATATTTTTAATTTATCTCTTCAAACAGGTGTAGTGTCTGATATGTGGAAGATGGCTAATGTAATTCCTGTTTTTAAAACAGGGGACAAGTCGTTACCGTCAAATTACCGCCCAATAAGCCTGACCTCAATTGTAGGCAAATTAATAGAGTCAATTATAGCTGTGATTATAAGAAGCCATCTCGATAAGCATAGCTTGATTAATGATACTCAGCATGGATTCACAAGAGGCCGGTCTTGTCTAACTAATTTATTAACTTTCTTCAGTAAAGCTTTTGAGGCTGTTGACCACGATAAAGAATTTGATATTATTTACTTAGAGTTTAGTAAGGCTTTTGATAGAGTTCCGCACCATAGACTGTTATAGAAAGTGGCGATACCTGGAGTTTACCTGGAGAGAGTTCCGTGGGTCAACGCCCCCGCGGCCCGGTCTGTGACCAGGCCTCCTGGTGGATCAGAGCCTGATCAACCAGGGTGTTGCTGCTGGCTGCACGCAAACCAACGTACGAGCCACAGCCCAGCTGGTCAGGAACTGACTTTAGGCGCTTGTCCAGTGCCAGCTTGAAGACTGCCAGGGGTCTGTTGGTAATCCCCCCTTATGTATGCTGGGAGGCAGTTGAACAGTCTCGGGCCCCTGACACTTATTGTATGGTCTCTTAACGTGCTAGTGACACCCCTGCTTTTCATTGGGGGGATGGTGCATCGTCTACCAAGTCTTTTGCTTTCGTAGTGAGTGATTTTCGTGTTCAAGTTCTGTACTAGTCCCTCTAGGATTTTCCAGGTGTATATAATCATGTATCTCTCCCGCCTGCATTCCAGGGAATACAGGTTTAGGAACCTCAAGCGCTCCCAGTAATTGAGGTGTTTTATCTCCGTTATGCGCGCCGTGAAGGTTCTCTGTACATTTTCTAGGTCAGCAATTTCACCTGCCTTGAAAGGTGCTGTTAGTGTGCAGCAATATTCCAGCCTAGATAGAACAAGTGACCTGAAGAGTGTCATCATGGGCTTGGCCCCCCTAGTTTTGAAGGTTCTCATTATCCATCCTGTCATTTTTCTAGCAGATGCGATTGATACAATGTTATGGTTCTTGAAGGTGAGATCCTCCGACATGATCACTCCCAGGTCTTTGACGTTGGTGTTTCGCTCTATTTTGTGGACAGAATTTGTTTTGTACTCTGATGAAGATTTAATTTCCTCGTGTTTACCATATCTGAGTAATTGAAATTTCTCATCGTTGAACTTCATATTGTTTTCTGCAGCCCACTGAAAGATTTGGTTGATGTCTGCCTGGAGCCTTGCAGTGTCTGCAATGGAAGACACTGTCATGCAGATTCGGGTGTCATCTGCAAAGGAAGACACGGTGCTGTGGCTGACATCCTTGTCTATGTCAGTTATGAGGATGAGGAACAAGATGGGAGCGAGTACTGTGCCTTGTGGAACAGAGCTTTTCACCGTGGCTGCCTCGGATTTTACTCTGTTGACTACTACTCTCTGTGTTCTGTTAGTGAGGAAATTATAGATCCATCGACCGACTTTTCCTGTTATTCCTTTAGCACGCATTTTGTGCACTATTACGCCATGGTCACACTTGTCGAAGGCTTTTGCAAAGTCTGTATATATTACATCTGCATTCTTTTTGTCTTCTAGTGCATCTAGGACCTTGTCGTAGTGATCCAATAGTTGAGACAGACAGGAGCAACCTGTTCTAAACCCATGTTGCCCTGGGTTGTGTAACTGATGGGTTTCTAGATGGGTGGTGATTTTGCTTCTTAGGACCCTTTCAAAGATTTTTATGATATGGGATGTTAGTGCTATCGGTCTGTAGTTCTTTGCTGTTGCTTTACTGCCCCCTTTGTGGAGTGCGGCTATGTCTGTTGTTTTTAGTAACTGTGGGACGACCCCCATGTCCATGCTCCCTCTCCATAGGATGTTAAAGGCTCGTGATAGGGGCTTCTTGCAGTTCTTGATGAACACGGAGTTCCATGAGTCTAGCCCTGGGGCAGAGTGCATGGGCATGTCATTTATCGCCTGTTCCAAGTCATTTAGCGTCAGGATAACATCAGATAGGCTTGTGTTAACCAAATTCTGTGGCTCTCTCATAAAAAATTCATTCTGATCTTCGACTCTCAGTCTGGTTAGTGGCTTGCTAAAAACTGAGTCATATTGGGACTTGAGTAGCTCACTCATTTCCTTGCTGTCATCTGTGTAGGACCCATCTTGTTTAAGTAAGGGCCCAATACTGGACGTTGTTCCCGACTTTAATTTGGCATAGGAGAAGAAATACTTTGGGTTTCTTTCGATTTCATTTATGGCTTTTAGTTCTTCCCGCGATTCCTGACTCCTATAAGATTCCTTTAGCTTAAGTTCGATGTTTGCTATTTCTCTGACAAGTGTCTCCCTACGCATTTCAGATAGATTGACCTCTTTTAGCCGCTCTGTTATTCTTTTCCGTCGCCTGTAAAGGGAGCGCCTGTCTCTTTCTATTTTACATCTACTCCTCCTTTTTCTTAGAGGAATAAGTCTTGTGCATACATCGAGTGCCACCAAGTTAATCTGTTCTAGGCATAAGTTGGGGTCTGTGTTGCTTAGTATATCTTCCCAGCTTATATCCGTTAGGACTTGGTTTACTTGGTCCCACTTTATGTTTTTGTTATTGAAGTTGAATTTTGTGAATGCTCCCTCGTGACTAATCTCATTTTGTCGGTCTGGGGCTCCGCACATACATATCTGAACCTCAATTATGTTGTGATCTGAGTATATTGTTTTTGATATGGTGACATTTCTTATCAGATCATCACTGTTAGTGAAGATGAGGTCTAGTGTATTCTCCATTTAGTAGGCTCTATTATTTGCTGGTTTAAATTGAATTTTATGCAGAGATTTAAAAGCTCGTGTGAGTGTGAGTTTTCATCAGAGCTGCCTCCTTGTGTTATTACTGCAACAATATTATTTGCTATATTCCTCCATTTTAGGTGCCTTAAGTTGAAATCCCCCGTGAGCAAGATGTTGGGTGCAGTAGCTGGAAGATTTTCCAGACAGTGGTCAATTTTTAACAGCTGTTCCTGGAATTGCTGGGATGTTGCATCCGGAGGCTTGTAGACTACCACAATGACTAGGTTTTGGTTCTCGATCTTTACTGCTAAAACTTCCACTACATCATTCGAGGCATTAAGCAGTTCTGTGCAAACAAGTGACTCTGCAATGTACAGGCCAACCCCCCCCCCCTTTTGCCTGTTCACTCTGTCACATCTGTATAGGTTGTAACCTGGGATCCATATTTCGTTGTCCAAGTGATCCTTTATGTGGGTCTCAGTTAAAGCCGCAAACATTGCTTTTGCCTCTGCAAGCAGTCCACGGATGAAAGGTATTTTGTTGTTTGTTGCTGGCTTTAGACCCTGTATATTTGCAAAGAAGAATGTAATCGGACTGGTGGTATTGTTGGTACTGAGGGAAAATTTTTTTTCCGGCATTAGTATCTGTATCTGTTGGTTTGGAGTGGAGGCCATCGACTGTGGTTCCACTCCAGGAATGACTGGATTTGGTGTACAATTTCTGCCATTTCCTGCCAGTTTTTTTCCTTCTTGGCACTAAAAAACCTCTCCCTCTTGAGTGGCTGTGGCTTCCCAGGTTTTCCCATGGCCTGGATGTTTTGTATCTTTTTGTCCCCTTTAGATGGTGTGCCTGGCAATTTAAGTTATAGCACAGTCTTTCCTGTACTGAAGAGGTACACATTTCAGGGTGAAAAAGCTTATAGGAAAGGAGTTTGCATTTTCCTGTTGTCATATGGGCACGGCATTTTCTAGGGTGGTCATAGTTGCACGTCCCATCTGTTTTTCCAGATTTCCCATGTCTGCAGATACCAAGTGCATAGTATGTGCACAGGCTTGGTTTCCGTTTGCTTTGGGTTTCTGTGACTGTATTCCCTGTTGGTGCATGTTTACCTGTCTTATTCCTATGCTCCCTAGCACCATCAATGGAGCTCCCACCAGTTGTTTTTAGTAATATATCCTCACTATTGCTAGTGGAGTCCTCTTGTTTGCTATTTCCTGTTGTATTTCTAGTTTGCAATATTGGTTTAATCTTATCTTTGACTACACTTGTTTCCCCACTATGGCTCCTGTCCCCTATGAGGTCATTTATATGCATTCCTTCCTGCGTATAATTCCCGACTACCTGGACAAAATCTCCAGCTTCACAATTACTCTCTCCCAGGACAGCACCTCCAGCTTCACCATTACTGTCTCCCAGGACAGCACCTCCAGCTTCACCATTACTGTCTTCCAGGACAGCATCTCCAGCTTCACCATTACTGTCTCCCAGGACAGCACTATCAGCCCCACATTTACTGACTATCAGGACATCACCTCCAGCTTTACAGTTTCTGACTACATGGCCAGTATCAAGGGCAGTACCAGTCAGCCCAGACTTTTTATGTTCCCATCTGTTGTAGAAAGCTTCCAGGTTGTCTATGAAAGCAGCTTTGATGTTATGCTCTTTTAATACCCTTGTGATTTTAGTCCACAGATTTATCTCCTTTGGGCATACCCAAAAAACACTTCCCTGTTTTAATACTGCTTGTAGCTAGTTCTGGGATATCTGCACAAGGGGCGTGACGCCAATTTCCACAAAAATGACAATTTATCCATGTGGAAGCCCGTTTGTTTGATTTATTGCAGACTACACACAGCTTCATAATGAATTGAATGGTTGATTTACTGTAATTCTACTAGCAATCTCTTGAATACTCTATTAATAACCTCCTTAAATAAAGCTCTAGCTATCTGTATTTCTATTTCTAACTGTACTTGTATATCAGGACAGCTTACCGGAGTACGCTCCTGGAGTTCACCTGTTTTATATTTATTGTTTGTGTTTATAAGGGCGCATACAACCCCATCCGTTTACAGTCTGCTTTATTGTCCAACGAATCCGTTTGAAACCGGTCAAGGGTTCGGACCAGTCGAGGGTTCGGTCCAGTCGAGGGTTCGGAGCCAGTCTGATCTGGTCAGTGGGTCCCTTATTTAAAACATACTGGTCGGTGATTTGGGCTAACACATGAAGGATCTACTGGAAATTATCTACCCGAGTAATATGTGGTCAAGAAAAACTAATTCTAATTCTAATTCTAATTCTAATTCTCCAGGCTTGGATAACGATAGAGGGAGACTTCTTTGGGACGAAATTGTTAGGGCTTCTGGACACAGTAACATAGTCATAGTAGGGGACTTTAACTTTAGTCAAATTGACTGGAATTCTTTGACAGGTAATTTAGAGTCCAGTGACTTTATGGAAACAGTTCAGGACTGTTTTCTGAAACAGAGCGTAACTGAGCCTACCAGGGGTAATAATTTGCTTGACCTAGTCTTGTCAAATAAGGAAACACTCGTGAATAATCTGGAGATCACTGAAGAGCTTGGCGCAAGTGATCACAAATCCATCACTTTTAGCATTAATTGGGAATGCAAGAATAATGATAATACAGTAAAAATCCCTGATTTTCGTTCTGCCGATTATAATGGACTTAGGGAACATCTGTCTAATCTTGATTGGGGTTATCTAGCTAATGATTTTATTGACGATAATCATACTAATGAATATGAAGGGATCTGCTTTTATGATTGTTTTCTTAATAATGTACACAGTGCCCAGAGTATATACATTCCCCAGAGAGAAATTAGGTCTAATAATAACGATCCCAAATGGGTTAACAGGAGGCTAAAGCATCTATTAGGGGAGAAAAGGGGAATTTATAGGCGCATCAGAAGAGGAGAGGTTAACCTTACTGACCAATATGTTCAGCTTAAAAGAGAAGTAAAAAAGGCGATTAGAAAGGCTAAACGTGACTATGAAATTAGAGTTGCTAATGAATCAAAGACTAATCCAAAGGGGTTCTTTCAAGTGTATAGGACGAAGGTGAAGGAAAAAGTAGGACCTCTGAAAACTGGGAATGGACAGCTGACGGATAATGAACTGGAAATGTGTTCCTTATTTAATGACTATTTTTTGTCACTTTTTACACAGGAAGATGTAAATGAGATTCCAGTAGTTAATAATTATTTAGTTCCTGATGAATTTAAGTTAACTAATATTACTGTCACGAGGGACATGGTTATTAAACAGACAGACAAACTGAAGCAAAATAAGTCCCCTGGACCCGATGAGTTGTTTTCCAGGGTACTTAAGGAATGCAAGATGGAGCTTAGTCAGCCATTAACGAGTGTATTCAATGCGTCCATCCTTACCGGTGTTGTGCCAGAGTTGTGGAAGATGGCTAATGTGGTTCCTATATTCAAATCAGGGGATAAGTCCACTCCTTCAAATTACCGTCCAATAAGCCTGACATCTATAGTGGGCAAGTTATAGAAACAGTTATAGCTAACATTATCAGAAGTCACCTTGAAGAGCATAACTTGATAAATGAATCTCAGCATGGATTCACGAGAGGTCGTTCCTGCCTGACAAACTTACTGACGTTCTTCAATAGAACATTTGAGGCAGTTGACAGTGATAAGGAATATGATATTGTTTATTTGGATTTTAGTAAAGCCTTCGATAGAGTACCTCACAAGAGACTCTTAAGAAAAGTGGCAGCTCATGGTATAGGAGGTAAAGTTCTAGCATGGATTGAGGCATGGCTTACCAATAGAAAGCAGAGAGTTTCCATTAATGGAGTGAAATCTGAATGGGGATTAGTCACTAGTGGCGTTCCACAAGGATCAGTTTTAGGCCCTCTCTTGTTCATAATTTACATTAATGACCTTGATGAAGAGATTACGAGTGACATGAGTAAATTTGCAGATGATACAAAGATAGGCCTTATAATTTACTCTGAGGAGGATATCAATGAACTCCAGGACGATTTGGACAAATTAATGTCTTGGTCTGAAAAATGGCAGATGAAGTTCAATGTGGATACGTGTAAGGTACTTGCCCTTGGTAATGAAAATAACCCTTGAAGCTATAATCTAGGTGAAGTAGAGCTTGATCATACAGAATGTGAAAAAGACTTGGGAGTCATGGTAAGCAGAAATCTAAAGCCAAGACAGCAGTGCCTTAGTGTGCGCAACAAGGCCAATAGATTACTTGGATTTATATCAAGAAGTATAAGTAACAGAAGTCCAAAAGTTATTTTACAGCTCTATACATCACTAGTGAGGCCTCATTTAGATTATGCTGCTCAGTTTTGGTCCCCTTACTACAGGATGGATATAGACTCATTAGAGAACATACAGAGAAGAATGACTAAAATGATTTACTGTGTAAGAAACCTCCCGTATGAAGATAGACTCAAAGCCTTAAATCTCCACTCTCTGGAGAGGCGTAGAATGAGGGGAGAAATCATTGAAGTGTATAAGTGGATGACGGGCATAAACAAGGGTGATATAAGAACATAAGAATGTAGGAACACTGCAGAAGGCCTACTGGCCCATACGAGGCAGGTCCTTATCAAAACGACATCTACCTAAAGCTTCCCAAGAAATAACTCCCGTGCCCAATGACACTAATCAAACCCAGCCCCTCCCACTCATATATTTGTCCAGTCTCTTCTTAAAGCTACCCAAGGTCCTAGCCTCTATCACCCCACTGGGAAGACTGTTCCACGCATCAACAACTCTGTTAGAAAACCAGTACTTACCTATGTCCTTTCTAAATCTAAATTTATCCAACTTAAATCTATTATTCCTGGTTCTTTCCTGGTTCGACACCCTCAGTACTTTATTAATATCTCCCTTTTTTATGCCCGTCATCCACTTATACACTTCAATGATATCTCCCTTCATTCTACGCCTCTCCAGAGAGTGGAGATTTAAGGCTTATGGGTATTAGGACTGAAGAAGCCACTCGTGGCGAAACGTTTCCTTTAATAAGTGGTGACGTGTACTTAGCTCTGTGATGAGTGGTGACGTGTACTTAGCTCTGTGAAGACCTGTTTGCGCACTCTCTACGAATTGAAGCAAGATGCCCTCCATCGAGCAACTTTACCAACAGCTTAAGGAAGAATTGAGGATGGCGAAGATGAAGATTCGGAGACTGACCGAGGAAAACAAGAAGATTCGTAATAGTCCTCCTGTTTTGAGTCCTCAGGTCAAGAAAGGAAATTGGTCAGTGGCTGGGCAGCAGGGAACGAAGTTGACGATCAAGAAGACGAATGGAAAGGAAGAAACGATGAAGAAGAAAGAGACTGCCGTGGAAACTGTTGTGGAAACAACTAACACATTCTCAGTGCTACCCGATTAATGTGAGTCGACTACTGGGAACGTCACGACGATCGACACCAAGGAAGGTAAGAATATTGTTGTTGTTGGGGATAGCCAAGTTAGGTATATGGATAGGGCGTTCTGCTTGAAGGACAGGAGTAGGAGACAGAGAGTTTGCTTTCCTGGGGCTGGGATCGAGGATATTGTTAGCCGTCTGGATGACATCATGAGAGGTAATGGGAGCAATCCTATTATCTGTCTCAGTGCTGGTGGCAACGATGTTGGCAGATGTAGGAGTGAAGACCTGATTAGCAGGTATAGGTCAGCAATAGAAATAATTAGGAGTAAGGGTGGGAACCCTGTCATATGTGGTATTTTGCCAAGGAGAGGAGTTGGAAATGAATGCTTGTCCAGGGCAATTGGTGTCAATTGCTGGCTGGACAAATACTGTAAGGAAAATGCGGTAACATTCATTGACAACTGGGACCTCTTCTATGGCAGAAATGACATGTATGCCAGGGATGGGGTTCACTTATCTAGGTCTGGGGTGGGAGCACTGGCAACTGCAGTGGAGGGAGCTGTTAGGTCTTTAAACTAGGAATAGTTAGTGATATGGGTTTTGGCGGGAAAACAGTCAAGTCACAGTGTAGTAATATGAGTACTAGGAGAACTAGTAATAGGCAAAATGAGGTAGATATTGGAAAGCCAGTGGCACAAATTGACAAGGACAGTAATAGGTTTAGTGGAATAACAGAAAGGAGCACGAAGGTTAAAGAGAGAGGAGGGTCTTTAAATATATATTACACAAATAGTCGCAGTGCTAGGAATAAGATGGACGAGTTGAGACTAGTTGCTAGTGCAGGTAACATTGATGAATTTGCCTTAACTGAAACGTGGTTTAATTCAAAATGTCGGTCACATGCCTGCGGAATGTCACATTCAGGGTTTTAAAGTGTCGGGAAGGGGGGTGGGGTGGCATTGTATGTCCGAGATCGCTTGAACTGTTGCATAAAAACGGGTATTAAGTCTGAAGTAACACATACAGAGTCTGTTTGGATAGAATTTTCAGAGGGGCATGAAAAATTAATTTTAGGTGTGATATACCGTCCCCCAAACTTAGATAGGGACCAGGGGAGACTACTAGGGGAGGAAATTGCTAGGGCCACAAGGCACGATAATGTAGTAATTCTAGGAGACTTTAACTTTAGTCATATTGATTGGAATTTCTTGACTGGGAATTTAGAATCATACGACTTCTTAGAAGTAGTTCAGGATTGTTTTTTGAAGCAGTTTGTGACAGAACCTACAAGGGGTAATAACCTGCTTGACTTAGTTCTGACAAGCAATGAATCCCTTGTTAATAATTCAGAAGTTTCAGAGGAACTGGGTGCTAGCGACCACAAATCAATTACATTTAGCATTGAATGGAAGTATGATAGTAGGGATAACTTAGTAACAGTCCCAGATTTTCGCTTAGCAGATTACGATGGGCTTAGAGAACACTTATCATCTGTTGACTGGGGTAACGAAGAGAGCTATCAATATGACAGTTTTCTGAACACTATACATGAGGCTCAAAGAACGTTTATTCCGTATAAAGAAATTAGATCAAATAGAAATGACCCAAAATGGATGAATAATAGGCTCAAATATCTTCTAGGGCATAAGAAAGGAATTTATAGGCGTATCAAAAGAGGTGAGTGTCATCTTATGAATCAGTATATTGACATTAAGAGGGACATTAAAAAGGAGATAAGAAAAGCTAAAAGGGACTATGAAATTAAAGTTGCTAGGGGTTCTAAAACTAACCCAAAAAGTTTTTTCCAGGTATATAGAACAAAAGTCAGAGATAAGATAGGTCCCCTTAAAAATAACTATGGGCATCTTGAACATTAAAATGGTATAAAATACCGACAGGTTGTCAGGTAAGACACATATGCAACAGTTAGGAATCTTTATTTTGAAACGTTTCGCCTACACAGTAGGCTTCTTCAGTCGAGTACAGAAAAGTTGATAGAAGCAGAAGAGACTTGAAGACGATGTAATCAGTCCATCACCCTTAAAGTTTTGAGGTGGTCAGTCCCTCAGTCTGGAGAAGAGCATTGTTCCGAAGTCTGAAACAATATTGTTTCAGACTTCGGAACAATGCTCTTCTCAAGACTGAGGGACTGACCACCTCAAAACTTTAAGGGTGATGGACTGATTACATCGTCTTCAAGTCTCTTCTGCTTCTATCAACTTTTCTGTACTCGACTGAAGAAGCCTACTGTGTAGGCGAAACGTTTCAAAATAAAGATACCTAACTGTTGCATATGTGTCTTATATGGGCATCTTAGTGACAAAGAGAATGAAATGTGCTCGATTTTAAATAATTATTTTCTCTCGGTTTTTACGCAGGAAGACATAAGAACATAAGAACATAAGAAAGGAGGAACACTGCAGCAGGCCTGTTGGCCCATACTAGGCAGGTCCTTTACAATTCATCCCACTAACAAACATTTGACCAACCCAATTTTCAATGCTATCCAAGAAATAAGCTCTGATGTGCAAGTCCCACTCAAATCCAACCCATCCCACTCATGTATTCATCCAACCTAAATTTGAAACTACCCAAAGTCCTAGCCTTAATAACCCAACTAGGTAGACTGTTCCACTCATCTACTACCCTATTTCCAAACCAATACTTTCCTATGTCCTTTCTAAATCTAAACTTATCTAATTTAAATCCATTACTGCGGGTTCTCTCTTAGAGAGATATCCTCAAGACCTTGTTAATATCCCCTTTATTAATACCTATCTTCCACTTATACACTTCGATCAGGTCTCCCCTCATTCTTCGTCTAACAAGTGAGTGTAACTTAAGAGTCTTCAATCTTTCTTCATAAGGAAGATTTCTAATGCTATGTATTAATTTAGTCATCCTACGCTGAATGTTTTCTAACGAATTTATATCCATTCTGTAATATGGAGACCAGATTTGAGCTGCATAATCTAGGTGAGGCCTTACTAATGATGTATAAAGCTGCAGTATGACTTCTGGACTTCTGTTGCTTACACTTCTTGATATAAATCCCAGTAATCTATTTGCCTTATTACGTACGCTTAGGCATCTACCCCAGGTAGATCTGTTTGTGACTTGAAAAAGCCCACTGTGTGGGTGAAACGTAGTCAATAAAGGATCACATTATACTGCATATGTGTTTATATTTCCATTGCTGTCTTGGCTTACCATAACCCCCAAGTCCTTTTCGCAATCTATATGGTTAAGTTCTACATTATTTAACTTATAAGTGCTAGGGTTATGGACACTCCCGAGCTTCAGAACCTTGCATTTATCTACATTGAACTGCATCTGCCACTTTTCTGACCAAGAGTAGAGTTTGTCTAAATCCTCCTGAAGTTCCCTAACATCTACGTTTCAATCAATTATCCTACCTATCTTCGTGTCATCGGCGAATTTGCTCATATCACTAGTAATTCCTTCATCAAGATCATTGATATATATTATAAACAACAACGGGCCCAAGACTGATCCCTGTGGAATGCCACTTGTTACTGATCCCCACTCGGATTTAACCCCATTTACGGACACTCTCTGCTTCCTGTCTGTGAGCCATGATTCGATCCACGAGAGCACGCTTCCCCCAATGCCATGAGCTGCTACTTTCTTCAACAGTCTTAGGTGCGGAACTCTATCAAATGCCTTACTAAAATCTAAGTAAATAATATCAAATTCTTTATCGTGGTCTACAGCCTCAAAAGCTTTACTGAAGAAAGTTAATAAATTAGTTAGACAAGACCGGCCTCTTGTGAATCCATGCTGAGTATCATTAATCAAGCTATGCTTATCGAGATGGTTTCTTATAATCTGAGCTATAATTGACTAGTAATTTGCCTACAATTGAAGTCAGGCTTATTGGGCGGTAATTTGACGGTAACGACTTGTCCCCTGTTTTAAAAATAGGAATTACATTAGCCATCTTCCACATATCAGACACTACACCTGTTTGAAGAGATAAATTAAAAATATTAGTTAATGGTTCACAGACTTCCATTTTGCATTCCTTTAGAACCCTTGAAAAAACCTCATCAGGAACCGGTGACTTATTTTGCTTCAGTCGGTCTATCTGCTTCACAACCATTTCACTAGTGACTGTGATGTTACATAATTTATCTTCTTCTGATCCACTATAAAAATTAATTACCGGAATATTATTAGTGTCTTCCAGTGTAAAAACCGAGAGAAATTAATTATTTAAAATCGAGCACATTTCATTCACTTTGTCAGTAAGATGTCCATAGTTAATTTTAAGGGGACCTATCTTATCTCTGACTTTTGTTCTATAGACCTGGTAAAAACTTTTTGGGTTAGTTTTAGAATCCCTAGCAACTATAATTTCATAGTCCCTTTTAGCTTTTCTTATCCCCTTTTTAATGTCCCTCTTAATGTCAATATACTGATTCATAAGATGACCCTCGCCTCTTTTGATACGCCTATAAATTCCTTTCTTATGCCCTAGTAGATATTTCAGCCTATTATTCATCCATTTTGGGTCATTTCTATTTGATCTAATTTCCTTATAAGGGATAAACGTTCTTTGAGCAGCATGTATTGTGTTCAGAAAACTGTCATATTGATAGCTCTCTTCGTTACCCCAGTCAACAGATGATTAGTGTTCTCTAAGCCCATCGTAATCTGCTAAGCGAAAATCTGGGACTGTTACTGAGTTATCCCTACTTTCATACTTCCATTCAATTCTAAATGTAATTGATTTGTGGTCGCTAGCACCCAGTTCCTCTGAAACTTCTAAATTATTAACAAGAGATTCATTTTTTGCCAGAACTAAGTCAAGCAGGTTATTACCCCTTGTAGGTTCTGTCACAAACTGCCTCAAAAAACAATCCTGAACTACTTTTAAGAAATCGTAAGCTTCTAAATTCCCAGTCAAGAAATTCCAATCAATATGACTAAAGTTAAAGTCTCCTAGAATTACTACATTATCGTGCCTTGTGGCCCTAACAATTTCCTCCCATAGTAGTCTCCCCTGGTCCCTATCTAAATTTGGGGGACGGTATATCACACCTAAAATAAATTTTTCATACCCCTCTGAAAATTCTATCCAAACAGACTTTGTATGTGTTACTTCAGACTTAATACCCGTTTTTATGCAACAGTTCAAGCGATCTCGGACATACAATGCCACCCCACCCCCCTTCCCGATACTTCTATCTACTTGGAACAATTTAAAACCCTGAATGTGACATTCTGCAGGCATGTCCCGACTTTTTGAATTAAACCACGTCTCAGTAATGGCAAATACATCTATGTTACCTGCACTAGCAACTAGTCTCAACTCGTCCATCTTATTCCTAGCACTGCGACTATTTGTGTAATAAATATTTAATGACCCTCCTCTCTCTTTACCCTTCCTGCTCCTTTCTGTTATTCCACTAAACCTATTACTGTCCTTGTCAATTAGTGCCACTGGCTTTCCAATATCCACCTCATTTTGCCTATTACTAGTTCTCCTAGTACTCATGTTACTACCCTGCGACTTCACAGTTTTCCCGCCAAAACCCATACCACTAACTATTCCTAGTTTAAAGACCTAACAGCTCCCTCCACTGCGTTGGCCAGTGCTCCCACCCCACACCTAGATAAGTGAACCCCATCCCTGGCATACATGTCATTTCTGCCATAGAAGAGGTCCCAGTTGTCAATGAATGTTACACTAATAACATTCCAGTAATTAATTTCTATAATGGGCCAGAAGAAGATAAATTATGTAACATCACAGTCACTAGTGAAATGGTTGTGAAGCAGATAGACCGACTGAAGCAAAATAAGTCACCGGGTCCTGATGAGGTTTTTCCAAGGGTTCTTAAGGAATGCAAAATGGAACTCTGTGAACCATTAACTAATATTTTTAATTTATCACTTCAAACAGGTGTAGTGTCTGATATGTGGAAGATGGCTAATGTAATTCCTATTTTTAAAACAGGCGACAAGTCGTTACCGCCAAATTACCGCCCAATAAGCCTGACCTCAATTGTAGGCAAATTACTAGAGTCAATTATTGCTGTGATTATAAGAAGCCATCTCGATAAGCATAGCTTGAATAATGATACTCAGCATGGATTCACAAGAGGCCGGTCTTGTCTAACTAATTTATTAACTTTCTTCAGTAAAGCTTTTGAGGCTGTTGACCACGATAAAGAATTTGATATTATTTACTTAGATTTTAGTAAGGCTTTTGATAGAGTTCCGCACCAAAGACTGTTAAAGAAAGTGGCAGCTCATGGCATTGGGGGAAAAGTGCTCTCGTGGGTCGAGTCATCGCTCACAGACAGGAAGCAGAGAGTGTCCATAAATGGGGTTAAATCCGAGCGGGGATCTATAACAATTGGCGTTCCACAGGGATCAGTCTTGGGCCCATTGTTGTTCATAATATATATGAATGATCTTGATGAGGGTGTTACTAGTGATATGAGCAAATTCGCCGATGACACAAAGATAGGTAGGATAATTGATTCAAACGTAGATGTTATGGAACTTCAGGAGGATTTAGACAAACTCTATTCTTGGTCAGAAAAGTGGCAAATGCAGTTCAATGTAGATAAATGCAAGGTTCTGAAGCTCGGGAGTGTCCATAACCCTAGCACTTATAAGTTAAATAATGAACATCAAAATGGTATACAATACCGACAGGTTGTTAGGTAAGACACATATGCAACAGTTAGACAACTTTATTCCGAAACGTTTCGCCTACACAGTAGGCTTCTTCAGTCGAATACAGAAAGTAGGCAGGAGCAGTAGAGATGTGAAGGCGATGTAATCAGTCCATCACGCTTGAAGTCGTAGAATTTGAGGTTGTCAGTCCCTCGGCCTGGAGAAGTTCAGTTCCATAGTGAGTTCCTGACTATGGAACTGAACTTCTCCAGGCCGAGGGACTGACAACCTCAAATTCTACGACTTCAAGGGTGATGGACTGATTACATCGTCTTCACATCTTTACTGTTCCTGCCTACTTTCTGTATTCGACTGAAGAAGCCTACTGTGTAGGCGAAACGTTTCGGAATAAAGTTGTCTAACTGTTGCATATGTGTCTTACCTAACAAGTTAAATAATGTAGAACTTAGCCATACAGATTGCGAAAAGGACTTGGGGGTTATGGTGAGCAGCAACCTTAAACCAAGACAGCAATGCCTAAGCGTACGTAATAAGGCAAATAGATTACTGGGATTTATATCAAGAAGTGTAAGCAACAGAAGTCCAGAGGTTGTGACGAATGGTTTGAAAAACCGACAAGTTGAAGATTGAGACACTTATGCAGCATATGGGAATCTTTATTCAGGAAACGTTTCGCCACACAGTGGCTTCATCAGTCCAATACAAAGAGGAAGGCGTAAGGAGAGGAGGAGTATGAGGTAATCAGTCCCTCAGCCTGGAGTCGATGTGTTCAGTCCATCAATCAATCTTGTAGAATGATTGATGGACTGAACACATCGACTCCAGGCTGAGGGACTGATTACCTCATACTCCTCCTCTCCTTACGCCTTCCTCTTTGTGAACATTAAAATGGTATAAAATACCGACAGGTTGTTAGGTAAGACACATATGCAACAGTTAGGTATCTTTATTATGAAACGTTTCGCCTACACAGTAGGCTTCTTCAGTCGAGTACAGAAAAGTTGATAGAAGCAGAAGATACTTGAAGACGATGTAATCAGTCCATCACCCTTAAAGTTTTGAGGTGGTCAGTCCCTCAGTCTGAAACGTTTCATAATAAAGATACCTAACTGTTGCATATGTGTCTTACCTAACAACTTATCCACATTAAACTTCATCTGCCATTTTTCAGACCAAGACATTAATTTGTTCAAATCGTCCTGGAGTTCATTGATATCCTCCTCAGAGTGAATTATACGGCCTATCTTTGTATCATCAGCAAACTTACTCATGTCACTAGTAATCCCTTCATCAAGGTCATTAATGTAAATTATGAACAAGAGAGGGCCTAAAACTGATCCTTGTGGAACGCCACTAGTGACTAATCCCCATTCAGATTTCACTCCATTAATGGTAACTCTCTGCTTTCTATTGGTAAGCCATGCCTCAATCCATGCTAGAACTTTACCTCCTATACCATGAGCTGCCACTTTTCTTAAGAGTCTCTTGTGGGGTACTCTGTCGAAGGCTTTACTAAAATCCAAATAAACAATATCATATTCCTTATCACTGTCAACTGCCTCAAATGTTCTATTGAAGAACGTCAGTAAGTTTGTCAGGCAGGAACGACCTCTCGTGAATCCATGCTGAGATTCATTTATCAAGTTATGCTCTTCAAGGTGACTTCTGATAATGTCAGCTATAATTGATTCTAATAACTTGCCCACTATAGATGTCAGGCTTATTGGACGGTAATTTGAAGGAGTGGACTTATCCCCTGATTTGAATATAGGAACCACATTAGCCATCTTCCACAACTCTGGCACAACACTGGTAAGGATGGACGCATTGAATACACTCGTTAATGGCTGACTAAGCTCCATCTTGCATTCCTTAAGTACCCTTGAAAACAACTCATCGGGTCCCGGGGACTTATTTTGTTTCAGTTTGTCTATCTGTTTAATAACCATGTCCCTCGTGACAGTAATATTAGTTAACTTAAATTCATCAGGAACTAAATAATTGTTAATTACTGGAATCTCATTTACATCTTCCTGTGTAAAAACTGACAAAAAATAGTCATTAAATAAGGAACACATTTCCAGTTCATTATCCGTCAGCTGTCCATTCCCAGATTTCAGAGGTCCTACTTTTTCCTTCACCTTCGTCCTATACACTTGAAAGAACCCCTTTGGATTAGTCTTTGATTCATTAGCAACTCTAATTTCATAGTCACGTTTAGCCTTTCTAATCGCCTTTTTTACTTCTCTTTTAAGCTGAACATATTGGTCAGTAAGGTTAACCTCTCCTCTTCTGATGGGCCTATAAATTCCCCTTTTCTCCCCTAATAGATGCTTTAGCCTCCTGTTAACCCATTTGGGATCGTTATTATTAGACCTAATTTCTCTCTGGGGAATGTATATACTCTGGGCACTGTGTACATTATTAAGAAAACAATCATAAAAGCAGATCCCTTCATATTCATAAGTATGATTATCGTCAATAAAATCATTAGCTAGATAACCCCAATCAAGATTAGACAGATGTTCCCTAAGTCCATTATAATCGGCAGAACGAAAATCAGGGATTTTTACTGTATTATCATTATTCTTGCATTCCCAATTAATGCTAAAAGTGATGGATTTGTGATCACTTGCGCCAAGCTCTTCAGTGATCTCCAGATTATTCACGAGTGTTTCCTTATTTGACAAGACTAGGTCTAGCAAATTATTACCCCTGGTAGGCTCAGTTACACTCTGTTTCAGAAAACAGTCCTGAACTGTTTCCATGAAGTCACTGGACTCTAGATTACCTGTCAAAGCATTCCAGTCAATTTGGCTAAAGTTAAAGTCCCCTACTATGACTATGTTACTGTGTCCAGAAGCCCTAACAATTTCGTCCCAAAGAAGTCTCCCTCTATCGTGATCCAAGCCTGGTGGTCGGTATATTACACCTAGAATTAGTTTTTCTTGACCCTCCACTAACTCTACCCAAACAGACTCTGTTACTGCTCCATCTATTTTTATACCTATTTTTATGCAACAATTAATATTTTGTTAGGTAAGACACATATGCAACAGTTAGACAACTTTATTCCGAAACGTTTCGCCTACACAGTAGGCTTCTTCAGTCGAATACAGAAAGTAGGCAGGAACAGTAGAGATGTGAAGACGATGTAATCAGTCCATCACCCTTGTAGTCGTAGAATTTGAGGTTGTCAGTCCCTCGGCCTGGAGAAGTTCAGTTCCATAGTCAGGAACTATCTGAAGATCAAGCGACAGTGTGGAGACTTAAATACTGTCGGAAGGAGAGGTGCAGAGTAGTAGTAGTAGTAGTAGTAGTAGTGAGAATGTAGCCACTGAGAGGTCATGTCCCTATCAGATCCAACACTTCTCACTTGAAAAGCTTGTCCAAGGTGTTTTCTGTACCACGATGCCATGTGTTGCAGTGTCTGACAAGATGAACATCAAAATGGTATACAATACCGACAGGTTGTTAGGTAAGACACATATGCAACAGTTAGACAACTTTATTCCGAAACGTTTCGCCTACACAGTAGGCTTCTTCAGATAGTTCCTGACTATGGAACTGAACTTCTCCAGGCCGAGGGACTGACAACCTCAAATTCTACGACTACAAGGGTGATGGACTGATTACATCGTTTTCACATCTCTACTGTTCCTGCCTACTTTCTGTATTCGACTGAAGAAGCCTACTGTGTAGGCGAAATGTTTCGGAATAAAGTTGTCTAACTGTTGCATATGTGTCTTACCTAACAACCTGTCGGTATTGTATACCATTTTGATGTTCATCTTTTCAGACACTGCAACACATGGCATCTTGGTACAGAAAACACCTTGGACAAGCTTTTCAAGTGAGAAGTGTTGGATCTGAGAGGGACATGACCTCTCAGTGGCTACATTCTTACTACTACTACTACTACTACTACTACTACTACTACTACTACTACTACTACTACTACTACTACTACTACTACTACTCTGCACCTCTCCTTCCCACAGTATTTAATTAAGTCTCCGCACTGTCGCTTGATCTTCAGATAGTTCCTGACTATGGAACTGAACTTCTCCAGGCCGAGGGACTGACAACCTCAAATTCTACGACTACAAGGATGATGGACTGATTACATAGTCTTCACATCTCTACTGTTCCTGCCTACTTTCTGTATTCGACTGAAGAAGCCTACTGTGTAGGCGAAACGTTTCGGAATAAAGTTGTCTAACTGTTGCATATGTGTCTTACCTAACAACCTGTCGGTATTGTATACCATTTTGATGTTCATCTTGTCAGACACTGCAACACATGGCATCTTGGTACAGAAAGCACCTTGGACAAGCTTTTCAAGTGAGAAGTGTTGGATCTGATAGGGACATGACCTCTCAGTGGCTACATTCTCACTACTACTACTACTACTACTACTACTACTACTACTACTACTACTACTACTACTACTACTACTACTACTACTATGCACCTCTCCTTCCGACAGTATTTAAGTCTTCGCACTGTCACTTGATCTTCAGATAGTTCCTGACTATGGAACTGAACTTCTCCAGGCCGGGGGACTGACAACCTCAAATTCTACGACTACAAGGGTGATGGACTGATTACATCGTCTTCACATCTCTACTGTTCCTGCCTACTTTCTGTATTCGACTGAAGAAGCCTACTGTGTAGGCGAAACGTTTCGGAATAAAGTTGTCTAACTGTTGCATATGTGTCTTACCTAACAACCTGTCGGTATTGTATACCATTTTGATGTTCATCTTGTCAGACACTGCAACACATGGCATCTTGGTACAGAAAACACCTTGGACAAGCTTTTCAAGTGAGAAGTGTTGGATCTGAGAGGGACATGACCTCTCAGTGGCTACATTCTCACTACTACTACTACTACTACTACTACTACTACTACTACTCTGCACCTCTCCTTCCGACAGTATTTAAGTCTCCGCACTGTCGCTTGATCTTCAGATAGTTCCTGACTATGGAACTGAACTTCTCCAGGCCGAGGGACTGACAACCTCAAATTCTACGACTACAAGGGTGATGGACTGATTACATCGTCTTCACATCTCTACTGTTCCTGCCTACTTTCTGTATTCGACTGAAGAAGCCTACTGTGTAGGCGAAACGTTTCGGAATAAAGTTGTCTAACTGTTGCATATGTGTCTTACCTAACAACCTGTCGGTATTGTATACCATTTTGATGTTCAATTAATATTTTCTCGAACATACAGTGCAACTTCTCCCCCCTTCCCATTACATCTATCCACATTGAACAACTTAAATCCCTGAATATTACACTCAGCAGTCATATCCCGACTCTTTAAATCATGTTAGGTAAGACACATATGCAACAGTTAGGTATCTTTATTTTGAAACGTTTCGCCTACACAGTAGGCTTCTTCAGTCAAGTACAGAAAAGTTGATAGAAGCAGAAGATACTTGAAGACGATGTAATCAGTCCATCACCCTTAAAGTTTTGAGGTGGTCAGTCCCTCAGTCTGGAGAAGAGCATTGTTCCATAGTATGAAACAATATGGAGAAGAAGTGACAGGATGGAGCTTTTATAGCGCCAAGAGGTGAGACGTAGGAGAGGTAAGAACTCAGATGTTGAGAGGTCCCTCTCAAATCCAGCCCCTCTCACTAGTGGAAGTTGTCGAAGTTGAGAGGGACCTCTCAACATCTGAGTTCTTACCTCTCCTACGTCTCACCTCTTGGCGCTATAAAAGCTCCATCCTGTCACTTCTTCTCCATATTGTTTCATACTATGGAACAATGCTCTTCTCCAGACTGAGGGACTGACCACCTCAAAACTTTAAGGGTGATGGACTGATTACATCGTCTTCAAGTATCTTCTGCTTCTATCAACTTTTCTGTACTTGACTGAAGAAGCCTACTGTGTAGGCGAAACGTTTCAAAATAAAGATACCTAACTGTTGCATATGTGTCTTACCTAACAACCTGTCGGTATTTTATACCATTTTAATGTTCACTCTTTAAATCATACCACGTTTCAGTTAATGCAATGATATCAAAGTTCCCAGCACATGCTACCAAACGTAGTTCATTAATTTTATTTCTTGCACTTCGACTGTTAGCATAAAATACCATCATATGTTTTTTCTTCTGCACATTTTTCCTATTCATCTTTGTTTTTACACAATTTCTGAAATCATCATTACCCAGAGTTACTCCATGACAGTTACTATTAAGATTCTTTATATCAGAGCATAAGTCAATATATCCATACTCATTATTAATCATTTCTAAACCCATACCTCTAACTAATCCTAGTTTAAAGTCCTAACAACCCCCTCAACTGAGTTAGCAAGAAAACCCACACCTGCCCTGGATAAGTGAACCCCATCCCTGGCATACATGTCATTTCGGCCATAGAAGTTGTCCCAGTTGTCAATGAATGGTACTGCATTATCCTTACAGTGTTTATCCAGCCAACAATTAATACCAATTGCTCTGGACAACCATTCATTACCAACACCTCTTCTTGGCAAAATGCCACATATAACAGGGCGCCCCCCCCCTTCTTCCTAATCATGTCTATAGCTGTCCTGAACTTTCTAACTAAATCCTCACTTCTACGCTTGCCTACACCATTGCCTCCAGCACTGATGCAAATAATAGGATTGATCCCATTACCGTTCATGATGTTGTCAAGCCGGCTAACAATGTCCTCCATCCCAGCCCCAGGAAAGCATACCCTTTGTCTCCTACTCCTGTCCTTCAAGCAGAATGCCCTATCCATGTATCTAACCTGGCTATCCTCAACAACAACAATATTCTTACCTTCCTTGTTGTCGTTCGTCGTGACGATCCCAGTAGTAGACTCACATTCGTCGGGTAGCACCGAGAATGCGTTGGAGGTTTCCACGGGAGTTTCCACAGCAGTCTCTTTCTTCTTCATCGTTTCTGGCTTTCCATTCGTCTTCTTGATCGTCAACTTCGTCGTCCCCTGCTGTCCAGCCACTGACCACGATCCCTTCTTGACCTGAGGACTCGAAACAGGAGGACTACTACGAATCCTCTTGTTTTCCTCGGTCAATCGCCGTATCTCCATCTTCGCTGCCCTCAATTCTTCCTTAAGTTGCTGGTAAAGTTGCTCGATGGAGGGCATCTTGGTTCAGTCCACGGGAGCAAACAAGACACTTCTTCACAGAGTTAAGTACAGGTCACCACTTAAATCCATTATTCCTGGTTCTTACCTGGTTCGACACCCTCAGTACTTTATTAATGTCTCCCTTGTTTATGCCCGTCATCCACTTATACACTTCAATGATATCTCCCCTCATTCTACGCCTCTCCAGAGAGTGGAGATTTAAGGCTTTAAGTCTATCTTCATACGGGAGGTTCCTTACACAGTAAATCATTTTAGTCATTCTTCTCTGTATGTTCTCTAATGAGTCTATGTCCATCCTGTAGTAAGGGGACCAAAACTGAGCAGCATAATCTAAATGAGGCCTTACTAGTGATGTATAGAGCTGTAAAATAACTTTTGGACTTCTGTTACTTATACTTCTTGAGATAAATCCAAGTAATCTGTTGGCCTTGTTGCGCACACTAAGGCACTGCTGTCTTGGCTTTAGATTTCTGCTTACCATGACTCCCAAGTCTTTTTCACATTCTGTATGACCAAGCTCTACTTCACCTAGATTATAGCTTCGAGGGTTATTTTCATTACCAAGGGCAAGTACCTTACACTTATCCACATTAAACTTCATCTGCCATTTTTCAGACCAAGACATTAATTTGTTCAAATCGTCCTGGAGTTCATTGATATCCTCCTCAGAGTGAATTATACGGCCTATCTTTGTATCATCAGCAAACTTACTCATGTCACTAGTAATCCCTTCATCAAGGTCATTAATGTAAATTATGAACAAGAGAGGGCCTAAAACTGATCCTTGTGGAACGCCACTAGTGACTAATCCCCATTCAGATTTCACTCCATTAATGGTAACTCTCTGCTTTCTGTTAGGTTATTGAGGCTAGGACTTTGGGTAGTTTCAAATTTAGGTTGGATAAGTACATGAGTGGGAGGGGTTGGATTTGAGTGGGACTTGCACATCAGAGCTTATTTCTTGGGTGGCATTGAAAATTGGGTTGGGCAAATGTTTTGTTAGTGGGATGAATTGTAAAGGACCTGCCTAGTATGGGCCAACAGGCCTGCTGCAGTGTTCCTCCTTTCTTATGTTCTTATTGTAATAAAGTTGGTAGAATTACCGACAATATGTAAAGTAAAAGGACACAAGTGCAACTAATGTGACATTTATTGTGGCAACGTTTCGCTCTCCAGGAGCTTTGTCAAGCCATTTCAAACAATACACGGACACAGAGGGTATATAAAGGCTCAGAGTGAGGTGCAATACTAGTGAGGTACCATTTCGATGTTCACTAGTGGTAGTGGTACACAAAGCACATTACAGAGAGTGAACACTGAAACAAGCTGCCTCTTTCCACTCTATTTTTGTCCAACCTATTTTTATGTTACCCAAGTAATAGCTTTTATATCCTTTTACTCATGTACGAATTAATTGCTCTACCATATTGTATTACTTTTGTCACTACCACTACTACTACTACTACTACTACTACTACTACTACTACTACCACTACCACTCGTGAACATCGAAATGGTACCTCACTAGTATTGCACCTCACTCTGAGCCTTTATATACCCTCTGTGTCCGTGTATTGTTTGTAATGGCTTGACAAAGCTCCTGGAGAGCGAAACGTTGCCACAATAAATGTCACATTAGTTGCACTTGTGTCCTTTTACTTTACAAAGCTATACATATCAAAGACAGCTATATACACCAAGAAAGTTATACATTGTTTCCAGGTTTCTAACTCTGAACGGAAGATCAACATCCGGTTCATGGTGGGGAGAAGCCAAATTTCGGAAAATATAAATAATAATCTCCTATTAGACGTTTTGTAAAACAGACACTAAAAATTACTTATCATAAAAAAATTCAGGAAATGGACACATTTCTCGCTAAACAATCTTCTTGCACTGTTGGAAATTACCTTCGGGTACATTTACACAAGGACACACAGTTTAACTTATGCAAAGTATCCACACTTAACTGTACTTTTTATATCTACCTTTTATTCTGTTAGCCAATGTTTAGCATACCAATATTAAAGTGTTTATATCAAGATTATGTATTTAAGTGTTTAAGTGTCAACGTCTCTTTACCAACGGTAATCTCACACACACACACACACACACACACACACACACACACACACACACACACACACACACACACACACACACACACACACACACATACACACACACACATACACACATTTTGGTGAGCTGGAGAGAGGGAACAGAGGAAAAGCAAGAGAATATATAATAGGAACATTTTAGTCTGGAGGTCCCAAGGTGGTAATTGCAGTGGTGTATAACCCACCACAGAACAGCAGGAGGTCAAGGCAAAAGTGTGATGAGAGTAATAGAGCGATGGTTGACACACTGGCTTCAGTGGCCAGAAGGACTCATGCGAGCAGGGCAAAGCTACTTATCATGGGTGACTTCAACCACAAGGAAATCTATTGGGAGAGCTTGAAACCACATGGGGGCCAAGAAACGTGGATGTCTAAGATGATGGAGGTGATACTGTAAAACCTCATGTACCAACACGTATGGAACACTACTAGAGAGGGAGGAGAAGATGAACCAGCGAGAGTGGACCTAGTATTCAACTTGAGCAGTGCAGATATTGAGGACATAACATATGAAAGACCCCCTTGGGGCCAGTGATCATGTGGTTCTGAGCTTCAAGTGGAGAGGGAAGCAGGAAGGACAGCGAGAATGAAGCAAAACTACAAGAGAGGGAACTACATAGGCATGAAGAATATTCCTGCATATGACTAACGAAATCGTAATGACACGATTGAAAACAAACCATGCCACGGGCGTGGTATGTTTTTTTTTTTATTCCTGCACATGGTTCAGTGGGACAGAGAACTGGCAGGGAAGTCAGTAAACGAGATGATGGAATATGTGACAACAATATGCAAGGAAGCTGAGGAGAGATTTGTACCCAAGGGTAACAGAAATAACGAGAAAGCCAGGATGAGCCCTTGGTTCACCCAAAGGTGTAGAAAGGCCAAAACCAAGTGTGCTAGAGAAAGAAAAAAGTATGGAATGTAAAGGACCCAGGAGAATAAGGAGAGTAGTCGTAGAGCCAGAAATGAATATGCACAGGTAAGAAGGAAAGCCCAACGACAATACGAAAATGACATAGCAGCGAAAGCCAAATCTGACCCGAAGCTGTTGTACAGCCACATCATGAGGAAAACAACAGTCAAGGACCAGGTAATGAGGCTGAGGAAGGAAGGAGGGAAGATCACAAGACACGACCACGAAGTATATGAGAAGCTCAACATGAGATTCAAAGAAGTGTTCACAGAGGAGACAGAAGGGCCTCCGGAAAGACGGAGAGGCGGGGCAAATTTTCAAGTGTCGGACAATACAAACGACCGAGAAAGAAGTGAAGAGGCTGCTAAGCGAGTTATATACCTCAAAGGCGATGGGGCCGGATAACATCTCTCCATGGGTCCTGAGAGAGGGAGCAGAGGAGCTATATGTACCACTAACAACACTTTTCCACACATGTATCGAAGCAGGGCGACTACTTGAGGTATGGAAGACAGCATACATTATCTACCCCATTCCTGTATTCTCACTCGCGCATCTGTCCTCAAACAGTTGTTTATATCTTACCCTAGCTGTCTCCTCCTTTAGTTTATAAACCTTTACTTCTCTCTTACTTGCTGCTTCCAATTTCCTTGTATCCCATCTACCTTTTACTCTCACTGTAGCTACAACTAAAAGTGATCTGATATATCTGTGGCCCCTCTATAAACACGTACATCCCGAGGTCTATTCAACAGTCTTTTATCTACCGATACGTAGTCCAACATATTACTGTCATTACGCCCTACATCATATCTTGTATATTTATTTATCCTCTTTTTCTTAAAATATGTGTTACCTATAACCAAACCTCTTTCTATACAAAGTTCAATCAAATGCTCCCCATTATCATTTACACCTGGCACCCAAAACTTACCTACCACACTCTCTCTAAATGCTTCTGCTACTCTAGCATTTAGGTCCACTACCACAATTACTCTTTCACTTGGCTCAAAAGTTCTTACACTCGCTTAACATCTCCCAGAATCTCTCTCTCTCCTCTACACTCCTCTCTTCTCCAGGTGCATACACACTTATTATGACCCACTCTTCACATCCGACCCTTATTTTAATCCACATAATCCTTGAATTTATACATTTATATTCCCTCTTCTCTATCCATAACTGATCCTTTAACATTATTGCTACCCCTTCCTTAGCTCCTTCTCTCTCAGATACTCCTGACTTAATCCCATTTATTTCTCCCCACTGAAACTCCCCTACCCCTTTCAACTTTGTTTCGCTTAGGGCCAGGACATCCAACTTCCTTTCATTCATAACCTTTGCAATCACTTCTTTCTTATCATCTGCGCTACATCCACGCACATTCAACCATCATAATTTTATAAGTTCTTTTTTTCTTCTTTTTAGTAATTTATACAGGAGAAGGGGTTCCTAGCCCATTGCTCCCTGTATCTAGTCGCCTCCTACAACACGCATAGCTTACAGAGAAAGAATTCTGTTCCACTTCCTCATGGAGATAAGCAGAAATAAACAAGAACAAGAACTATGAAGAAAATATAAGAAAACACAGAGGGGTTAGTATACATATGCTTGCACACGCATGTGTAGTGTGACCTAAGTGTAAGTAGAAGTATCAAGACATACCTGCAACCTTGCATATTTATGAGACAGAAAAAGACACCAGCAATCCTACCATCATGCAAAATAATTACAGGCTTATGTTTCACACTCATTTGGTAGGACGGTAGTACCTCCCTGGATGATTGCTCTCTACCAACCCACTACCTACCTACCTATATATATATATATATATATATATATATATATATATATATATATATATATATATATATATATATATATATATATATATATATACATATATATACATATATATATATATATATATATATATATATATATATATATATATATATATATATATATATATATATATATATATATATATATATATATATATATATATACATATATATATGCAATAAGATCACAGTAAATAGGTGATTTCAGAATATGCAAAACAACCACTGTAAGGGTAATAATGAATTCAAATTTAAAATTTACAGAAAATCTAGAAATAACTGTTCCTATGTACACTATTATTCTTCACATCAAGATAGAGTTAAACTGTCTGTTTTCTCATCAATGTTTTTGAGAGCTTTACGTATTTGTAGTCCAGAGTTCATAGATGAGGGAATATCCAAAATTTATGAAATAGGTAATGATTTGAAAATACCCTAGAAACGTAATTGATAAATCTTTTAAAAATGCTAGAAATACTTTTTACAATCCAAAAATGGACAACCAGCCATATTCAACTAAAAATATGTTGGTTCTCCCTTACCATGTAAACTTGGTTGATATGCCTTCTCTTCTTAAGACTTTTAATATCAAAGTTGTATTTAAAAATCTTGATACAGTAAAAAAAAACTTTTGATAAAGAATTCCCCCCAAAATGCTGACGGATGTGTCTATAAGATTCCTTGTAAAATTTGCGATGGAGTTTATTACGGTCAAACTGGTAAAAATCGCTAACTAAGATTAAAACAAGGTAAATATAGCATTAGAACTGGACAAAATTCCAATGCTCTATTTATTCATGTGAGAGATTATAACCATCCAATTGATTTTCAAAAAGTTGAGAAAGTTGTATCAGGCAAGTCCATGGTCGACAGGAATATAATTGAATCCTGTTTCATAAAAAGCAGTTTTGACAATAATATGAATATTTCCTTTGGTTTATATAAATTAGATCCATTTATAATTAACAGAATTTGGGAAGAATTTAATAATACATTGGACAAATAATATTTTTTAAAATTCTTAATTCTTGGGTAGAATAGTTTGTTGGTGGGTTGTGTGAAGGACCTGTCTAGTTGGGCCAACGGGCCTGCTGCAGTGTTCCCTTTCTTATGAGTCGCGCATCAGGTGTTGCTTTGTTGTGGGATGTGATAGTGAGGTGTGGGCTAGATCCTTTATATGCCTTCCTTTGATGCATTACTTTCATTGTTCCTTGATAATGTGAGTAGTCACGAAAGCGCTTGGAATTACTGTATTCTTTCACAGTGGTCGTTTTGCATATATATATATATATATATATATATATATATATATATATATATATATATATATATATATATATATATATATATGTATATATATATATATATATATATATATATATATATATATATATATATATATATATATATATACAATATATATATATATATATATATATATATATATATATATATATATATATATATATATATATAAATATAATATATATATATATATATATATATATATATATATATATATATATATATATATATATGTGTGTGTGTGTGTGTGTGTGTGTGTGTGTGTGTGTGTGTGTGTGTTTATGGACAGAAATAAACATTAAACGCAACTAATCATAAAAGAGACGGAAACGAACACAAGAAAGAATCAAATAAATATTGAAGGAACACAAAATATACAACAGCAAAACCCAAATAAACATGAGAAATACTGAAATAACAGTTTCTGTTTATGTCCAGAAAAGCTAAATATATATGATGTATATGAAAGTTAATAGCCTATAAATAAATGAGGCAAACAAGCTTGAATTATTATTATTATTATAATCATTGGAAGCGCTAAACCCGTAGGATTATACAGCGCCTGTGGGGGGATGTGGAAGGTACTAAGGTTTAATTCAGGGAACTGGAGCATAGATTCAGTTCCCTAGATGAAGAGCTCCACACCAGCATCAAGGAACCTTCCTTGAGGGAAAACAGCTTGAAGGCTTCCATCATCCATGAGGAGGTGTGTTCTTACGATGCAGGAGATCAAAACAAAGGGAATCAAGGGGCGGGTCCAGTTGAGCCGTTTGAATGCGCACTGATGTTCGCAAAGGTTAATACATTCTTCAAGTCTCGTGATATTAATGTGATGATCTATGAACCAATACAAATTACACCCGAACAGAGATATGCAAATTTCTAAATCTAAGTTATATTGAAAAAAAAAAGAATCAATGGGGTAGTGAGCCCATGCAATGGGGCAGCCTGATGCCATTGTCATAAATAATTTGAGTGTACCATTATTTGTCAGTTCATAAGTCGAGTAAGAGCAGTGCAAAATATCTAGTTTCGAATTCTGTGAAATATACTGCGGCAAGAAATTTAAAGTGCAACAGGGTGAATATAATCTCCAAACGCTACCATGAGTGCACTCTAAAAGCGGTACTAGAATATGCAGCTCAGGTGTTTGCAAAAAAAAGGAACAGTTGCATTTGAACTGCATTTGATGTGCTGTCACGAAAAACAAGACAGTAGATTGATAGGGTATGTGATGACCTTACCACATTGGACCAGTCAAACAATACTTGCACTCTAGGACTTACTGAGAGATCATACATATCTATAAAGATATACAGTGGGTTAGCTATCCCAAGGGATGAGTTGAAAACCATACTTGAGGAAGCTGATGTAATCGTAACCCATGTGGTATCATTAGCAACTCTCGGATGTCATTGTAGTTGTCAGTGATGACCTTGATGTGCTTTTGGTCTTAGTGCGTTACTTTGCAAAAAGACAGAAGACGACATCCTTTTTTATAGAATCCACAAGGACACAAAGACATATAGTTTCATAACTGCTGTCTTCCCATGCTCTGGCTGTGATATAATGGCTTGTTATTGTGGCATAAATAAAACTAAGAGACCCTTTAGCAGACATAATATATGTAATTCACGAACCAACATTTTTTTAATACAACTTGGCAATGTCAGATGAATAAGGCTCGAGAAATAATGTGAGATATCTGCTATAAAACTTGGCTCTCAAAAATAGAATGAAAAGGTGCATGTCTTTTAAAATGACGTAAAAGTATTTGCGACTGCTGAGACATTCAGTGAAAATTACAAGAGGAATCATTTTCAGCCATGCATGTAAAGGGCTAATCTGGATGAAGATCCGTGTGAGTAAAGAACTACCTTGCCAACACTCCCTATGATGTTCATTTACTTCAGGATGTTCGGTTTGCTCTACCAGAGGCCTTGAAGTAATTTTACTGGAGCTACAGCAATGATTAACTTTGTTATCTCTACGATGCGGATGCGCGGATGCTCATCTTTCTTGGTCTCTGTTTTGCAAATGCGGAGGATCTGACACTTGTTTAAATTATATGAGAATGGACAGACAATCTGGGAGATGATGCAGAGGAGGAAACTTGTGACAATGATGATGATAATGATGACACTGTGGCGGATTTAGCTCATTAGTATGTTAATTAATAGTTGTTGTTAGGGGAAAGGTTTAATAATAGGTAGTTTGACCCTCGCTTTATTCTGAAGCCAATAATGTGGCGGTAGAAGAGGTAGTTTAGCTATGAGTAAAGATATTATCTGTGTTATTATAGGCAGAAGTTGCTGAGTATAATCAATAGTATTCTGTAAATAATCAACTGTGTCATATATACTACCATGTTTACGAATGATAGCAGTTATTGTTGATTATACTGCATTATTCATTATTCATAATGGTTCTCCGAATCTGACTCAAAATAAATGTATGCTTTATGACTCACGAATAACACGATTATAAACAAATCACGGAACGGATGGGGTTTGAACCTTGGACTAGTGAATGGTAAAACTCCAGGCCAGTGCGTAAGCCACTCGGCCAGCTGGCTACAATAAGATTCATCCAACTAGGTATATGTGTATATATTAAATGAAGGTTAGCATGGGCCCCATTATGACCTAGTTGGAAGAATCTTATTGTAGTCAGCTGGCTGAGTGGCATACGCACTGGCTTTGATTTTTACGACTCGCTCGCCATGGGTTCAAACCTTACCCGCTGCGTGGTTTGTATGCTTTATGAAATTATAAATGCTGCCTGATTCACTTTTCTTTCCCTGGTTAATGTAAAGGACGCTGGGAAGGTGAGTGTGTCTCAGTGCCTTTAATCACTGCTTTATGGCAATGATGGCGCCCATCTTGCAGATGCTTATTTTGCAAGGTGTCTTTACTTCAGAGTGAGTAACGGCAAATGTGGTTCTTTCTTTTGGCTACTCTACCTTTGCGGGAAACGACTTATGCATTAATGAAAATTGGTTAAGGAGAAGACCCACTTCCACAGTAAAACTAAAACTGCCACTCTCTGGCATGGTAACATGATGGCTAAGGGAAAACCGATGATCTCTATCAGATCACTGCAATCAGGAAATCCCCATAAACACCAGCAACAGGAGATATCTGTACACCGTCAGAAATCCAGGTGGTAGATAAGTATATCTCATTCTTGAACAAGCGATAGTTATCTCCCAGAAAAGGGATACGAAGGTACTTTACTGAGGGAAATTTCCGAGTTGCTGATGTAGCACTTCACCCGTGTGGGTCAGTTAGCACAAGAAGTGATGAAGACTCTTACTACGGATTGCTGACTAACCAGTAAAGCTGTTGTTCATCACTGGTATTATAGGGCCTTAGCAGAACCCCAGCAGTGCTGGAAAGACCCAAAGGCTAAAAACAAATATTTCCAGAAGAAAATCGTGAAATGAAAGCGAGCGACCTATTAGGACTCTGTGGGATGAATCACATATAGTCACTTCTTTCAAAATCAAATCAAATAAAAAATTATTTCTTTTTATAGTAAATAAGCTGTACTTTGCATGTAATAAAAAATTGCTAAGCACAAAGAAAGTCACTAGCATGCATGAGCATTTCAACCAGCTTATTACCAGACACACGAGCATGTGTTGGTTTTCTCCCCCCCCAAAAAAAAAAAATCAGCTTACAGGTGACGTCGTGTAACTAAAATAAACTGCTTTAAACTCTCCAGAAAATAAGGATACAAGATGTTAAATAATTCAAAGTTAAAAGAGCTCTACTAGGATTGTTTAAAATAGTTAAACGCAAATCCTCCGCACCAAAAATCTTAGAAAGATGGAAAGAGGGTAGAAAGTTTTGCTATACTGACATTATACTATTTTAAGAAGCTAGCCAGTGATTCAACACATTATTAACAGAGTCCTTTTGAAGAGAGAACTGTGCTAAAAAATCTGACAAAGTACAACTTTACTCAACTAACTGGGATTCGTGAAAAGGAAAGTTTCTTTAACCGGCCATAATCCCGAAAACCCAAAAGCGTTTAAAAAAAGAATAACTACCATTGAAATTATAATGGGCGAATTTCAGCAAACATTATCTCTCAGCCTACAGCAGGATTCGAACCTGCACATTCTGTATCAAACTACACAGTATTTTCCCAACTCAGCCAGATCCCAGATCTGGCCGGGTATCGATCTGGCTGAGTGGCAAAAGTACTATGTATTTTGATGCAGAGCGTGCAGGTTCGAATCTTGTAAACATCGTGTAATCGGAGAAGAATTTAACTGTTAGTATTCCACACTGAGGGCCAATTCTTTCAACAGATGCAAGGAAAATTTCCGCGACGGCTTGAGCAAGCGGAACTGAGCATCTTACGTAACCGTCTGGTCAAGATGAGCCTAACAGTGTGGTTTTCCTCAGCTCGAGAAAATTGCGAATGTGCGCACCAACCATGTCCGGATGGAGGTCATGGAATAAAAACTAGAAATCATGCTGGCCAGTCGACCGAGATGCGCACTCCAAGGACACACCAGCTAGCGTTCCTCCAATGATAAGTGTGAAGCTGCTGAGAGTCGACGAACAGTCCAAGGACACCCCAGTTAACCTTCCTTCAAAGACATCTGTGAAACTATTGAAATTATTAAACAAGTCGTTCACACGCAGAGTGCTGACTATACCAGCTGTGAAAACACGAAGAATTATCTTAACTGAAAGAGGAAACTTATGCACAGTTCAGGACATAACTGTCTTTTATATATTATGACGGTATCACCATATTAGATACGGTCAGTTCTATTAACATCATTGACTAAGGCCTTACAAACGATTGCCCGTAGTATTCAATCCTGGCAGAGAGAGAGAGAGAGAGAGAGAGAGAGAGAGAGAGAGAGAGAGAGAGAGAGAGAGAGAGAGAGAGAGAGAGAGAGAGAAGAAGAAGAAATGCCAGCTGCTCTAAGCTACATCAGTCACCAGTAAGAGCTATATCAGCTTGGGGAAATACATGGCAAGTAAGATTTGCACCTGAGAAAACAAAAATGATGAAGGTCTCTAGGCACCATAATGGTAATGCCGGTAGAGTAATAAGGATGAATGGGAGGGTGTTGGCACTTGGGAAAGAAGTTGATATCCTTGGGGTGAAATTTGACTACAAACTGACCATGAACAAGCACGTTGTAAATCTTTCAAACAAGGCAGCCAGGAAGCTTACAGCACTTTGCATTACTTCGCATTTGCTTGACAGTAGGGGTCGCAAGATTCTATACGAGGCACAAGTACTCTCACACCTTGAGTGTGCTCCATTTTCTTGGTATGCCTGCCCTCCCCCTCTCACCTGCGACTGCTTGACAGAGTAGAGAACAGAGCAAGACGTCTTATCTCTCGCCTAGACCAATCCTGGATAGATCTGTCTTTTCAGCAGAGCCTTCAACACATGAGGGATGTGGGTGGCCTTACTGTTATGTACAAGGCCAATATTGTCAAAGTACCACACTTGAATCCACTTCGAGGACAGCGTGAAGCAAGCTTCTATTCCACAAGACGGGCAGAAAGCAGCAACTTCACTCAGGCTGTACCCTTCTCCAGAACATCACTTCATCTAAGATCATTTTTCCCCAGGATGATTCAAGTATGGAACACATTCGAACAGCATTATGATGTCAGCGATATAAAGTCAGTGGACCAAATGAAAATGCTGGCCCACAGATGACTCCAACTTCATCCTGTTCCCTACTTGTATGTCTCATAACAATAAAAATGCTTTCAAATGAGCTGTTGTAGGTAACAGCTCTTAGCTTGTCAATTAAGTTATGAATCCTTAACCTGTAAATAGCTTGTCAATAAAGCTAGGGATCCTTAACCTAACCTTGTCAAACCCTGTGTAACAGAGAGAGAGAGAGAGAGAGAGAGAGAGAGAGAGAGAGAGAGAGGGAAGAGCACGTGGAGGAGGAAGACATCTACAGCCGTCTCACCCTCCACTAACACAGTTCCAGCGGCAGAATCTGAGGACAAATCTGCAAAACACAGGAGGTGCAACAAATTCTAGTCCACCCTCCCAGGCACCTAGGCTGTGCTCTCGCTGTCACCGGAAGGGGCACACTGCCAACAACTGCCTGCGAGATACCAGGTGTAATTACTGCTACAAGAAAGGACATCAGGAGGACCAGTGTCGGAAGAAAAAGGAACTTGACAGACAGGGCCACCTGTTTAGAGACCTGTTCTCAGAACAAACCAGCAGGATCTCTGAATTGGTGAACACTCTCACACGTCACCCACTTAGCTACTCCTATCCCAGCCCAGCAGGTGGTATTGTGCCTTATACAAGACCACAGACCTACATCCCTGCAGCTGCCTCAGTACCCTACCTCTCTCAAGGGCAGGCACCTTACATTCCCTACACACCCACCACCTCGAGCTGACCACTTCATCATGAGGAGCCAGTCTATCAGCATTCTGTCGGCCAACATTAGAGGTTTCATTACTAATGTTGGAGAGCTCACACATAGTTTTGTGAACACTCGACGTCCCGACATGATAGCTGTTGTTGAAACATTTTTGGATGACAGGACTCCAGAAAATTTTGCAAGAATTGCTGGCTACACCTCATGGATGAGAAGAAACAAGCAAGGGCAAGGAGGAGGTGTTGCTGTGTGCTTCTCTAAAAGTGTTCATGCCCAGCACATTGATGTTGCCACCCCTACACATCTTGAAATGATGTTCTTCAAGCTCTGTATAAACCATAGTACCTCTGTACTAGCATGTGCAATGTACAGACCTCAGTGGCAACATGCAGACCCCATCAACTTCCTAATGGAAAATATTGACTCCCTTCTGCTACAGCACAACTGTCAACATATTATAATTGTTGATGACCTCAACCAGCACCTTATACAGAGGGACTTTGGTGACCTTCTTGCAGTGTTTGACATGAGAAACTTTGTTGATTTCCCTACTCATATCTCTGGCTCCTCCCTTGACCCAGTAGTGAGTGATCTGGCAGAAGGCATAGTCACTTGTCAACCCCTCGGCTACGTTGGATCATCTGACCACAAGGCTGTTTTTACGACACTTAAGATCCCAACAGAACGAGGTGAGGAGTCCACACGCACAACCTGGCTATGGGAAAGAGGTAATTGGCCAGCCCTTTGCTCTGAGCTCGCCACCACCGATTGGAATGCTCTTCTCCAAGGGGATGTTGACAACCAAGTGAAAGCCTTCACTGGACACATCCTTAATCTACAACAAGTACACATTCCTCACCGGCAATATGTGACGAAGCCTACAGATCAGCCTTGGTTTGGCTTTCGTTGTAGAGAGGCTGCTACTGCTAAGTACAAAGCATGGCGAAGGTATAAGAGACATCCTACCACCTATAACAGGAACTTGCACACGCAAGCCTGTAGGCATATGGGTGACGTTCAAAAGTGGGCCATTGCTAAATGGGAGGTGGACACTAAAAGAAAGCTAGCATCAGGTAGGGTAGGCTCCAAAACCTGGTGGTCCCTGGTCAAGGACAGACAAGGCTATCTGCCTGATGAACTCATTCCACCTCTAAATCGACAGGATGGGAACACCTCTACTAGTAGTCAAGAGAAGGCGGACCTCTTTGCTGAACACTTTGCTACCAAAATGCAAGTTCCTAATCCAGCAAGGGACCCTCCTTGGCTAGCTGCAAGAACTGTGTCAAAACTGTCAGTGGTGACAATAAGGCAGGAGGAGGTGCATTTCCTTCTTAAATCGCTTGACCAAGAAAAGGCTGTGGGCCCAGACAAGTTGAGCCCAAGATTGTTGAGAAGATGTGCAGACCAGCTAGCAGCACCTCTAACTCGCATCTTTCAGCACTGCCTAGTACAGTGTAAATGGCCCTCTCTATGGAAAGAGGCAAATGTAGTCCCTGTTCACAAAAAGAAGAGCAGAGCAGAAATCAGCAACTACAGACCAGTGTCACTCCTGTCAATCACTGGTAAGATCCTTGAGACAATAATCTCAAGACAAATGACAGAGTTTTTTGACTACCACTCACTACTTTGTGACCGTCAATATAGCTTCAGGAAAGGTTACTCTGCTGCTGTTCTGTTGTTAAACCTCTCCACTAAGTGGCACCAGTCACTGGATGAATCCAAAGTCAGCTGTGTGGTAGCACTGGACATTGCTGGCGCTTTCGACCGGGTGTGGCACCAGGGCCTCTTAGCAAAACTTCAAGCACTGGGAATTGCAGGCTCTACGCTATGTCTCCTCAGTGATTACCTTCATGGTAGATCTCTAAGTGTAGTTCTCAATGGAACGGAATCAGCAAGACATCCTATTGGGGCAAGTGTTCCACAAGGAAGCGTGCTGGGTCCATTGTTATGGAATGTCTACTTCAATGACCTTCTTCATCTCATCCCAGAATCACATGCATATGCAGACGACTGTACACTGACATTCACTTATCCAAGAGAAGAAATGCCAGCTGCTCTAAGCTACATCAATCACCAGCTGAGAGCTATATCAGCTTGGGGAAATAGATGGCAAGTAACATTTGCACCTGAGAAAACGCAAATGATGATCGTCTCTAGGCACCATGATGGTAATGTTGGTGCAGTAGTAAGGATGAATGGGAGGGTGTTGGCACCTGGAGAAGAAGTTGATGTCTTTGGGGTGAAATTTGCCTCCAAACTAACCATGAAGAACCATGTTGTAAATCTTGCAAACAAGGCAGCCAGGAAGCTTACAGCACTTCGCCATATCTCGCATCTGCTTGACAGTAGGGGTTGCAAGATCCTGTACGAGGCACAAGTACGCTCACACCTTGAGTATGCTCCACTTTCTTGGTTTGCCTGCGCCCCCCCTCTCACCTGCGACTCCTTGACAGAGTAGAGAACAGAGCAAGACGTCTCATCTCTCGCCTGGACCCATCCTGGATAGATCTGTCATTTCAGCAGAGCCTTCAACATAGGAAGGATGTGGGTGGCCTTACTGTTATGTACAAGGCCAATATTGTCAAAGTACCACACTTGGATCCACTTCGAGGACAGCGTGAAACAAGCTTTTATGCCACAAGACGGGCAGAAAGCAGCAACTTCACTCTGGCTGTACCCTTCTCCAGAACATCACTCCATCTGAGATCATACATACCCAGGATGACTCGAGTATGGAACACATTCGTACAGCATAATGATGTCAACGAGATAAAGTCCGTTGATCAAATGAAAATGCTGGCCCACAGATGGCTCCAACTTCATCCTGTTCCCTACTTGTATGTCTCATAACAATAAAAATGCTTTCAAATGAGCTGATGTAGGTAACAGCTCTTAGCTTGCCAATAAAGTTAGGAATCCTTAACGTGTAAATAGCTTGTCAATAAAGCTAGGGATCCTTAACCTTGTCAAACCCTGGTTAAAAAAAAAAAAAAAAAAAAGAGAGAGAGAGAGAGAGTGCATTCAACTTTGACACCTAATTTACTATTGAAATTTAACATGTCCACTATGACTTACAATATACAGAAGACCGTAGCGTGGAATTTAGTGAAGACAGATGTGTTACAAATATATTATTATTATTATTAGGTAAAAGGAAGCATATACATCTAATGCGACATTTTACTGCGATAACGTTTCGCTCTATAGGCGCTTTGTCAAGCCTAACAGTTTGACAAAGCTCTCGGGGAGCGAAACGTTACCACATTAAAATGTTGCATTAGTTGCACACATATCCTCTTTTCTAACATGTTTTCTAACATATTACTGTTATTATTATTACGAAGCGCTAAACCAATTTGGGTCATTCAGCGTGAGGACTGGTAGAGGTTCGAGCCACTGTAAGCTTTGTCCTCACAGCATGGGTTTCATCCCTTCTTCCCAACTTGCTCACAAACGGAACCTTAACCCTAAGAATAATACCGGTTGTGGTTTGACGACGCATCTGGCAATACATAATCCTTTATTATTATTTTTATTCGCCAGTACTCTCCCGGCCCGGGTCTTTTCCAAGAAATGGTGACCCGGCCTTGGCTCCCTATCTGGGGAGTATCTCGAGACCTAAGTCTCCCATGGGAGGAGGTACATGTACCCCCTCATCTTTGGGACCAACTGTCCCCAGGCCTAGCCACATTCCCCGCCCTCACGGGGCTCGCAGAGAGAAGCTAGGCCTCTCGGGTTTGCCATCTACCCCGCCCCAAAGGGGCTCGTGGGGATGGCAGTCTTGTGAGCTGCAGGTGGTAGCAAGCTCAGGCCTCAAAATTTACTGATGTAGAGAGTACATCAGTATATAGAGGGTGAAGAGTCAGGTGGAGAATGTTGGGCAGGTTGGATGTGTGAGATGCTGAAACTTGTTATTGATTAAGCATTTCCTTAAAGATAGGACAGACATAAATAGACTATTTAAAAATGTGGGTTTGCAGCTTGGGGCATAACAGGAAATATATATCTCGGAAAAGCATTGGAGATGATCAGGTTCTACGAGGCATAAAATTTTTGAGACCGGTCATACAATATTAAGAGACAAGTTCAAGAGCCAAGACTAACCCCCGTAAAATAAATAATTCAATGTAAACATACACACAAGCACAAACAGAGACACACACATGCAAAGAAGACTGCAGACGGAGTATACCTTAGGGGATCAAAGGCTGCAAGAATCACTCAAGGAAAAGAATCTTGGTGTGAGCATCATACCGAGCACATCTGAGGCGCAAATCAACGAAATAACCTATGCATTATATGGGCGCCTGGCAAACATTCGTTTCGACACCTAAGTAAGGAGTCATTAAAGACACTGTACACAATATACGTCAAACCCTTAGTGGAGTACGCAGCACCAGTATGGAACCCACACTTGTTCAAACACATCATGAAATTGGAGAAAGTTTAAAGGTTTACAACAAGAATAGTACCGGAGCTAAGGAATATGTTCTACCAGGACAGGTTAAGGGAACTCAATCTGACGACACTGGAGGACAGGAGGAATAGGAGGGACGTAATAACGACGTATAAAGTACTGAGAGGAACTGATAAGGTGGACAAGGCCACAATGTTTCAGAGATGGGACACAGGAACAAAGTGAAACAACTGGAACGTGAAAACTCAAATGAGCCACAGGGATGTTAGGAAGTATTTCGTCAGTAATAGAGTTGTTAGTAAGTGGAGCAATCTGGAGAGTGCTGTAATGGAGACAGGATCCATACATAACTTTAAGAAGAGGTACGATAAAGCTCATGGAGCAGGGGCAGAGTGGACCTAATAGTGACCAGCGAAGAGGCGGGGCCAAGAGCTGTCACTCGACCCTTGCAATCACAAATAGGTTAGTGCACATGCGCACACACACACACACACACACACACACACACACACACACACACACACACACACACACACACACACACACACACACACACGCGCGCAACAAGAAGTATTCACTGTGGAGACAGGAAGGACCCTGGGAAGACAGGACAGAGGGGGACACCAACAGGGAATGCACCAACAAGTGCTGGATGACATACACACAACTTAGGAGGAGGTGAAGAAGCTGCTAAGTGACCTGGATACCTCAAACGCAATGGGACCGGACACCATCTCCCCGTGGGTCCTTAAAGAGGGAGCAGAAATGCTGTGTGTCCCATTAACCACAATCTTCAACACGTCCCTTGAAACTGGGGAACTACCTGAGGTATGGAAGACGGCAAATGTAAATTCCATTTATAAAAAAGGAGACAGAAAAGAGGCACTAAACTACAGACCAGTGTCACTGACGTGTATAGTATGCAAAGTCATGGAGAAGATTATCAGGAGAAGAGTGGTGGAGCACCTGGAACGGAACAGAAGTATAAATGAGAACAAGCACGGTTTCATGGAAGGCAAATCCTGTGTCACAAACATTCTGGAGCTTTATGATAAAGTAGCAGAAGTAAGAGACGAGAGAGAGGGGTGGGTTAATTGTATCTTCTTGGTCTGCAAGGAGGCCTTCGACAGAGTTCCTCAAAGAGATTAGCGCAGAAACTAGAGGATCAGGCGTGTATAATGGGATGGGCACTTCAATAGATCAGAGAATACCTGACAGGGAGGCAACAACGAGTCATGGTACGTGATGAGGTATCACAGTGGGCACCTGCGACGAGCGGGATCCCACAGGGGTCGGTCCTACGACCAGTGCTATTTTTGGTATATGTGAATGACATGATGGAAGGGATAGACTCAGAGGTGTCCCTGTTCGCAGATGATGTGAGGTTAATGAGGAGAATTAAATCAGATGAGGATCAAGCAAGCCTTCAAAGAGACCTGGACAGGCTGGACACTTGGTCCAGCAACTGGCTTCTCGAATTCAACCCTGCCAAATGCAAAGTCATGAAGGTCGGAGAAGGGCAAAGAAGACTGCAGACAGAGTATAGGCTAGGTGGCCAATGACTGCAAACCTCGCTCAAGGAAAAAGATCTTGGCGTGAGTATAACACCGAGCATGTCTCCGGAAGCACACATCAACCAGATAACTGCTGCAGCATATTGGCGGCTGACAAACCTGAGATTAGCATTCCGATACCTAAGTAATGAATCTTTCAAGACAATGTACACCGTATACGTGAAGCCCATACTGGAGTATGCAGCAGCAGTTTGGAACCCGCACCGGGTCGAGCACGTTAAGAAATTAGAGAAAGTGAAAAGGTTTGGAAAAAGGTCAGTTCCGGAGCTAAGGGTAATGTCTTACGAAGAAAGGTTGAGGGAAATCGACCTGACGACACTGAAGGACAGAAGGGATAGGAGAGACATGATAACGACATACAAAATACTGCGTAGAATAGACAAGATGGACAGAGACAAGATGTTCCAGAGAGGGGACGCAGAAACAAGGGGTCACTCTTGGAAGTTGAAGACTCAGATGAGCCACAGGGATGTTAGGAAGCATTTCTTCAGTCATAGAGTTGTCAGGAAGTAGAATAATCTGGCAAGTGATGCAGTGGAGGCAGGAACCATTCATAGTTTTAAGACGAGGTATGATGAAGCTCATGGAGCAGGAAGAGAGGACCTAGTAGCGACCAGTGAAGAGGCGGGACCAGGAGCTGAGTATCGACCCCTGCAACCACAAATAGGTGAGTACACACACACACATACACACACACACACACACACACACACACACACACACACACACGCAGTGTGATGCATCCCTTCTTGCAGATGATGTCAAACTGACAAGGAAACTAAAAACAGTAAAGGACACAGAAAGGCTATAAATGTACCAGGTCAGACTGTAGGATTCGACCCTTACAAGATTACAACAGCTTAGAAAGGGAAAAAAGGACCAGAAACGGGCTAAAAGTTCGTGAGATATAGGCCGTAAACCTTACTCAAGTAAAAGGACCTCGGAGTGAGCTTAATATCGAAAATATCGCCTGAGGCCCATATCAGCAGAATAAAGTCTGCAGCAAATGCGTATTCGGCAAATCCAAGAATAGCCTTCAGGAATATCATCACACTATTATATGCGATATGTGCCAGACCCATCTTGGAATATGTAGCACAGGTGTAATGCCAGAAGACTGGAGAAAGTGTAGAAGCTGGCAACGAGACTAATCCCACTGGAAATGGAAAGGAGCTATGAGAGACAAATGGAACTAAATGTGGTGACATTAGAGGACAGAAAGATCAGGGGAGATATGATAAAGACGGGCAAGATACTAAAAGGAATTGACAGGGTAGACAGGAAAAAACTGTTCGAGAGGCGAGAAACAGCTATTCTAGGAAACAACTGTTTCTTCATCCTGAGAGTGGTCTGGAAGTGGAATGACCTGGACAACGAAGTGGTAGAGGTAGAACTATACACAGCCTTACTTGGGGCCGCCGCCACACAGGGGCTGCTGTGGAGGAAATTTCTCCAGTCGGGTGCGGGACTAAAGTCATAGTGGATTACAGTGACGCTGCTGCTCAAAGGCCTGTATCAACCCTGTGAACATTAACTGTGATTAAGCTAGGAGAAAGTTAGTGCAGTATTTACTGTTTTAATATTCAGGGCCAAGAACTGAGACTTGACCTCTGCAATCACTAATAAACAAGTTATGAGTAAAGGCTTAAAACAACTAACTAGGAACGTCCTCGTTGCGCTGCTATATGGAACAAAAGAGACGATAAACACCTAACAGACCATAAAATGATTCGAATCAGCATACACCATTTCTCATTACTCTTGACGGGAGGAATAACATATAGTGCCGAAATTATGTAAGAAAGCTCTCGTTACCCAGTGGTATAATAAGGTAATGTGATACAAAAGTATGAATTAAGTGCTTCAGCTATTGTAAATCCAGGAAAAGAATATGTAGTAGAATAAATACTGAATACCTAAGCATAATTTTAATCCGGTATCTAAAAGTGATAATATAGTTGATCATAATAATAATGATAATGCAATATAGGTTCTTACAGTTGCCAAATAGAGGAAACCATATAATTTAATCCTGACATTCAAGAACGAGAACAGACAGGAAACAATGAACAACATGGTAATATCTTGGACAAGAATACTGTGAAAGATGTTGGAGAAGAAAATCAAAGAAGCTTGGTAGAGTATCCGGAGAAAAGGGTAATATTCTTACTAGACAAAACGCACTCATTCAAAACTAGTAAAGCCTCTCACAAGCCTCTTCTAGAATTTAGTGATTGAACAGCAGAAGCGAAGCAGAAAGCAGAGATAAGGGTGAACGACCTAGCCTTAAGCACCAAAAAGAAATCAGACATTGCACTGCACCAGAGGCTGGATAAAATAAACTGAAGGAGCAAACAGGGATAGCAGGAAATACCCTAATATAAATAAACATCCTAAGAGTCGGGAAGAAAATATTAGGACAGTCAACATCTGAAATATCTACTGAGTCTAGTATATACTCAATAATAACCACATGGAAACAGAAACACAGGGAGTTGACTGATCTGTATATTTCGACCCCCTTCTGGGATCCTCTTTAACAAATACACAAGTGAACAGGTACTGGTAGGTTCTCCAGGACGGGTTCTGGCACGGGTCTTCTCCGTGCGTTGACCCGGCAACAAAAGCGAAAAGAGAACATGAATTTATAGGAGAAGTTGCATCTCTCACCGTGCGGGGGAATAGGAAGTGTCAGGTGAGCGAGTGGGGGAACAGGTCAAGGAGGGAGTGAGTGAGAAGACAGATCCTGAAAATGGAAAGTACTGTGCATTTCTGTTTGCAGATAATGTGAAGAAAATGAAGTGATTAACAAAAAAATGGAGACGACAGGGAAAATACTATAATAAAACTTGGCAAAACGAGGAGGTGGTCACAAAAGTGGGTACTGCAATTTAACTTCAGTAAGGCTATGAAAATTCAGAAACTACAGACTGGTGGAAAAGAACTGTAAACATTACCCAAAGAAATGGACATTGGGGTTAGTATAATAATGAACAGCCGAAGGCGTGACCGGAAAAAAATATAATTAGCTTTCAGGAATCTCAACAAAGAGCCATTCTTTTATCTATGGACTACGTAAGCAAGGCCACACCCAGAGTCTGCAGTCGTAGTATGGAACTCACCTGATAAAGCATGGCCAGAAATTAGATAGGGCAGCGATTTGCATAGAGACGGGTAATGGAACTAAGAGGAAATTTCTATGAGGAGAGACTAAGTGATCCGAACCTGATGACATTAGAGAACAGAATGGCCACAGACAGTGTAATTAGGTGATAAATTACAGCAAAATGACTTAGATTAAAACTGGCGGGGCAAAGAGGCTGCAGGAGCGTCTGGAAGAACTTTTTAAGCACCACGGTAGTCAAAACGTAACAATATGCATGAAGAAGTGGCGGAGTCGACTATGTACCAAGCGCTGAGAATAAATAGACTAAGGCCCTCGAGGTTAGTTGTGAGTGAACGACCAGTTAAGATAATGAAACAAAAGATGTAACAACTAAAACTATACAAATAATAAAGTACACATAATAACCATCTTGGAATTAAAGATGATACATCTTGTTACACAAATCTGTAGAAGTTCTATTACAAAGTAGCAGAGGTGAAGCAGCAATGACATGGATGTTTGAACTCCACATACTTGGACTGCAACAAGGCATTTGATACTGTTTAATAACAAAAGCCTGCCGAGAAAACAGGAATAACGGAAAATACGATACGGCGGGTCAATGAACACCTTATGGAAAGGAAACAAAGAATAATTGTTAGAATAGAAAGTTGTAGAAAATATTGGTTTTAAGACCAGTTGTGTCTCTGGTATAGGAGAATTATATACCAAAATAGGTAGACAAATGTATACCTGTTAGTTGTTGATGTCAAATTAATGAGAGCAAACACCGATGAGAACAAAAACTGAGGAGAACAAAAAGAGATGAGGACAAGAAAAGATGAGAACAAAAACCGATGAGAGCAAAAGTCGATGAGAACAAAAACTGATCAGAGAAAAAACAGATGAGAATCAAAATTGATGAGAATAAAAAGCCATGGGAACAAAAACCGTTGAGAACAAAAAGCGATGAGAACAAAAAGCGATGGGAACAAAATGCGATGGGAAAATGCGATGAGAACAAAAAGCGATGGGAACAAAAAGCGATGGGAACAAAAAGCGATGGGAACAAAAAACGATGAGAACAGAAACTGATGAGAACAAGGAAAAGCCTCAAAGGGACATGGACCAACTGCAATTTAACCATACAAATCACTTTTGGGGTGAGCACAGTGCCGAACATATCTCCGGTCTTTAAATATGCAGTACTAGCATTGTAGCCTCTAGTTTGATAAAGCGTATTTTGAAACTGGAGAAAGTGAACATGTATACCAGTTGCAGAAATTGAAATAAAAACGCGTTTTTTTTTACATTTTAGTAAACAAAATACAATTTAAAGCTAAGAAACTTTGTAAACAATGCATATAGTAAACCATTTAATAATTTTCGAGAGAGAGAGAGAGAGAGAGAGAGAGAGAGAGAGAGAGAGGGTGGGGACAAGTCGTTATCGTCAAATTACCGCCCAATAAGCCTGACCTCAATTGTAGGCAAATTACTAGAGTCAATTATAGCTGAGATTATAAGAAGCCATCTCGATAAGCATAGCTTGATTAATGATATTCAGCATGGATTCACAAGAGGCCGGTCTTGTCTAACTAATTTATTAACTTTCTTCAGTGAAACTTTTGAGGCTGTTGACCACGATGAAGAATTTGATATTATTTAGAAATATAAACACATATGCAGTATAATGTGATCCTTTATTGACTACGTTTCTCCCACACAGTGGGCTTTTTCAAGTCACAAACAGATCTGATCTGTTTGTGACTTGAAAAAGCCCACTGTGTGGGCGAAACGTAGTCAATAAAGGATCACATTATACTGCATATGTGTTTATATTTCCATTGTGTCGGTATTTTACACCATTTATTTCCATGATATTATTTACTTAGATTTTAGTAAGGCTTTTGATAGAGTTCCGCACCAAAGACTGTTAAAGAAAGTGGCAGCTCATGGCATTGGGGGAAAAGTGCTCTCGTGGATCGAGTCATGGCTCACAGACAGGAAGCAGAGAGTGTCCATAAATGGGGTTAAATCCGAGTGGGGATCTGTAACAAGTGGTGTTCCACAGGGATCAGTCTTGGGCCCGTTGTTGTTTATAATATATATCAATGATCTTGATGAGGGAATTACTAGTGATATGAGCAAATTCGCCGATGACACAAAGATAGGTAGGATAATTGATTCAAACGTAGATGTTATGGAACTTCAGGAAGATTTAAACAAACTCTATTCTTGGTCAGAAAAGTGGCAGATGCAGTTCAGTGTAGATAAATGCAAGGTTCTGAAGCTCGGGAGTGTCCATAACCCTGGCACTTATAAGTTAAATAATGTAGAACTTAGCCATACAGATTGCGAAAAGGACTTGGGGGTTATGGTGAGCAGCAACCTTAAACCAAGACAGCAATGCCTAAGCGTACGTAATAAGGCAAATAGATTACTGGGATTTATATCAAGAAGTGTAAGCAACAGAAGTCCAGAGGTCATACTGCAGCTTTATACATCATTAGTAAGGTCTCACCTAGATTATGCAGCTCAGTTCTGGTCTCCATATTACAGAATGGACATAAATTCGTTAGAAAACATTCAGCGTAGGATGACTAAATTAATACATAGCATTAGAAATCTCTCTTATGAAGAAAGATTGAAGACTCTTAAATTACATTCACTTGTTAGACGAAGAATGAGGGGAGACATGATCGAAGTGTATAAGTGGAAGATAGGTATTAATAAAGGGGATATTAATAAGTAAAGTAAAAGGACACAAGTGCAACTAATGTGACATATGTTGTGGCAACGTTTCGCTCTCCAGGAGCTTTATCAAGCCATGGCTTGATGAAGCTCCTGGAGAGCGAAACGTTGCCACAATATATGTCACATTATGAAAGTTAAGACACATGTGCAACATCTGGATATCTTTATTGTAGACGTTTCGCCATCCAGTGGCTTTATCAATACAGATTCTAGGACATAATAGGAAGACAGTAGAACTATATACAAAAGATGAGGTAATCAGTCCCTCGGCCTTGGAGTTAGTGTTCACAGCATCGTGGTGGAGGAGAATCTGGAGCAAAGGCGAACGAACGAACGAAAGTTCAGGTAAGATCCCAAATGGGATGAGCGGGGAAGACGGGACAGACGAAGAAGAGTGCTGGAGAGGAGTGTTCTTAGTCGTAGAAATAGAGCCAGGGCTTAACCCAGCAGCGAGGCGATCGTGGGACAGATATTGAGAAGAGAAATTCAGGCTCTTCTGAAGAATTGAGACACTTATGCAACATATGGGAATCTTTATTGAAGAAACGTTTCGCCACACAGTGGCTTCATCAGTCCAATACAAAGTAGAAGTGGGTAAGGAGAGTAGAAACTTGAGGTAATCAGTCCCTCAACCTGGAATCGATGTGTTCAGTCCATCACTCTTGTAGGAAGTGCAGCATAGGGCCAGAGAGGTGGCTTATATACTGCGGTGAGATGAGTTGAAGCAGGAAGAGGCGGGATCACAGTGGGACCTGCCACTAGTGTAAGTAGGTCGTCGCCCAAAGGTTGGGCAAGCGTTGAAGTCTTTGTACCAAGATCCCATGATGTTGCAGTGTCCGACAGAATGTGATGAATGGTTTTGAAAACCGACAAGTTGAAGAATTGAGACACTTATGCAACATATGGGAATCTTTATTGCATAAGTGTCTCAATTCTTCAACTTGTCGGTTTTGTTAGGTAAGACACGCATGCAACAGTTAGGTATCTTTATTATGAAACCATTCATCACATCTGTCAGACACTGCAACATCATGGGATCTTGGTACAAAGACTTCAACGCTTGCCCAACCTTTGGGCGACGACCTACTTACACTAGTGGCAGGTCCCACTGTGATCCCGCCTCTTCCTGCTTCAACTCATCTCACCGCAGTATATAAGCCACCTCTCTGGCCCTATGCTGCACTTCCTACAAGAGTGATGGACTGAACACATCGATTCCAGGTTGAGGGACTGATTACCTCAAACTTCTACTCTCCTTACCCACTTCTGCTTTGTATTGGACTGATGAAGCCACTGTGTGGCGAAACGTTTCTTCAATAAAGATTCCCATATGTTGCATAAGTGTCTCAATTCTTCAACTTGTCGGTTTTCAAAACCATTCATCACATCTGTCAGACACTGCAACATCATGGGATCTTGGTACAAAGACTTCAACGCTTGCCCAACCTTTGGGCGACGACCTACTTACACTAGTGGCAGGTCCCACTGTGATCCCGCCTCTTCCTGCTTCAACTCATCTCACCGCAGTATATAAGCCACCTCTCTGGCCCTATGCTGCACTTCCTACAAGAGTGATGGACTGAACACATCGATTCCAGGTTGAGGGACTGATTACCTCAAACTTCTACTCTCCTTACCCACTTCTACTTTGTATTGGACTGATGAAGCCACTGTGTGGCGAAACGTTTCTTCAATAAATATTCCCATATGTTGCATAAGTGTCTCAATTCTTCAACTTGTCGGTTTTCAAAACCATTCATCACTCAGGCTCTTCTGTTGGGACTCCGGTGGGGTGAGCGGGAAGGAAGGGACATGCGACGTTTAGAGCTAGAGAGGAGTGTAGAACTGAGCCATGTCTTAACCCAAAGGGTAAGGCGAACGTGGATCAGAGAATGGTACCTGTCATAGAAGGTACCTCTCGGAGAATCCAAGGTTATTTGTAAATAGGGTTAGGAGCAGGATCATGCAAGGAGTAGAAAAGGTTGTGTTGGTTTGTGGGTCTGCGAATGTCTTCGTCAAGGAGAGAGGTCCAGTAGTCATGTCGTGTCACGAGTTTGTCAATCTGTCTGTCACTGAGCGTCTTCCAGTACAGATTCAGCGCAGGGATGTCTAACTGGGCATGTAGAGACTCGCATGTGGCGAAGTCCTCCCATCTGACATCAAGCACCCAGCGCAGCGCCTTGTTCTGGACACGCTGCAGTTTAAGTAAGTTTGTTTTTGCTGCAAGAGAGAGGGCTATAGGAGAGTAAGTTATAAGAGGACGTATAAGGGATTTGTAGAGGTGTAGTTTGGTGCGTTGAGAGGCAAAGGCAAGAAGACTGGCGGTTATATAGGCGTCAGTGGATAGGGACGGGCAGCAGACGAGGGCATACTCACTGGTAGGCGGGATTCCCCAGTGGAAGTAGGTCCTTCCCAAAGAGATGGGTTAGTTGCAGCAGCCGTGAAGAAGGTCTTGTAGATGTCCTCTGAACCAAGATTCCATGATGTTGCAGTGTCTGACAAGTTGTGCAAGAAAGGTATAAAATACCGACAATATGAAAGTTAAGACACATGTGCAACATCTGGATATCTTTATTGTAGACGTTTCGCCATCCAGTGGCTTTATCAATACAGATTCTAGGACATAATAGGAAGACAGTAGATAGGTATTAATAAAGGGGATATTAATAAGTAAAGTAAAAGGACACAAGTGCCTTCTTGCCTTTGCTCCAGATTCTCCTCCACCACGATGCTGTGAACACTAACTCCAAGGCCGAGGGACTGATTACCTCATCTTTTGTATATAGTTCTACTGTCTTCCTATTATGTCCTGGAATCTGTATTGATAAAGCCACTGGATGGCGAAACGTCTACAATAAAGATATCCAGATGTTGCACATGTGTCTTAACTTTCATATTGTCGGTATTTTATACCTTTCTTGCACAACATATGTCACATTAGTTGCACGTGTGTCCTTTTACTTTACATATTGTGATGAATGGTTTGAAAAACCGACAAGTTGAGGATTGAGACACTTATGCAGCATATGGGAATCTTTATTCAGGAAACGTTTCGCCACACAGTGGCTTCATCAGTCCAATACAAAGAGGAAGGCGTAAGGAGAGGAGGAGAATGAGGTAATCAGTCCCTCAACATGGAGTCGATGTGTTCAGTCCATCAATCTTGTAGAATGTACAGTATGTGTAGAATGTGTGGCGAAACGTTTCCTGAATAAAGATTCCCATATGCTGCATAAGTGTCTCAAACTTTACATATTGTCGGTAATTCTACCAGGGATATTAATAAGGTCTTGAGGATATCTCTCCAAGAGAGAACCCGCAGTAATGGATTTAAATTAGATAAGCTTAGATTTAGAAAGGACATAGGAAAGTATTGGTTTGGAAATAGGGCAGTTGATGAGTGGAACAGTCTACCTAGTTGGGTTATTGAGGCTAGGACTTTGGGTAGTTTCAAATTTAGGTTGGATATGTACATGAGTGGGAGGGGTTGGATTTGAGTGGGACTTGCACATCACAGCTTATTTCTTGGGTAGCATTGAAAATTGGGTTGGGCAAATGTTTTGTTAGTGGGATGAATTGTAAAGGACCTGCCTAGTATGGGCCAACAGGCCTGCTGCAGTGTTCCTCATTTCTTATGTTCTTGTGAGAGAGAGAGAAGCTGCTCAGCTGATGGTGACACTATTGACAATGTGGAAAAAGACACTTATGTACAGTTCAGGACATTTATTAAAGGAAACTTTTCGCCACGAGTGGCTTCTTCAGTCCTAATACAGAGAAAACTAAGAAAACACACATATATATAGTGGCGGGAGTCAGGTGAGGTGATGCGTGGGTAGAGGTGGTAGTATCACGCATCACCTCACCTGACTCCCGCCACTATATATATGTGTGTTTTCTTAGTTTTCTCTGTATTAGGACTGAAGAAGCCACTCGTGGCGAAACGTTTCCTTTAATAAATGTCCTGAACTGTACATAAGTGTCTTTTTCCACATCTTGTCGGTATCACCATACCATTTCCTCACTATTGACAATGACTGGAAGTCCCACACTGAGCTCAACTCAGAGGTAAATAACTGGTGGAATTCTGTCATCACTAAGGTCCCACAGATTGACAGAGCTCAAAACACTACTTTTGGGAATTCTAACACAATTCCTCTGACCACCACAGAGGGAACAGATCCTCTTCCCAGCAACGAAACAAGCCTTATATCTGTTAATTCTCCTACACCTGACATGTGGCGAATGGTTTTGAAAACCGACAAGTTGAAGAATTGAGACACTTGTGCAACACATGGGAATCTTTACTGAAGAAACGTTTCGCCACACAGTGGCTTCATCAGTCCAATACAAAGTAGAAATGGGTAAGGAGAGGAGGAGTTCGAGGTAATCAGTCCCTCAACCTGGAATCGATGTGTTCAGTCCATCACTCTTGTAGGAAGTGCAGCATAGGGCCAGAGAGGTGGCTTGTATACTACAGTCAGATGAGTTGAAGCAGGAGGAGGCGGGATCACAGTGGGACCTGCCACTTGTGTAAGTAGGTCGTCGTCCAAAGGTTGGGCAAGCGTTGAAGTCTTTGTACCAAGATCCCATGATGTTGCAGTGTCTGACAGATGTGTTGAATGGTTTTGAAAACCGACAAGTTGAAGAATTGAGACACTTGTGCAACACATGGGAATCTTTATTGAAGAAATGTTTCGCCACACAGTGGCTTCATCAGTCCAATACAAAGTAGAAATGAACATTAAAATGGTATAAAATACCGACAGGTATATTATACCATCGTCTTCAAGTATCTTCTGCTTCTATCAACTTTTCTGTACTCGACTGAAGAAGCCTACTGTGTAGGCGAAACGTTTCGAAATAAAGATACCTAACTGTTGCATATGTGTCTTACCTAACAAAGTAGAAATGGGTAAGGAGAGGAGGAGTTCGAGGTAATCAGTCCCTCAACCTGGAATCGATGTGTTCAGTCCATCACTCTTGTAGGATGGAAATAAATGGTATAAAATACCGACACAATGGCAATATAAACACAAATGCAGTATAATGTGATCCTTTATTGACTACGTTTCGCCCACACAGTGGGCTTTTTCAAGTCACAAACAGAACTACCTGGGGTGGAAGGAACGCGAGTATTTATAGTCCGGCTGAGGTCAGGTGAAGAATGCTGCATCTGATGATGTACCGAGTGGGGTTGTAGAGTCTAAAAACTTGGGTAGCTTGGAAAGGAGATTGGATAAGTTTGTGAGCAGACCTTCTACAGTGTTCTTATGTGGGATAGCGATGAAGAAGTTTCTTGGCGAGTGGTTCAGCTATGTTATAGAAACCGTTGTTCTGGTTGAAATTGTTGGTTATAGAGATAAGCGATGATTCCAGGATTCTTCGGTATTGAGTGTTGTCTTCTGTGGCGATAAGTCTTGAGTTTCTGTAGTTAATTAAATGGTTGTGTGAATTGTGATGTTGTACACAGGCATTCCTTGTATCGTCAGTCCTGCTTGCGTATTGGTGTTCTGAAATACGTGTTTGGAGGTCCCTTGATGTTTCGCCCACGTATAACTTGTTGCAGTCATTACAAGGGATTATGTATACCCCTGCAGAGGATGGAGGCTTGTCCTGCTTACTACTGGTGATGTCCTTGATGGTCGTGGTTGTGGAGGTAGATACTTGGAATGATGTTTTGGCAAAGATGTTGGAAACATGTTTGGCAATGGAGTTGGTGGGAAGGACTATGTATCTCTTCTCGGCAGTGTCTTCTCTGGGTGTGTTGAAGATGTTTAATGCTCGCCGTCTGCAGTCTCTGATGAAGTGACAAATATTTTCTAAACTCCACTATCCTCGTCACTTCATCAGAGACTGCAGACGGCGAGCATTAAACATCTTCAACACACCCAGAGAAGACACTGCCGAGAAGAGATACATAGTCCTTCCCACCAACTCCATTGCCAAACATGTTTCCAACATCTTTGCCAAAACATCATGCTGGACCTGCTACTCCTATCACCACTCAACGCCTGACTGTCCCCTGAAAGGGAAGAAGTGCTGCACAAACTGCGGTAAAGACGGCCATGACTTCAAGGAATGTTCTACTACCACTACCTCTCCTACCTGCCTCAACTGCAGGGGTACTCACCACACCCTTGCAGCAAAATGCCCTCTACGTAAAGAAGTCCTGTCTAAGAAAATCATTGAAGAAACCAAGAAGAACAACCCTAAATCGCCAACATACGCCGCCATTCCAAAAATTCAATCAGATACCACCGGACTCCTTCAAGCTACACAACAATCATCTCCACCCAGCCAGTCCCTCCTTGCTCTTCCTGACGCTGTTCCATCCAAGGTGCTATACTGTATGATGTATGCACACCTTAATAATGCTGCAAACCCTGGCTCATTCAACACGACAATCAATGAACTGTTTCGCCTAAACAACATGCCAAACTTCAACTTTCCAGACTCGCCACCATCACAAGACCTCCTCAAGCTAATTCCAGATATTGTTAACTTCACCTCACCTGGTCCTACTTGTATCTCTGACCAAGACTCTACTCCAGAACCAACACCACCGTCTACTGACACCTCTCACCACCCACCACCAGCCCAACAAATCACAACCGACCAACACTCCCTGCCTCCTCTCAACACAGTCACAGAAGACGAAATAGTACCAGAACATTATGAACAACCCTCGGACAACGACGAAGTAGTAGTCGAAGAAGAAACCACACGCAACCGTTACCTAAGCCAAGCCTTTAATGGGTCTCTAACCTTCTACACCACCCCCAACCTCCCAACCGAAATGAGCGCAGCTGATATGCTCCACTTAATGAAAGAAGGAGCTGTTAAGTACACCTGCACCAAACCTCACCAAATTCCTTTTGAAAACGCACTATCTTACCTCGTGACGAATCTGAACTGCTCCAACCTCAGAATGCAACTATTCCACATGTCCAAGAGAGACTTCAAAAGACTCAAGAGTGGTTCCATCACCAGCGAAGTGTAGCCAAACACACAACACCCTTCCCAACACCTGACGTCCAAACCAGCCCTTCACCTCAGCCTGAAGCATATCAGTCAGCGAGCACTGTCTGCAGTCTGCTCTCTCCTCTATGTCCTCAACATGCCCTCTCTACACTGCCTCGCAGTGCCACGCAGCTGGGTTTAGCCCTGGCTCTTTATTCTACAACTCAAGACTACAACTCACGACTGTTCATCGTTTGTCCACACTTCCCCACTCACCCACCGGAGTCCCAACAGAAGAGCCTGCTATGTGTGTTCTCAATGTCTGTCCCACGATCGACTTAGCTGCTGGGTTAAGCCCTGGCTCTATTTCTACTACTAAGAACACTCCTCTCCAGCACTATTCTTCGTCTGTCCCGCCTTCCCCGCTCATCCCATTTGGGATCTTACCTGAACTTTCGTTCGTTCGTTCACCTCAGGAAGACTCGTATTACGACAATCCATTGACACACTCTCAGTTCACGGAGTTCACTACCTTTTCAGAAGATAGGCACATGGCTTCTGCCGAAAAGAAGAGGTCACGATGCTCCATGAACACGACGGAGGACTCAGATTTGGAAATGTGGGGCGAAATTCTAGCGAAGAAGTTGCGAGAGGAAGAGGAAGAACCTGTTCACATTGTAGCAGATCTGACAGTCCCAACCATGGAGCCAGCGACAATAGAAACAGGTGCGGAAATAAACACCGCACCCCACGAAAACCAAGAGGGATGGAACACTGTGGACAAGAAGAAGAAGCACCGTCCGTCCAAGGAGCAGGCAAACCAGCTCAACCGACCTGGCAAATTCAAGGTGAAGTCTTATGGGGACCACAGAACCCACTATGGGGTTGTTTCATACCTGGAATCACGACACAACCTGAAGTTCAAGATATGGTTCAACTTGAGGGGAGAACCAATATTGACTCCTCTCAACAAGGAAATGTATACCACCTTGAAGAGAGTCATGGAGACAGATCGCTCATTCACCCTGGAGGAACTGGACTCTCGGCAGAAGATCACCAAGGGTGTAGTGATGCGATACCCGCTGATGATGCCCATCGAGGCAGTAGCAGCTCATCCCAGTGTGGTGTCAGCTCAACGTCTCAAGGCAAAGACGGCAGGCAACGCACCGACCCGACAGGTTCTCATTCAGCATGTAGGACCACTGCCATCCCAGCTGGACCTCGGTTCTTGGGGCAGGTACGATGTCAGGACCTTCACAGCAGAACCAGTTCGCTGTTTCAAGTGTCAGCGTTATGGACACCTGGGTGCACTATGTCCGAACAGAGTAATCTGCGGTGTCTGCAGCCAGCACCACCCTACCGAGGAATGCATCACCAAGCTGAAAAATGCATCGCCACCCACTCCACAATGCCCGAACTGCAGGCAGAAACACCATGCCTGGAATCCTCGATGCCCCGAGAGGCTCGCCAGAATTCAAGAAGTCTGGAAGACGCCAAAAACTCGGCAACAGGCTATGACGGATCATCAACCGATGGATGCAGAGAACCCTGCCATACCGCAGATCTCTCAGCAGCTAAACCAAGTCAATGCCCAGGAATTTCCAACCCTAGAAGCCTCAACCAGGCGTCAAGGTCAAGAACCTCCTGCACCCCTACCTCAACGAAGAAACAGAAACAAGAGGAACAGGAGGCGTCAACAGGGTGCATCGGGTCAATGCGATCAGCAGGCTGCACTAAACGAGCCCCCACCGGCCATAGCACGACAACGCAGGCACTCCTTACCCGGCACAGGCGCTTTGCAGACTCAACTGGCACCTCACCAGCAGATCCCGGCTACTCAACCTGGTATACAGCAACAGACCACGGTGCATACAATAAAGAAATCCAACCCTCAGCAGTCCCTACAGACCACAGCAGCCCAGATAATATCCACTGTTTCGAACCCATCTCCAAAGCAGGCCCTCACCAGGGAGGATCTCGTAGCACTCATCAAGGTGTTCACGGATCTTATTTGCAACACAATCAACTCCACGGAACAACAGAGCGCATTCCGGCAGATGGTCAGTACTCTCCTGAGAGTGTGCTTTCTGACCGAAGAGGAGACAGTGGATGCCATGAATTTGCAGGTTCTCAGAGCGGGCAGGACTCAGTCTCCAGCTCAGGAAACAACAGCGATGGAATAACCTCGGTACCAAATCACACCCTCAAGGTCCTACAATGGAACATTCAGGGCCTGAGGGGCAAACAGCACCTCTTGCTGGAGGCAGTAATTCGGGATCGGGTTGACATCGTCTTGCTACAAGAAACTCTGACTGTCCCGACTATGTGCCCAAGACTACCCGGTTTTGCTGGGTATTTTCGGCACATGGACCCGGGCATTCACTGCAGAGGCACAGCTGTATTTGTATCCAATACAATACCTCACGAGGTTATAGCCAACCCTGTGGACTGTGGGGAGGATGTCGAGGTACAGGCCATCCTTGTGCACATACCTGGGGCGCCCATTACCATCTATAACATCTACAAGAACCCAAGACACACCCTCGACATTGCAGAGCTCCTCGCACTAGCACGCACTGAGTGTATTATTGTGGGTGGAGATTTCAACGCACATCACCCTATTCTGCACTCTCACTCAGCAACCAATGCTGCTGGCAGACATATAGCAATGCTCCTACACGATATTCCAGAGGTAAAGTTGCTAAACAATGGAGACCCCACACACCTGTTGGGTGGCTGCCTCGACCTTACCTTCGGGTCAAGACAACTCGCAGCAGGAGCCACATGGGAAACTCATCCTCACCTTGTCAGTGACCACTTTGCAGTGATCACCACCTTCAACATCAACAGGCCTCCCACAGTTGTGCTGCCTCCTAGATGGGACGTAAAGAGGGCCAACTGGAAGGTGTTCCAGGATTATCTTCATAACTGGTGGTCCACATACTCTCTATCTGAAGACTGTGATACGGCTGAACAGGAGCTAATCACTGTTCTCATCCAGGCAGCAGAGTGCGCAATTCCAAAGAAGTCCGCAGGACGCACTCACAAAAGAGACTGGTGGTTCTACAACGACGAGGTGCGGGAGCAGAACCACCGCATCAACTCTTTTAGGAAGCTATACAGGCGTAACCCTACGGCAGAGAACAGGAATACTCTGAGAGCCATTGTGCAGCATGCCCGCAGAATCTCTCTCAGAGTAAAAACTGAGAAATGGCTGGAGTGGTGCTCAACATTCGGGCATCACACCACCTTATCTGAGATATGGGGCAAGCTCAACATAGCAACTGGCAAGAGCAAGCCGAGGCCACCAGCACACCCGAACCCATCCCAGGAAGCAGAGAAACTAGTGGAGCTTTTCACTTCCAGGGGAGCCTCCACTCAGCTCCCACAGGACATCCGGAATATACAGACGGATCTTCTGCCACAGCGCCAGCTAACGATACAAGCTGCATGTGAGTCGGAAGATGTGACTGATGTAGACCTCACGGACTTGGAACTCCGACGTGCCATTAAGAACACAGGTGACACTGCCCCGGGCATCGATGGTGTGACGTACTCCATGATTGCACGGGCTGGGCAGAGTGGATGGGAGGCCATACTAGACGTCATTAACAAGTCGTGGAGGGCCAGGACACTCCCAGCAGCTTGGAAGAAAGCTACAATCGTACCAATTCCAAAGCCCAAGGACCCAGGCAGTATGAGACCCATATCGCTGACCAGCTGCTTAGCCAAGACTGCTGAGAGGATGGTGTTAAACCGCCTCCTATGGAAACTTGGACCCTCTCATCATCACATATTTGGCTTCACCAAAGGAGTGGGAACAGCAGAGTGCATAACCACTCTACTAAGCCAGATTGCTGATAGCAACAAAAAACCTAGTATCGTCGTCTACCTCGACCTTGAGAAGGCATTTGAGCTAGCCAGCCCCACAGCAATTCTGGCAATACTAGCTCGGAAGGGAATCAAAGGACGCCTCCTGGCCTGGATAGAGTCCTACCTTAGGGGCAGGCAGGCCTGTGTCAGCTTTCAGGGACACTACTCTTCCTTTAAAACCCTGGAAAACGGTACGCCACAAGGAGGTGTGCTCAGTCCTACCCTGTTTAACATCCTTATGCAGGAACTTGTGAGCCTTCCCTTTCATAGTGGTACACAGCTCCTCAGCTATGCTGATGATCTTGCACTAGTAGTGAATGGGAAAGGCAATTTAGAACGACAGGCTCAGAGAGCTTTGGACCTAATTACGCAGTCTTGCAAGGAACTAGGCCTCAAGATCTCGGCCGAGAAATCTCTTGCAATGATGTTCAAGGGACCAGATCCTATGAATAGATTACGTATTCAGGATATAGAACTTGAGTGGACAGGCTCCTACCTGTACTTGGGAATCTACATTGATAAAAAGCTGACCTTTCAGAAACAGGCCGAGTATGTCAGGTCACGTGCTCTACTCAGACTCAACGCCATGAGAGCCATGACGAGGCACCGTGCAGGGGCAAGCAAAGATGTACTTCGCTTGTACTATATACAAGCTATACGCTCGCTCATTGACTACAGTGCACCGGCTTTAGCTCATCTCTTCCCGCAGAGCAGGCAAAGGGTGGAGGTCGTACAAAACCAGGCGATAAGAACTATGCTTGGTGCCCCCATCTGGACCAACACAGTATGTCTCAGATCTGAGGCCCGGCTTCCTTCCTTGGCTGACAGAGTAAGATACATAAACGCCTGCAAAGTGGCCACGATTCTGCACCGGCAGCAAGGTACCCCACTAAGGAGACGGATATTAACAACCATGTCACAAGATCCCACACTCTTCACGGACTACTCCTGGATTCGTTCGTTTTGTGCTGCTGGGCGGAAGCTGCTGCCTGTACAGCTGCTCTGTGAGAAGAGTTGTGACCTTCCTGTTGCTGGGTACCATCCACCACCTCCCTGGCGCCCAGATCCAGCCGATGTTTTCATCATGCAGCTACCCATCTCTAAGTGTCTCTGCAGTCAAGACACCCTCAGCAATCATGCTGAGACAAGCATGGCACTGGCAGAGGGAGGCACATGTGCAGTGTATTTCACAGATGGTTCTGTCGACCCTGACAGGAAGAGAGCAGCAGCTGGACTGTACCACAATGGTCACACACAAGGCTGGCGACTCCCTGACCACTGCACGATCCTTCAAGCTGAGCTGGTGGCGATTCAGCAGGCATTGTCACATGCCCTACGACATCGACTCCGACCTGTCATACATGTTGATTCCACCTCTGCAATCAATGCCCTCTCCCATCCTCAACCACAGGATAATGTTCACCTCATCACATCGATCCTGAGCATAATGACAGCCTTAGAAGTTCAGGGTAATAGATCGACATTGAACTGGATCCCCAGCCATGCTGGCATCCGGGGAAATGAGGCGGCAGATGATGCAGCCAAGGCAGCAACAGACTATCCACATGTTGGGATTACTGTCCCAATCAGCCTACGACAGACCAAACTGGTGGCTGCCAGAGCCACGAAACTTATGGGGGAGGTCTTAGGTGATACCCCATCTCAACAGTGGTACCGAGCAGCGACTCAGGGAGAACCCCCTCCATATGATAGAAGCTGGTCCAGAGCGCAGTGTACCGCCATCCATCGGCTTCGTTTGGGCTTTCCCACAGCCAAGATGATGGTAGACAAGGCTGAGGAGGAGATGTGCCAGTACTGTCAGCACGTTGTCCAGCGGCCCCTAACACATGTATGTATAATGTTCGCCAAGACCGTAGTCCTGGCACGGGTCTCAATCTTGCGATGACCCGTCTCTGGCTCCCGAGGGAGAAAGGTTTCTACAATGATGCGACGTATGCTGCTCAAGCACTCTTCTGGTCAGTTCAACTGGTGCATCTCATAAGCGACAACACCATATGTACTCCTAACTATGGACACTAGCGAGGAGGAGGATATGTCGTTATCACAGGTAACAGCTTGTCTGGTTCGTTGACTCCATGGTACACTAGTGTGGCCGCAGTCATCTCTGGGTCCTCTTCGGGAGGGAATATCACTCCTAGTTGCCTGCGGAGTGTCTCAGTAACTTCGCACTCCAGAAGATAGTGTGTTAGGGGCCGCTGGACAACGTGCTGACAGTACTGGCACATCTCCTCCTCAGCCTTGTCTACCATCATCTTGGCTGTGGGAAAGCCCAAACGAAGCCGATGGATGGCGGTACACTGCGCTCTGGACCAGCTTCTATCATATGGAGGGGGTTCTCCCTGAGTCGCTGCTCGGTACCACTGTTGAGATGGGGTATCACCTAAGACCTCCCCCATAAGTTTCATGGCTCTGGCAGCCACCAGTTTGGTCTGTCGTAGGCTGATTGGGACAGTAATCCCAACATGTGGATAGTCTGTTGCTGCCTTGGCTGCATCATCTGCCGCCTCATTTCCCCGGATGCCAGCATGGCTGGGGATCCAGTTCAATGTCGATCTGTTACCCTGAACTTCTAAGGCTGTCATTATGCTCAGGATCGATGTGATGAGGTGAACATTGTCCTGTGGTTGAGGATGGGAGAGGGCATTGATTGCAGAGGTGGAATCAACATGTATGACAGGTCGGAGTCGATGTCGTAGGGCATGTGACAATGCCTGCTGAATCGCCACCAGCTCAGCTTGAAGGATCGTGCAGTGGTCAGGGAGTCGCCAGCCTTGTGTGTGACCATTGTGGTACAGTCCAGCTGCTGCTCTCTTCCTGTCAGGGTCGACAGAACCATCTGTGAAATACACTGCACATGTGCCTCCCTCTGCCAGTGCCATGCTTGTCTCAGCATGATTGCTGAGGGTGTCTTGACTGCAGAGACGCTTAGAGATGGGTAGCTGCATGATGCAAACATCGGCTGGATCTGGGCGCCAGGGAGGTGGTGGATGGTACCCAGCAACAGGAAGGTCACAACTCTTCTCAAGGAGTAGTTGTATAGGCAGCAGCTTCCGCCCAGCAGCACAAAACGAACGAATCCAGGAGTAGTCCGTGAAGAGTGTGGGATCTTGTGCCATGGTTGTCAATATCCGTCTCCTTAGTGGGGTACCTTGCTGCCGGTGCAGAATCGTGGCCACTTTGCAGGCGTTTATGTATCTTACTCTGTCAGCCAAGGAAGGAAGCCGGGCCTCAGATCTGAGACATACTGTGTTGGTCCAGATGGGGGCCCCAAGCATAGTTCTTATCGCCTGATTTTGTACGACCTCCACCCTTTGCCTGCTCTGCGGGAAGAGATGAGCTAACGCCGGTGCACCGTAGTCAATGAGCGAGCGTATAGCTTGTATATAGTACAAGCGAAGTACATCTTTGCTTGCCCCTGCACGGTGCCTCGTCATGGCTCTCATGGCGTTGAGTCTGAGTAGAGCACGTGACCTGACATACTCGGCCTGTTTCTGAAAGGTCAGCTTTTTATCAATGTAGATTCCCAAGTACAGGTAGGAGCCTGTCCACTCAAGTTCTATATCCTGAATACGTAATCTATTCACAGGATCTGGTCCCTTGAACATCATTGCAAGAGATTTCTCGGCCGAGATCTTGAGGCCTAGTTCCTTGCAAGACTGCGTAATTAGGTCCAAAGCTCTCTGAGCCTGTCGTTCTAAATTGCCTTTCCCATTCACTACGAGTGCAAGATCATCAGCATAGCTGAGGAGCTGTGTACCACTATGAAAGGGAAGGCTCACAAGTTCCTGCATAAGGATGTTAAACAGGGTAGGACTGAGCACACCTCCTTGTGGCGTACCGTTTTCCAGGGATTTAAAGGAAGAGTAGTGTCCCTGAAAGCTGACACAGGCCTGCCTGCCCCTAAGGTAGGACTCTATCCAGGCCAGGAGGCGTCCTTTGATTCCCTTCCGAGCTAGTATTGCCAGAATTGCTGTGGGGCTGGCTAGCTCAAATGCCTTTTCAAGGTCGAGGTAGACGACAATACTAGGTTTTTTGTTACTATCAGCAATCTGGCTTAGTAGAGTGGTTATGCACTCTGCTGTACCCACTCCTTTGGTGAAGCCAAATATGTGATGATGAGAGGGTCCAAGTTTCCATAGGAGGCGGTTTAACACCATCCTCTCAGCAGTCTTGGCTAAGCAGCTGGTCAGCGATATGGGTCTCATACTGCCTGGGTCCTTGGGCTTTGGAATTGGTACGATGGTAGCTTTCTTCCAAGCTGCTGGGAGTGTCCTGGCCCTCCACGACTTGTTAATGACGTCTAGTATGGCCTCCCATCCACTCTGCCCAGCCCGTGCAATCATGGAGTATGTAACACCATCGATGCCCGGGGCAGTGTCACCTGTGTTCTTAATGGCACGTCGGAGTTCCAAGTCCGTGAGGTCTTCATCAGTCACATCTTCCGACTCACATGCAGCTTGTATCGTTAGCTGGCGCTGTGGCAGAAGATCCGTCTGTATATTCCGGATGTCCTGTGGGAGCTGAGTGGAGGCTCCCCTGGAAGTGAAAAGCTCCACTAGTTTCTCAGCTTCCTGGGATGGGTTCGGGTGTGCTGGTGGCCTCGGCTTGCTCTTGCCAGTTGCTATGTTGAGCTTGCCCCATATCTCAGATAAGGTGGTGTGATGCCCGAATGTTGAGCACCACTCCAGCCATTTCTCAGTTTTTACTCTGAGAGAGACTCTGCGGGCATGCTGCACAATGGCTCTCAGAGTATTCCTGTTCTCTGCCGTAGGGTTACGCCTGTATAGCTTCCTAAAAGAGTTGATGCGGTGGTTCTGCTCCCGCACCTCGTCGTTGTAGAACCACCAGTCTCTTTTGTGAGTGCGTCCTGCGGACTTCTTTGGAATTGCGCACTCTGCTGCCTGGATGAGAACAGTGATTAGCTCCTGTTCAGCCGTATCACAGTCTTCAGATAGAGAGTATGTGGACCACCAGTCATGAAGATAATCCTGGAACACCTTCCAGTTGGCCCTCTTTACGTCCCATCTAGGAGGCAGCACAACTGTGGGAGGCCTGTTGATGTTGAAGGTGGTGATCACTGCAAAGTGGTCACTGACAAGGTGAGGATGAGTTTCCCATGTGGCTCCTGCTGCGAGTTGTCTTGACCCGAAGGTAAGGTCGAGGCAGCCACCCAACAGGTGTGTGGGGTCTCCATTGTTTAGCAACTTTACCTCTGGAATATCGTGTAGGAGCATTGCTATGTGTCTGCCAGCAGCATTGGTTGCTGAGTGAGAGTGCAGCATTGGGTGATGTGCGTTGAAATCTCCACCCACAATAATACACTCAGTGCGTGCTAGTGCGAGGAGCTCTGCAATGTCGAGGGTGTGTCTTGGGTTCTTGTAGATGTTATAGATGGTAATGGGCGCCCCAGGTATGTGCACAAGGATGGCCTGTACCTCGACATCCTCCCCACAGTCCACAGGGTTGGCTATAACCTCGTGAGGTATTGTATTGGATACAAATACAGCTGTGCCTCTGCAGTGAACGCCCGGGTCCATGTGCCGAAAATACCCAGCAAAACCGGGTAGTCTTGGGCACATAGTCGGGACAGTCAGAGTTTCTTGTAGCAAGACGATGTCAACCCGATCCCGAATTACTGCCTCCAGCAAGAGGTGCTGTTTGCCCCTCAGGCCCTGAATGTTCCATTGTAGGACCTTGAGGGTGTGATTTGGTACCGAGGTTATTCCATCGCTGTTGTTTCCTGAGCTGGAGACTGAGTCCTGCCCGCTCTGAGAACCTGCAAATTCATGGCATCCACTGTCTCCTCCTCGGTCAGTAAGCACACTCTCAGGAGCGTACTGACCATCTGCCGGAATGCGCTCTGTTGTTCCGTGGAGTTGATTGTGTTGCAAATAAGATCCGTGAACACCTTGATGAGTGCTACGAGATCCTCCCTGGTGAGGGCCTGCTTTGGGGTTGGGTTCGAAACAGTGGATATTATCTGGGCTGTTGTGGTCTGTAGGGACTGCTGAGGGTTGGATTTCTTTATTGTATGCACCGTGGTCTGTTGCTGTATACCAGGTTGGGTAGCCGGGATCTGCTGGTGAGGTGCCAGTTGAGTCTGCAAAGCGCCTGTGCCGGGTAAGGAGTGCCTGCGTTGTCGTGCTATGGCCGGTGGGGGCTCGTTTAGTGCCGCCTGCTGATCGCATTGACCAGATGCACCCTGTTGACGCCTCCTGTTCCTCTTGTTTCTGTTTCTTCGTTGAGGTAGGGGTGCAGGAGGTTCTTGACCTTGACGCCTGGTTGAGGCTTCGAGGGTTGGGAATTCCTGGGCATTGACTTGGGTTAGCTGCTGAGAGATCTGCGGTATGGCAGGGTTCTCTGCACCCATCGTTTGCTGAGAGTGATGATCCGTCGTAGCCTGTTGCCGAGTTTTTGGCGTCTTCCAGACTCCTTGAATTCTGGCGAGCCTCTCGGGGCATCGAGGATTCCAGGCATGGTGTTTCTGCCTGCAGTTCGGGCATTGTGGAGTGGGTGGCGATGCATTTTTCAGCTTGGTGATGCATTCCTCGGTAGGGTGGTGCTGGCTGCAGACACCGCAGATTACTCTGTTCGGACAGAGTGCACCCAGGTGTCCATAACGCTGACACTTGAAACAGCGAACTGGTTCTGCTGTGAAGGTCCTGACATCGTACCTGCCCCAAGAACCGAGGTCCAGCTGGGATGGCAGTGGTCCTACATGCTGAATGAGGACCTGTCGGGTTGGTGCGTTGCCTGCCGTCTTTGCCTTGAGACGTTGAGCTGACACCACACTGGGGTGAGCTGCTACTGCCTCGATGGGCATCATCAGCGGGTATCGCATCACTACACCCTTGGTGATCTTCTGCCGAGAGTCCAGTTCCTCCAGGGTGAATGAGCGATCTGTCTCCATGACTCTCTTCAAGGTGGTATACATTTCCTTGTTGAGAGGAGTCAATATTGGTTCTCCCCTCAAGTTGAACCATATCTTGAACTTCAGGTTGTGTCGTGATTCCAGGTATGAAACAACGCCATAGTGGGTTCTGTGGTCCCCGTAAGACTTCACCTTGAATTTGCCAGGTCGGTTGAGCTGGTTTGCCTGCTCCTTGGACGGACGGCGCTTCTTCTTGTTGTCCACAGTGTTCCATCCCTCTTGGTTTTCGGGGGGTGGGGTGTTTATTTCCTCCCCTGTTTCCATTGTCGCTGGCTCCATGGTTGGAACTGTCAGATCTGCTACAATGTGAGCAGGATCTTCCTCTTCCTCTTGCAACTTCTTCGCTAGAATTGCGCCCCACATTTCCAAATCTGAGTCCTCCGTAGTGTTCATGGAGCATCGTGGCAGAAGCCATGTGCTTATCTTGCGATAAGATAGTGAACTCCGTGAACCGAGTGTGTGTTGGAAGGGGTATTGGACAAGTTGTGAGTAGACCTTCTGTAGTGTTCTATGTTCAATGTGGGATAGCGATGAAGAAGTTTCTTGGCGAGTGGTTCAGCTATGTTATAGAAACCGTTGTTCTGGTTGAAATTGTTGGTTATAGAGATAAGCGATGATTCCAGGATTCTTCGGTATTGAGTGTTGTCTTCTGTGGCGATAAGTCTTGAGTTTCTGTAGTTAATTAAATGGTTGTGTGAATTGTGATGTTGTACACAGGCATTCCTTGTATCGTCAGTCCTGCTTGCGTATTGGTGTTCTGAAATACGTGTTTGGAGGTCTCTTGATGTTTCGCCCACTTATAATTTGTTGCAGTCATTACAAGGGATTATGTATACCCCTGCAGAGGATGGAAGCTTGTCCTGTCTACTACTGGTGATGTCCTTGATGGTCGTAGTTGTGGAGGTAGATACTTGGAATGATGTATTGGAAAAGATGTTAGAAACATGTTTGGCAATGGAGTTGGTGGGAAGGACTATGTATCTCTTCTCGGCAGTGTCTTCTCTGGGTGTGTTGAGGATGTTTAATGCCCGTCGTCTGCAGTCTCTGATGAAGTAACGAGGATAGTGGAGTTTTGAAAATACTTGTTCAATTATAGTGCATTCTTCCTCAAACACTGCAGTAGAAATGGATCCTTCACACAGAGAATACCTGGACCTCCTTCTAAAAGCTTTCTCTCTTCGCAACAGACACAATTTTCTTCGTGACTGCATCCAAGAAATGGTCTTACCAAGATCTACTCCTCCTCAAATTGCCAACATCAAACCTCCTTTCTCCGCTACAGCTCGGACCTACCTTGAAGAGTTTGCAGATGACTTAAACAATGCTACAAAGGAAGCTTTTCTCCAAGCCAGAACACTAGGCACAGCACTTCGGGGCAACATGAACAGACGCACCGCCGAAATCATCCGCAGCAGAGTTACCACAGCGAATGTTCAACAGAAGATCAAACTTGCTAGAAAACTACAAACTCTCTGCGATAATAGTCAATGGAAAAGTTTAGGAAGACCTGACATTATTCAAAATCTTTCATCTCGTCCACTATCAACCACAGAAACCGAAGCCCTCAGCCTAGGCCTCAAATTCGCAACAAGAATTACGAAACCAAAACAAGACCTCAATTTCATCGCCAAAAACTACAGACACAATGACTCCGACTTCCAAAAAGGTTTTCTTCAAGGCATCAACTCAGCAGCCATCTCTACATGCAGCTCCCCAGTCATACCTCGACGTTACATCATTGCACTTAAAGGTTTAGCAGAAGACACGACCATCAGGGTCACCACCGCTGATAAAGGAGGTTGTGTTGTTATCGTGAACACTGACGACTACAGGAACAAAATGCTCAATCTACTTAATGACCCAGATACCTACAAACGCCTCACAACTAACCAAGTGGACAACCTTACTAAAACTTTTCTTCAAAGGACTCGCCGCATTCTGAGGAACTCAGAACAAGGGAAGAAACTTCTGCACACAATACCCAGCAACCCCAGACCTGCGAGAATGTACGGCCTACCAAAAACTCACAAGCCTGGTATCCCATTGAGGCCCATATCTTCGGGAATAGGCAGTGCTCCCCACCAACTCTCAGGAATTCTCGCAAAACACCTCTCCAAACTCTTGGGCACTATCAGTCCAGCACATCTCAAACACTCGGGTGATCTTCTCAATCGCATTCGCAACATCAACATCAGGAACAAGAAACTTTCCAGCCTTGACGTAACTTCCCTATTCACCAAAGTGCCTACTACACAAGCCATCGATCTCCTGCGCAGAAAAATTGACGATTCTCTTGATCTTCCTATTCCAGCCAGCGATTTCATCGACCTCGTTGAACTATGTGTCGGCTTTACGTGTTTCTCTTTCGAAAATCACCCCTTTTAACAGACTTTTGGTCTACCCATGGGCTCGCCACTCAGTGCCTTCCTGGCGAACTTACACATGGAGCATCTGGAAGCCGAGCGTTTCTCCACCATTATTCCTTCGACTGTCACCTGGCTCCGTTATGTTGACGACATTCTCCTCATAACTCCCAAGCGCTTCAACGTTCAAGCTCTCCAAGACAAGCTCAACCAGGTCGAGCCCTCAATCCAGTTCACACTTGAAGAAGAAGTTGACAACACTCTGACCATGAACTTCGTTTTAAAGTCTATCGAAAACCAACCAACCAAAACGATCTTCTCCACTTCTACTCTCACCACGACACCAAAACTAAACGTGGTGCAATTATAGGCTTCTTCCTGCGCGCACTCAGAATCTGCAGCAATGAGTTCCTTGAGGAAGAATGCACTATAATTGAACAAGTATTTTCAAAATTCCACTATCCTCGTCACTTCATCAGAGACTGCAGACGACGGACATTAAACATCTTCAACACACCCAGAGAAGACACTGCCGAGAAGAGATACATAATCCTCCCCACCAACTCCATTGCCAAACATGTTTCTAACATCTTTTCCAATACATCATTCCAAGTATCTACCTCCACAACTACGACCATCAAGGACATCACCAGTAGTAGACAGGACAAGCTTCCATCCTCTGCAAGGGTATACATAATCCCTTGTAATGACTGCAACAAATTATACGTGGGCGAAACATCAAGAGACCTCCAAACACGTATTTCAGAACACCAATACGCAAGCAGGACTTACGATACAAGGAATGCCTGTGTACAACATCGCAATTCACACAACCATTTAACTAACTACAGAAACTCAAGACTTATCGCCACAGAAGACAACACTCAATACCGAAGAATCCTGGAATCATCGCTTATCTCTATAACCAACAATTTCAACCAGAACAACGGTTTCTATAACATAGCTGAACCACTAGCCAAGAAACTTCTTCATCGCTATCCCACATAGAACATAGAACACTACAGAAGGTCTACTCACAACTTGTCCAATACCCCTGCCAAGCTACCCAAGACTCTATAACCCCGCCCGGTAGATCATCAGATGCAGCATTCTCCACCTGACCTCAACATTCTGAACCTGACTATAAATACTCCCGTACCTTCCACCCCAGGTAGATCTGTGTGTGTGTGGAGATGTGAAGACGATGTAATCAGTCCATCACCCTTGAAGTCGTAGAATTTGAGGTTGTCAGTCCCTCGGCCTGGAGAAGTTCAGTTCCATAGTCAGGAACTATCCTGACTATGGAACTGAACTTCTCCAGGCCGAGGGACTGACAACCTCAAATTCTACGACTTCAAGGGTGATGGACTGATTACATCGTCTTCACATCTCTACTGTTCCTGCCTACTTTCTGTATTCGACTGAAGAAACCTACTGTGTAGGCGAAACGTTTCGGAATAAAGTTGTCTAACTGTTGCATATGTGTCTTACCTAACAACCTGTCGGTATTGTATACCATTTTGATGTTCATCCTGTCAGACACTGCAACACATGGCATCTTGGTACAGAAAACACATTGGACAAAGCTTTTCAAGTGAGAAGTGTTGGATCTGAGAGGGACCTGACCTCTCAGTGGCTACATTCTCACTACTACTACTACTACTACTCTGCACCTCTCCTTCCGACAGTATTTAAGTCTCCGCACTGTCGCTTGATCTTCAGATAGTTCCTGACTATGGAACTGAACTTCTCCAGGCCGAGGGACTGACAACCTCAAATTCTACGACTTCAAGGGTGATGGACTGATTACATCGTCTTCACATCTCTACTGTTCCTGCCTACTTTCTGTATTCGACTGAAGAAACCTACTGTGTAGGCGAAACGTTTCGGAATAAAGTTGTCTAACTGTTGCATATGTGTCTTACCTAACAACCTGTCGGTATTGTATACCATTTTGATGTTCATCTTGTCAGACACTGCAACACATGGCATCTTGGTACAGAAAACACATTGGACAAGCTTTTCAAGTGAGAAGTGTTGGATCTGAGAGGGACCTGACCTCTCAGTGGCTACATTCTCACTACTACTACTACTACTACTCTGCACCTCTCCTTCCGACAGTATTTAAGTCTCCGCACTGTCGCTTGATCTTCAGATAGTTCCTGACTATGGAACTGAACTTCTCCAGGCCGAGGGACTGACAACCTCAAATTCTACGACTTCAAGGGTGATGGACTGATTACATCGTCTTCACATCTCTACTGTTCCTGCCTACTTTCTGTATTCGACTGAAGAAACCTACTGTGTAGGCGAAACGTTTCGGAATAAAGTTGTCTAACTGTTGCATATGTGTCTTACCTAACAACCTGTCGGTATTGTATACCATTTTGATGTTCATCAGATCTGTGTGCGACTTGAAAAAGCCCACTGTGTGGGCGAAACGTTGTCAATAAAGGATCACATTAAACTGCATATGTGTTTATGTTTCCATTGCTGTCTTGGTTTAAGGTTGCTGCTCACCATAACCCCAAGTCCTTTCCGCAATCTGTATGGATAAGTTCTACATCATTTAACTTATGGTTAAATGGACACTCCCGTGCTTCAGAACCTTGCATTTATCTACATTGAACTGCATCTGCCAATTTTCTGACCAAGAATAGTTTGTTTAAATCCTCCTGAAGTTCCATAGCATCTACGTTTGAATCAATTATCCTACCTATCTTTGTGTCATCGGCGAATTTGCTCATATCACTAGTAATTCCCTCATCATGATCATTGATATATATTATAAACAACAACGGGCCCAAGACTGATCCCTGTGGAACACCACTTGTTACAGATCCCCACTCGGATTTAACCCCATTTATGGACACTCTCTGCTTCCTGTCTGTGAGCCATGACTCGATCCACGAGAGCACTTTTCCCCAAATTCCATGCGCTGCCACTTTCTTTAACAGTCTTTGGTGCGGAACTCTATCAAAAGCCTTACTAAAATCTAAGTAAATAATATCAAATTCTTCATCGTGGTCAACAGCCTCAAAAGTTTCACTGAAGAAAGTTAATAAATTAGTTAGACAAGACCGGCCTCTTGTGAATCCATGCTGAATATCATTAATCAAGCTATGCTTATCGAGATGGCTTCTTATAATCTCAGCTATAATTGACTCTAGTAATTTGCCTACAATTGAGGTCAGGCTTATTGGGCGGTAATTTGACGGTAACGACTTGTCCCCTGTTTTAAAAATAGGAATTACATTAGCCATCTTCCACATATCAGACACTACACCTGTTTGAAGAGATAAATTAAAAATATTAGTTAATGGTTCACAGAGTTCCATTTTGCATTCCTTTAGAACCCTTGAAAAAACCTCATCAGGACCCGGCGACTTATTTTGCTTCAGTCTGTCTATCTGCTTCACAACCATTTCACTAGTGACTGTGATGTTACATAATCTATCTTCTTCTAGCCCACTATAAAAATTAATTACTGGAATATTGTTAGTGTCTTCCTGTGTAAAAACTGAGAGAAAATGATTATTTAAAATCCAGCACATTTCATTCTCTTTGTCACTAAGATGCCCATAGTTATTTTTGAGGGGACATATCTTATCTCTAACTTTTGTTCTATAGACCCTACCTTTCTCATTGGCAGGTACCTTACATGCCTTACACACCCACCACCTCAAGCTGACCACAACATGAGGAGCCAGTCTATCAGCATCCTGTCGGTCAACATTAGAGGTTTCATTACTAATGTTGGAGAGCTCACACACAGTTTTGTGAACACTCGACGTCCCGACATGATAGCTGTTGTTGAAACATTTGTGGACGACAGAACTCCAGAAAATTTTGCAAGACTTGCTGGCTACACCTCATGGATGAGAAGAGACAGGCAAGGGCAAGGAGGAGGTGTTGCTGTGTGCTTCTCTAAAAGTGTACATGCCCAGTACATTGATGTTGCCATCCCTGCTCATCATGAAATGATGGTCTTCAAGCTATGCATAAACACCAGCACCTCTGTACTAGCATGTGCAATGTACAGACCTCAGTGGCAACATGCAGACCCCATTAACTTCCTAATGGAAAATGTGGACTCCCTTCTGCTACAACACAACTGTCAGCATATTATAATTGTTGGTGACCTCAACCAACACCTTATACAGAGGGATTTTGATGACCTTCTTGCAGTAATTGACATGAGAAACTTTGTTGATTTCCCTACTCACATCTCTGGCTCCTTCCTTGACTCAGTAGTGAGTGATCTGGCAGAAGGTATAGTCACTTGTCAACCCCTCGGCTACGTTGGATCATCTGACCACAAGGCTGTTTTTATGACACTTATCCCAACAGAACGAGGTGGGAGTCCACACGCATAACCTGGCTATGAGAAAGAGGTAATTGGCCAGCCATTTGCTCTGAGCTCGCCACCACCGATTGGAATGGTCTTGTCCAAGGGGATGTTGACAACCAAGTGAAAGCCTTCACGGGACACATCCTTAATCTACAACATGAACACATTCCTCACCAGCATTACGTGACGAAGCCTACAGATCAGCCTTGGTTTGGCTTTCGTTGTAGAGAGGCTGCTACTGCTAAGTACAAAGCATGGCGAAGGTATAAGAGACATCCTACCACCTATAACAGGAACTTGCACAAGCAAACCTGTAGGCATATGAGTGACGTTCAAAAGTGGGCCATCACTGAATGGGAGGTGGATACAAAAAGAACGCTAGCATCAGGTAAAGTAGACTCCAAAACCTGGCGGTCCATGGTCAAGGACAGACAAGGTTATCTGCCTGATGAACTCATTCCACCTCTAAATCGACAGGATGGGACCACCTCTACTAGTAGTCAAGAGAAAGCGGACCTCTTTGCCGAACACTTTGCTACCAAAATGCAATTTCCTGATCCAGCAAGGGACCCTTCTTGGCTAGCTGCAAGAACTGTGTCAAAACTGTCAGCGGTGACAATAAGGCAGGAGAATGTGTATTTCTTTCTTAAATCGCTTGACCAAGAAAAGGCTGTGGGCCCAGACAAGTAGAGTCCAAGATTGCTGAGATGTGCAGACCAGCTAGTAGCACCTCTAAGTCGCAACTTTCAGCACTGCTTAGTACAGAGTAAATGGCCTTCTCCGTGGAAAGAGGCAAATGTAGTCCCTGTTTAAAAAAAGAAAAGCAGAGCAGAAATCAGCAACTACAGACCAGTGTCACTGCTGTCAGTCACTGGTAAGATCCTTGAGACAATAATCTCATGACAAATGACAGAGATTTTTGACTACCACTCACTGCTTTGTGACCGTCAGTATGGCTTCAGGAAAGGTTACTCTGCTGCTGATCTGTTGTTAAACCTCTCCACTAAGTGCCACCAGCCACTGGATGAATCCAAAGTCAGCTGTGTGGTAGCACTGGACATTGCTGGTGCTTTCGACCGGGTGTGGCACCAGGGCCTCTTAACAAAACTTCAAGCACTGGGAATTGCAGGCTCTACGCTATGTCTCCTCAGTGATTACCTTCATGGTAGATCTCTAAGGGTAGTTCTCACTGGAACGGAATCAGCAAGGCATCCCATTGGGGCTCTGGTGGCCTGGTGGCTAACGTTCTCGCTTCATACGGCGAGGGCCTGGGTTCGATTCCCAGCCAGAGTAGAAACATTGGGCGTGTTTCATTCCACCTCTTGTCTATGTTCCCCATCAGTAAAATGGGCACCTGGGTGTTAGTCGTCTGGTGTGGGTCGCATCCTGGGACACTGACCTAATTTTCCCGACATGCGGAGCATAACAAGGGGCTTTCTATATAGTAGTATGTCATTGTTGTCAGCTAGGCCTGTATACCATGTACATGTACTTGTAGTAAATAAAGATATTATTATTATTATTATAAGTGTTCCACAAAGAAGCGTGCTGGGACCATTGTTATGGAATGTCTACTTCAATGACCTTCTTCATCTCATCCCAGAATCACATGCATATGCAGACGACTGTACACTGATATTCACTTATCCAAGAGAAGAAATGCTAGCTGCTCTAAGCTACATCAATCAACAGCTAAGAGCTATATCAGCTTGGAGAAATAGATGGCAAGTAACATTTGCACCTGAGAAAACACAAATGATGATGGTCTCTAGGCACCATGATGGTAATGCCAGTGCAGTAGTAAGGATGAATGGGAGGGTGTTGGCACCTGGAGAAGAAGTTGATATCCTTGGGGCGAAATTTAACTCCAAACTGACCATGAAGAACCACGTTGTAAATCTTGCAAACAAGGCAGCCAGGAAGCTTACCGCACTTCGCTGTATCTCTCATCTGCTTGACAGTAGGGGTTGAAAGATTCTATACGAAGCACAAGTACGCTCAAACCTTGAGTACACTCCACTTTCTTGGTTTGCCTGCCCCCCCCCCTCTCATCTGCGACTGCTTGACAGAGAATAGAGCAAGACGTCTCATCTCTTCCCTGGACCAATCCTGGATAGAGTTGTCATTTTAGCAGAGCCTTCAACACAGGAGGGATGTGGGTGGCCTTACTGTTATGTACAAGGCCAATATTGTCAAAATATCAAAACTGGATCCACTTCGAGGACAGCGTGAAGAAAGCTTCTATACCACAAGACGGGCAGAAAGCAGCGACTTCACTCTGGCTGTACTCTTCTCCAGAACATCACTTCATCTGCGATCATATATACCCAGGATGACTCGAGTATGGAACACATTCGTACAGCATAATGATGTCAACGAGATAAAGTCAGGTGATCAAATGAAAATGCTGCCCACAGATGGCTCCAACTTCACCCTGTTCCCTACTTGTATATCTCATAATAATAAAAATGTTATCAAATGAGCTGATGTAGGTAACAGCTCATAGCTTGCCAATAAAGTTATGAATCCTTAACCTGTAAATAGCTTGTTAATAAAGCTAGGGATCCTTAACCTAACCTTGTCAAACCTTGCGTAAAAAAATAAAGAGAGAGAGAGAGAGAGAGAGAGAGAGAGAGAGAGAGAGAGAGAGAGAGAGAGAGAGAGAGAGAGAGAGAGAGAAAATCCGCTGAACGAGCAGCGAAACACACAGTTAGTCCTATCTAGGGTTAGTAGATGTTTTTTGTTACGTTCCAGCTGCTGCCCCGGTGTCCTACCTTTCTCAAGGGCAGACAGCTTATGAAATCATCAAGTTGGCACAACCATGAGGGATGTATCAGCATCCTGTCTTCCAATATTAGAGGCTTCATTACCATGTTGGGGAGTTCACGCACAGTTTCGTGAACACTCAACGTCCCAGCATGATCACCATTGTTGAGAGATTTCTGGACGACATGAATCATGGAAAATTTACTAGAATTTCTGGCAACACCTCATGGATGAGAAGAGACAGGCAAGGACAAGGAGGAAGTGTTGTCATGTGCTCTTTCGTTTATTTTTCTAAAAGTGTTCAGGCCCAGCTCATTGATGTTGCCATCCCTTACCACCTGGAAATGATTTTCTTCAAATTATGTTTAAAAACTAGTTGTGCTAGCATGTGCAATGTACAGGCTTCAGTGCCAACATTCCGTCCCCATGAACTTCCTGATTGAAAATGTGGAGTCCCTTCTGCCTCAGCATAAATGTCAACACATTATAATTGTTGGTGACCTTCTTGCAGTGTTTGACATGAGAAATTTTGTTGATTTCTCTACCCATATCTCTGCCTCGTCCCTCGACCCAATAGTGAGAGATCTGTCTGAATGCATAGTCACTCGTCTATGTTGGCTCATCTGACCACGAGGCTGTCTTTGCGACATTGGAGGTTCCAACAGAACGAGGTGAAGAATCTACAAGTACAACCTGGCTGTGGGAAAGAAGAAATTTGCTCTGAGCTCTCCACCTTTGGCTGGAATGCTTTTTTCCAAGGTGATGTTGACAACCAAGTGAAAGCTTTCACTGAACACATTATTAATACCCAACAAGAACGCATCGCTCAACAGCAGTATGTGAGGAAGCCTGCAGTTCAGCCATGGTCCGGCTTTCGTTGTCGAGAGGTTGCTACTGCTAAGTACAAGGCGTGGGGAAGGTATAAAAGTCATCTCACTATCTATAACAGGAACCTGCACCGGAAAGCCTGTTGGCAAATGGTATAGTGGAATAGTGGGCTCAAAAATCTGGTGGTCCTTGGTCAAGGACCTACAGGATTATTTACCTGATTAAACTGTTCCATCTCTAAATCGGCAGAATGGGACCGTCTCTACTGGCAGTCAGGAGAAAGCTGACCTATTTGCCAAACACCCTGCTGCCAAGATGCAAGTTTCTAGCAAGAACATAAGAAGATAACATAAGAACATAAGAGGATAACATAAGAACATAAGAAGATAACATAAGAACATAAGAAGATAAGAAAGGAGGAACATTGCAGTAGGCCTGTTGGCCAATACTAGGCAAGTCCTTCACAAAGGTGTCAATGTGTCAAAGGTGTCAATGGTGACGATAAGGCAGGATGAGGTGTATCTTCTTAATTAATTCGCTGTACCAAAAAAAGGCTATGGGCCAGGACAAATTGAGCCCAAGATTGCTGAGTAGATGTGCAGACCAGGTACCAGCACCTCTAACTCACATCTAAACAGGATAAATAGACTGAGAGAGGAAAAGAGAGAGAGAGAGAGAGAGAGAGAGAGAGAGAGAGGAGAGAGAGAGAGAGAGAGAGAGGAGAGAGAGAGAGAGAGAGAGAGGAGAGAGAGAGAGACAGAGCGAGACAGAGAGAGACAGAGAGACAGAGAGAGACAGAGAGAGAGAGAGAGAGAGAGAGAGAGAGAGAGAGAGAGAGAGAGAGAGAGAGAGAGAGAGAGAGAGAGAGAGAGAGAGAGAGAGAGAGAGAGAGAGAGTGAGAGAGAGAGAGAGAGAAGAGTTTGATAAAGAAACAGAATAATTACGTAATATACTAAAGGAGCTGCTGATAACAAATAGCACTGAAAATGAAAATAAGTTAATATACTTGGAAATGTTAATTTTAAAATAATACATTTTGCAGCCTTTGAGATTCTCACAATAAATAAGTGATTAAAAAATTCTTTCTGTAATGACTCTTTTCTGCATATGTAAATTAATGCTGCAACAATGTCAGAGGAGATATCCGTCAGTTTCAGAGTTAGTATTTATAGAGTAAAATATAAAATTAGTTTAAACTGTCTAAATACATTTGATTGAACAATTAGACTATAAACCTATTAGCTAATAAACACTTTGTTATTTGATAAATAAGACATATGTACAACAGTTAGGTATCTTTATTCCGTTACGTTTCGCCTACACAGCAGACTTCTTCAGTCGAGTACAGGAGAGTTAGCAAAAGAAGTGGAGATATGAAGGTGATGTAATCAGTCCATCACTCCTAAGACGCAATTTTGAGGTGGTCAGTCCCTCTGCCTGGAGAAGAGTTTGCTCCATAATCTGGAATATAGTTGCAGATTCTGAATTTTCTTTCCATGAAGTAATCTCAGAAAGCCTTATCTGATCTACTTAATTCATCACTGGAGTATCCTACTTGGAATGTTGGGATTGATATTGCAGGAGTGTTACCTGGAGTATACCTGGAGAGGGTTTCGCTAGTCATCTCCCCCGCAGCTCGATCTGCTACCAGGCCTCGCAGTGAATCAGGGTCTGATCAACCAGGCTGTTACTACTCGGCGCACTTAACCCGATGTATGAACCACAGCCCGGCTGATCAGGTACTGACTTTAGGTGCGTGTCCAACGCCTTCTTGAAGACAGCCAGGGGTCTATTTTCCTGAAATAATCTGAGTATGCGTCTTATTAAACAAAGTACATTTTCAGAATTTAGGTCGTGCTGGTGCAAATTTACCAGTTTACTAAACATTAATAATCTTAGAATTCTCAGATTCTGTGCAATAACTATAAAATATTTGAAAAGAAATCAGCACTGCTGATTTCTTTTCTCAGAGAAAGCTTGGCACTGAGTTTGGATTAGGGAAGTTTTAATTTGGTAATCATAAAAAATAAATTGCTTTCTGTGCAAAAAAAGCAATGGAGAATAGATAGAGAATGATTTTTATTAATTTTGGGATGCATAGATGGCAGTTTGTTAATTTTATTGAAGAAATTTGGAAAACTGAAATACTGATTTCCATGACTCACGAAATCGTAATGATACGATTGAAAACAAACCATACCACGGGCGGGGATAGACTGATTTCCATGTGATAATTTGTGAATGCCTCGTTTGATCGGCTTTAAACCTTCAGCAACGAAAACTTGTGAATATACCTTTTGAACGGCTTCAAACTAAAAGTGACAGTGTATCTTACTTAATGGAAGGTTCGAATCGGTTTGCGGCTGTGTAGGTGATCATCATCAAGGGGGAGTGCCAAACCCGTAGGGATTATACAGCGCCTGTGAATCGGGGAATGGAAGGTATTCAGGCTCACTTCAGGAAACTGGAGCGCAGATCCAATTCCCTAGATCAAGAGCCCCTCATCAACATCAAGGAACCTCCTTGAGGACTGTGTAGGTAATAATTCGTCTTTTTTGTAGAAAATATGGCATTAGTTTCAATATGATAACGTGTGAATGCTTTTTCTCAGTGGCTTCCTATCTTCATTGCTGATATACTGCACTCTGCACTATTCCTTTCGTGTTCATTAAGGTAGGAGGTGGAATTATGGGACTTGGAAGTATCACTGTATGCACAAATATCCTGCAAATACGAGAGAGAAGCTTATGACGAGATTTCGGTCAGACTTGGACAATTTACAAGTCACATTAACACAGGAGGTGAGGGGAGCCTGTTTTTATAGGAGAAACTGGGGCAGGGACGGGACAAAGAGAGGAAGAAGGAAGTGGGGAAGTGTTAGAGGTAATGCTGGTAGTAGAAGTAGTAGTGGTAGTAGGAGTAGTAGAGTTAATGCTGACAATAGCATTAGTAGTAGTAGTAGTAAGTAGGGAGAGTAGTGGTAGTGGAACAAGATACAGAAAAGGGTGTAAGCTAGGCAATAGTAGTAGCAGTAGTAGTAGAAGTAGTAGTAGTAGTAGTAGTAGTAGTCGTAGTAGTAGTAGTAGTAGTAGTAGTTGTAATCATGGAGTAGTAGTAGTAGTAGCCCTGGAGTAGTAGTATTAGTAGTGGAAGTAGAAGTGGAATAAGTCACGGTACTATGCCTTTTTGTTTTCTGTCATTCTAAGATTGCGCAGTAATTGAAAAAAAAAGTCTAGTTATTATATATTTTAGTTTAAAAAAAAATTAATGTCTAAGAGGAACTTGCTAAAAATTCAGATGTTGTAAAGTTTAAATAATGTGAGGGTATGAATAATTTTTTCAGTGTCTGATGCTAAAATTTGTATTAATAAAATTTATGAATTTTTAACAGCAAAAACGTCAAAAAATAAATATCCCTTGAAGTAAGACACTGATCATTAAAAATCTGAAGCCGACCTTCAGTTATCGCAAAAAAAAAAAAAAAATCCACTTCCATGTTTATTAACTTTGCTAGATTTAAACCTTCGCTTAAGTAAGATGCAGCAGCGTTTAAAGTTTCAAGCCGATTAAAAGAAGCATTCACTAGCTTTTGCATGGCAATGCATGTCACAAATTGTATATCAATATTGGTACTTACACATTTTCACCATCTAAACTAAAGAGTGTAGAAATATTCAACTGTATCGTTTCAACACTCTTTAACATTATTATTATTATTATTATTATTATTATTATTATTATTATTATTATTATTATTATTATTATTATTATTATTATTACCATTATTTTAAAACACGAGGAAACGTTACGCCCTTAGCGGTTATACAGCACATGGATCCAAGAAGAAGGAAGGCAATTCCACTTCTCTGGATCAAAATCAATACAGCAGCATTAAGGTGGCAGTCCCTTTTTGAAGGGATAACTATAGATAACTAGAAGAGCAGAAGCCTGAGACCTTAAAAAAAAAATAACTAGGCACAAGAAGTCTCTATTTTCAAGAAATGAGACCGGATGTTCTCAACTATACGGTAAGTCTCCCTGACTTATACTTTGCTGAAGGTTCTAGAGTGCAGTGAGAAAAATGGTACAATAACTAGAGAGGGAATGATTCAGGGAAGGCAGCTCTTCCTTAATAAATCTTTCGAATTTCTCTGACCTTTTTAACGAAGATGAAACAAAAACGGGAGTGTCTGGGTGGACATTATCTTTCTGATCTGCATTAAAAACCTTTGTTACAGAACGTCACCAGAGGTTAATGCAGAAGCTGGAAAAGTAAGTAAGAGTAGAGAAAAATAGTCAAGTGGATCAAGGCGTCTATATGGTAGATGATAATTAATGAAAACCCCGAAGTTTGGTACTGGGACTTCTATTGATTCTTATTTTGTGTACTATTTACTTGACAGGGCTAAGTTATGAGTCAATGTTTGATGAGGATGTGACGCGGAAGAAAGATAAAAACAGTGGAAGATGGAAATTTACTCCAAGGTGACCTTGCTGGGATAAAAGGCCGGCCAGCCTCAGTTGCAGCATAATGATTATCGGAAAAGGCCAAGGGTGACCTCAAATGGAGGTCAGCATTAGAAGACGAAAAACTGATCAAAATGCAGAGAGAAGAGGACCTAGTAATCACAACTACGAAATATATCACCACAAGGGAATATAAACCGGAAAATATCAGAAGATATAGTAAATTGACTGATCAAAAACTTTAAAAATTAATTATTATCACATTCTTCACGATGTACGTTAGGCCCATCATGGATATTCATCGCCAGCAAGGAACCTTTTTTTGAAAAAGCTGAAGAAGGTTCAGTGATTTGCAAGGAGACTCGTCCCAGAAAATATGGAAGGCGATTCCTAGAATAATAAAACATCCGAAGGAAAACGGAAGAGAGGGAGGAGATGTACTCACGTGAACTGAAATCATACATTTGCGACAGAAGAGGCAAAAATGTGTACAGTTCCCTCAGAACCACTACACATCAAAGGAAACTTGAAAAATTATTGTTATTATTAAAATTATAGGAAGGCACTGCACCTAATAGGGTCATGCAGCGTCTGAGAACTCTGAAGAAATGAAATTTAATCAGAGACAGACAAGAAGCACTAAACTACAGACCAGTGTCAATGACATGAATAATATGCAAAGTCCTGGAGAAGATTATCAGGAGAAGGGTGGTGGAACACCTAGTAAGAAATGAACTTATCAATAACAGCTAAAACGGTTTCAGGGACGGGAAATCCTGTGTCACAAAGCTACTGGAGTTCTATGACAGGGTGACAGCAGTAAGACAAGAGAGAGAGAGGGGTGCGTAGATTGCATTTTCTTGGACTGTAAGAAGGCGTTTGACACAGACGTTTTACACAGACGTTTGACACAGCAAAAACTGGAGGACCAGGCAGGGATAACAAGGAAGGCACTACAATGGACCAGGGAATACCTATCAAGAAGATAGCAGCGAGTCATGGTACGCGGCGAGGTGACAGAGTGGGCGCCTGTGACGAGTGGGGTTCCACAAGGGTCAGTCCTAGGACTGGTGCTGTTTCTGGTATTTGTGAACGACATGAAGGAAGGAATAGACATCGAAGCGTCCCTGTTTGCAGATGATGTGAAGCTGATGAGAAGAATTCAATCGGACGAGGACCAGGAAGAACTACAAAGGGATCTGGACAAGCTGCAGGCCTGGTCCAACAATTGGCTCCTGGAGTTCAACCCCACCAAATGCAAAGTCATGAAGATTAGGGAAGGGCAAAGAAGACCGCAGACGGAGTACAGTCAAGGGGGCCAGAGACTACAAACCTCACTCAAGGAAAAAGATCTTGGGGTGAGTATAACACCAGGCACATCTGAGGCGCACAGCAACCAAATAATTGTTGCAACATATGGGCGCCTAGCAACCTAAGAACAGCATTCCGACATCTTAATACGGAATCGTTCAGGACCATGTACACTGTGTACGTTAGGCCCATATTGGAGTATGCGGCACCAGTTTGGAACCCACATCTAGCCAAGCACGTAAAGAAACTAGAGAAAGTGCAAAGATTTGCAACAAGACTAGTCCCAGAGCTAAGGGGTATATCCTACGAGGAGAGGTTAAGGGAAATCGACCTGACGACACTGGAGGACAGGAGAGATAGGGGGGACATGATAACGACATATAAAATACTGAGAGGAATTGACTAGGTGGACAGAGACAGAATGTTCCAGAGATGGGACACAGCAACAAGGGGACACAGTTGGAAATTGAAGACACAGATGAATCACAGGGATGTTAGGAAGTATTTCTTTAGTCACAGAGTAGTCAGGAAGTGGAATAATTTGGGAAGCGATGTAGTGGAGGCAGGATCCATTCATAGCTTCAAGCAGAGGTGTGCTAAAGCTCATGGTGCAGGGAGAGTGACCCAGTAGCGGCCAGTGAAGAGGCGGGGGCCGGAGCTGTGACTCGACCCTTGCAACCACAAGTAGATGAGTACAAATAGATGAGTACACGCACAAACACACACATACACACACACACACACACACACACACACACACACACACACACACACACACACACACACACACACACACACACACAGGCACAAACTGCTTGTAGTTTACTGCTGCTGGAAGTGAATGTTATTGTACCTGGTGAAAATCAAAATGTGAAGAAACAGGAAATCGATGGCTAAATAAAAAGGGAAAGATACTGAGGAGATAGAGTCATGATGTTGGTGGACAGAGAATAAAATAACGCTGGCTAGATTCAAATATATGATGAACGAAGAGTAGGTTAAAATAAGGTCTTCGCATAGAGATGGAGGAAAAGATGAAGGAAGTACTGGAGGTAGGCAAGATACAGAAGAAAAGGGCTATTGATTCTTGAAAACAGGAACATAGCATAGGAGAAGATCTCAAAATGCCGAAGACAGAACCAAAGGAGCTGAAGGGAATGATGAATGAGGAAGAAACAGAAGCATATACAACAGATAAAGAGACGGAAGGAAGGGCAAAGTAGGAAAACGGAATATCTCCTTTACCTCCCAATTTTCTGGGAAGTGAAAGACATAATATAATGAAAATAAACGAACTGGATAGAAAGGAAATGTGAGGAGGAAAGGAGGAGGCCACTGACTATCCATGGTCCTCAGAAGGCTGAAGGGTTGTTAAGTGATGAAACAAGGGCAGAGGACAAAAAGGAGATCCAATATATCATTGAACAGACAGATGAAAAAAGAGGCTGACGAATGTACGGTGGCAATTTTCAGAGAGTTGGGAAATACACAGAGGACAAAATAAACTGACTCCTGCATCAGAACTGGCATGAGGTCAGATATTGATACAGAAACCACTACTGAGGGGAACAGACTAGTGTCATCTGGCATTCCTCGATTCTAAGTGACTCTAATGTAGAAGACAGTGAATAGGATAAGCCCCTCACTACGAGCAAAAATGCTGTACTGGAGTGTGGATGAATACGATGCAAAAGTTGGGAGAAGCCCGTAGAGGCAAGCTCAGACCATGAAGGAGAGGTCAGATCTGACTTTAAAATAGGAGACTGTGTAGGCATGAGGCAATTCCTAAGTGGAGTTCCGTGGGAAAGGGAGCTAGATGGTGTGAAATAAACGAGCATCTAGCTGTAAAGTGCTGGGAGGTAAAGTAAAAATTCATACTTTGAAGTAGAAGAATCATAGACCGGAATAGTGTGAATCTATGGTTCACTCAGAGGTGCCGGTAGGCAAAAGCTAAAAGCGCAAGTACATAGACGAACTAGAGAAAGCAAAGATTGCTGGAAAATGGGCAAGCAAGCAGAAGAACCTGATATGGATATGCACGAGTAAGAAGAGAATCTGAATGACAGTATAAGAATTAGAGCATCGAAAGCCATCGTAAGAAGACAATTGCGAAGAACTAAGTAATAACGCTGAAAAAAAAGTAGAGCTCATTAGAAATGACCAGGAAATCTGCGAGGAAGTGAACAGAAGGTTTAGGGAGGTATTCTCGGTGGAATCAAGAACATTTATTGTCAGAGAGACAAAAAGGGAGAGTGAAACATCGAGTGATGGACACAATACACCACGGGAAAAGAGGTGAAGAAACTACTGAATGAGATAGATCCTAAATGGCAATGGGAACAGAGAACATGTGATATAGAGACAGAACAGAAGAAAAATGTGTGAACCACTAGCAGTAATCAAGTGAAACAGAGCAACGGCCAAAGACTGGTAAATATAAATGTAGTCCCAATATTTAAAGACAGGGAGAGGCAGGTAGCATTAAACTACAGACCAGTGACACTGTCATGCATAGCATGTAAGATTATGGCCGATATCAGGAGAACAGTAGTAGAGCTCCTGGATAAGAGTGGGATTTATAAAAAATAGTCAACATGATTTAAAGATGATAAATCATGTCTAATAAATCTGCTAGAGTGCTATGAGAAGGTAATGAAAGTCAAACAGAAGTGGTGACGTGTACTTAGCTCAGTGGTGACGTGTACTTAGCTCTGTCAGTGGTGACGTGTACTTAGCTCTGTGAAGACCTGTTTGAGTGCTCTCTGTGAAATCTGAACCAGGATGCCCTCTCTTGAGCAATTTTACCAGCAGCTGAGAGAAGAGCTCAGAGTTGCTAAGCTGGAGATACGGCGATTAACGGAGGAGAACAAGAGGATTCGTAGTAATCCTCCTGTTGTGAGTCCCCAGGTTAAGAGGGGAGCTTGGTCAGTGGCCGGGCAACATGGAACCAAGCTTAGGATCAAGAAAACGGTTGGAGAGGCTCAAACAACGAGAAACCAGAAGACTACCGTGGAAACTTCCAACCCATTCTCGGTGCTACCTGACGAATGTGAGTGTTCTACTGGGAATGCCACAACGAGCACCAAGGAAGCATTGACAGACGTGAGTGAGACATCCCTAGAAACCCCAACGAAGACAATCGAGAACGTCTTGACGAATCCCGCAAGTGGTGTAATGCTACCTGACGAATGTGAGTCGACTACTGGGAGCATCACGAAGGACGACGCCAATGAAGGTAAAAACATTGTTGTTCTTGGGGATAGCCAGATTAGGTACATGGATAGGGCATTCTGCTTGAAGGATAGGAGTAGGAGGCAGAGAGTGTGTTTTCCTGGGGCTGGGATGAAGGATATTGTTAGCCGTCTGGATGACATCATGAGAGGTAATGGGAGCAATCCTATTATCTGTCTCAGTGCTGGAGGCAACGATGTTGGCAAACGTAGGAGTGAGGACCTGATTAGCAGGTATAGGTCAGCTATAGAGATAATTAGAAGGAAGGGTGGGAAACCTGTCATATGTGGCCTTTTGCCAATGAGAGGAGTTGGAAATGAATGGTTGTCCAGAGCAATTGGTGTCAATTGCTGGCTGGACAAATACCATAAGGAAAATGCGGTAACATTCATTGACAACTGGGACCTCTTCTATGGCAGAAATGACATGTATGCCAGGGATGGGGTTCACTTATCTAGGTGTGGGGTGGGAGCACTCGCCAACGCAGTGGAGGGAGCTGTTAGGTCTTTAAACTAGGAATAGTTAGTGGTATGGGTTTTGGCGGGAAAACAGTGAAGTCACAGTGTAGTAATATGAGCACCAGGAGAACTAGTAATAGGCAAAATGAGGTGGATATTGGAAAGCCAGTGGCACTAATTGACAAGGACAGTAATAGGTTTATTGGAATAACAGAAAAGAGCAGGAAGGGTAAAGAGAGAGGAGGGTCTTTAAATATTTATTACACAAATAGTCGCAGTGCTAGGAATAAGATGGACGAGTTGAGACTAGTTGCTAGTGCAGGTAACATTGATGTATTTGCCATAACTGAAACGTGGTTTAATTCAAAAAGTCGGGACATGCCTGCAGAATGTCACATTCAGGGTTTTAAATTGTTCCAAGTAGACAGAAGTATCGGGAAGGGGGGTGGGGTGGCATTGTATGTCCGAGATCGCTTGAACTGTTGCATAAAAACGGGTGTTAAGTCTGAAGTAACACATACAGAGTCTGGATAGAATTTTCAGAGGGGCATGAAAAATTAATTTTAGGTGTGATATACCGTCCCCCAAACTTAGATAGGGACCAGGGGAGACTACTATGGGAGGAAATTGTTAGGGCCACAAGGCACGATAATGTAGTAATTCTAGGAGACTTTAACTTTAGTCATATTGATTGGAATTTCTTGACTGGGAATTTAGAATCATACGACTTCTTAGAAGTAGTTCAGGATTGTTTTTTGAAGCAGTTTGTGACAGAACCTACAAGGGGCAATAACCTGCTTGACTTAGTTCTGGCAAACAACGAATCCCTTGTTAATAATTTAGAAGTTTCAGAGGAACTGGGTGCTAGCGACCACAAATCAATTACATTTAGCATTGAATGGAATTATGATAGTAGGGATAACTCAGTAACAGTCCCAGATTTTCGCTTAGCAGATTACGATGGGCTTAGAGAACACTTATCATGTGTTGACTGGGGTAACGAAGAGAGCTATCAATATGACAGTTTTCTGAACACTATACATGAGGCTCAAAGAACGTTTATCCCGTATAAAAGAATTAGATCAAATAGAAATAACCCAAAATGGATGAATAATAGGCTGAAATATCTACTAGGGCATAAGAAAGGAATATATAGGCGTATCAAAAGAGGTGAGGGTCATCTTATGAATCAGTATATTGACATTAAGAGGGACATTAAAAAGGGGATAAGAAAAGCTAAAAGGGACTATGAAATTAAAGTTGCTAGGGATTCGAAAACTAACCCAAAAAGTTTTTTCCAGGTCTATAGAACAAAAGTCAGAGATAAGATAGGTCCCCTTAAAAATAACTATGGGCATCTTAGTGACAAAGAGAATGAAATGTGCTCAATTTTAAATAATTATTTTCTCTCAGTTTTTACACAGGAAGACACTAACAATATTCCAGTAATTAATTTCTATAGTGGGCCAGAAGAAGATAAATTATGTAACATCACAGTCACTAGTGAAATGGTTGTGAAGCAGATAGACCGACTGAAGCAAAATAAGTCACCGGGTCCTGATGAGGTTTTTTCAAGGGTTCTTAAGGAATGCAAAGTGGAACTCTGTGTACCATTAACTAATATTTTTAATTTATCTCTTCAAACAGGTGTAGTGTCTGATATGTGGAAGATGGCTAATGTAATTCCTATTTTTAAAACAGGGGACAAGTCGTTACCGTCAAATTACCGCCCAATAAGCCTGACCTTAATTGTAGGCAAATTACTAGAGTCAATTATAGCTGAGATTATAAGAAGCCATCTCGATAAGCATAGCTTGATTGTAAAGTAAAAGGACACAAGTGCAACTAATGTGACATTTATTGTGGCAACGTTTCGCTCTCCAGGAGCTTTATCAAGCCATTACAGATTGCTTGATAAAGCTCCTGGAGAGCGAAACGTTGCCACAATAAATGTCACATTAGTTGCACTTGTGTCCTTTTACTTTACATATTGTCGGTAATTCTACCAACTTTATTACATAGCTTGATTAATGATACTCAGCATGGATTCACAAGAGGCCGGTCTTGTCTAACTACTTTATTAACTTTCTTCAGTAAAGCTTTTGAGGCTGTTGACCACGATAAAGAATTTGATATTATTTACTTAGATTTTAGTAAGGCTTTTGATAGAGTTCCGCACCAAAGACTGTTAAAGAAAGTGGCAGCTCATGGCATTATGGAAATAGGGTAGTAGATGAGTGGAACAGTTTACCTAGTTGGGTTATTGAGGCTAGGACTTTGGGTAGTTTCAAATTTAGGTTGGGTAAATACATGAGTGGGATGGGTTGGATTTGAGTGGGACTTGCACATCAGAGCTTATTTCTTGGGTAGCATTGAAAATTGGGTAGGTCAAATGTTTGTTAGTGGGATGAATTGTAAAGGACCTGCCTAGTATGGGCCAACAGGCCTGCTGCAGTGTTCCTCCTTTCTTATGTTCTTATGTTCTTATGTTCATTAAAGAACGAACGAACGAACGAAAGTTCAGGTAAGATCCCAAATGGGATGAGCGGGGAAGACGGGACAGATGAAGAATAGTGCTGGAGAGGAGTGTTCTTAGTCGTAGAAATAGAGCCAGGGCTTAACCCAGCAGCAAAGGCGATCGTGGGACAGATATTGACAAGAGAAATTCCGGTTCTTCTGTTGGGACTCCGGTGGGGTGAGCTGGGAGTAAGGGACTTGCGACGTTTAGAGCTAGAGAGGAGTGCAGAACTGAGTCATGTCTTAACCCAAAAAGCTAAGGCGAACGTGGGTCAGAGAATGGTACCTGTCTTAGAAGGTACCTGTCAGCGGATCCAAGGTTATTTGTAAGTAGGGTTAGGAGCAGGATCATGCAAGGAGTAGAAAAGGTTGTGTTGGTTTGTGGGTCTGCGAATGTCTTCGTCAAGGAGAGAGGTCCAGTAGTCATGTCGTGTCTCAAGTTTGTCTATCTGTCTGTCACTGAGCCTCTTCCAGTACAGATTCAGCGCAGGGACGTCTAACTGGGCATGGAGAGACTCGCTTGTGGCGAAGTCCTCCCATCTGATATCAAGCACCCAGCGCAGCGCCTTGTTCTGGACACGCTGCAGTTTAAGTAAGTTTGTTTTTGCTGCAAGAGAGAGGGCTAGAGGAGAGTAAGTTATCAGAGGACGTATTAGGGATTTGTAGAGGTGTAGTTTGGTGCGTTGAGAGGCATGTTTCAGCTTGTAGAGGCCCGCAAGGGCCTTACTAGCTATTGCATGCCTTGAGTGAATGTGTCCGTGTAAACGAAGAAGGTAGTCAAGATTAACGCCAAGGACAGTGACAGATTGTGTGATAGGGAAGTAAGTGCGGGTGTCAGCTGTTCTGAGTTCGACAGGTAATGGAGGATCACGTTTCCTGTAGTTAAAATACGTAATGCTGGATTTTGCTGCATTGGTTTTGATCCTCCATTTTTGTTCCCAGATGGCTATCCTGTCAACCTCATTTTGTGTTTTGTGTGTGAGTGTATCTATATTGGCATGAGTGATAAGTTGTGTAATGTCGTCTGCATAGGCTAGTGTGATGGAGTTGTGGTATATAGGTGTTGGAATGTCGTTAGTGTATAAAATGTAGAGGGTAGGGGAAAGGACAGATCCCTGGGGTACTCCAGCATTTAGTGTGAAGTAGTCAGAGTAACAGCCTTGGAATTTGATTCTCATGGTACGGCCGTCTAGGAAGTTGCAGAGGAGTTTACGAGTATTGAGAGGCAGGTTGAAGTTAGTGCAGAGTTTGTACTTGAGCCCCTCGTGCCACACAGTGTCAAAAGCTTTTTCAACGTCTTTTGCAACCAGGGCTGTCCTGTTTCTTTGTTTTGTGTTTATGTGGATGTAGTTGAGAATGATGTTAATGGCATCCTGTGTGGATCTGTGTGTTCTGAAGCCAAACTGGCCATCTGAAAGTAGAGAATTATGTTCCAGGTATCTGCGAAGGCGATGATTAATTAGTTTTTCAAAGAGTTTTCCTAAAGTTTCGAGGAGGCTGATAGGGCGATAGTTTCTAGGGTCAGAGTGGTCTTTATTGGGTTTAGGAAGGAGGATAGCAGTAGCAGCTTTGAAGAGGGAAGGGAAGTATCCAGAGGCAAGGGAGGCATTGAGGAGGTTTGTGTAGGCAGTAATGATAGAGTCAGGAAGGTGTTTCAGGATAATATGGTTTAGGCCAGAGGCACCAGGAGCCTTTGGAGGAAGGTGTCTGAGGAGAGTTTTAATGTCTGTGTTGGTGAAAGGAGTGTCGAGTTCTTGGGAGGAGGTAAGAGTGTCTAGATGTATGTGGCTGTCTGGTGTTGTTTCTTGTGTGTGTGCAGTGTTCCAGTGTTCTATGTTCTGAATGTGTTGAATAACGTTAGGGTGAGGTGGGTGAGCGTGGAAGATGTTCTCCCAGATGTGTTTGAAGATGTTGGTAGCAGCCTGTGGGTCTGAGATGTGTGTGTTGTTGTGGGTGATGTGTTTGAATTTGTTGGTGGGAGTAGTGCCTCTGATTTTTTTGATAAAGTTCCAGAAGGCTTTAGTGTTTTTAACACGCTGCCTGTCCGCTTGTTGTATTAGTCGTGACCAGTGATTGTTGTGGTCTTGGTCTAGGCTGTGTAAAATGTTGTTTCTAAGGTAAGTGAGATCTAATCGGACTTGATTAAATCTATGTGTGTTGTAGAGGAAGCGGTTGTGGTAGCAGATAATTAGTCTTCTTGTTCTGAGTGACGGTTTGAAGGAATAACGAATGGTGTGAGTTTTCTTTGGTATTGCGATGTTGGCTGCTTGTGTAATGGTGTCCTGGATGAGATCAAGTTGAGTATCGATGTCAGAGATAGGTTTGTTGTTGTAGTCATAGGTGAGGTTAATATTGTCTATGTGTTGTTTGAAAGCATCCCAGTCAGCGTTCTTGTAGGAGAATGAAGGTGTGGTTGGAATGAGGATAGGGTTGGAGGAGATGTGTAAGATGACTGGGATGTGATCAGAGCCTGTAATAGGGCCAGGTGAGATGTAATGTTGTAATAGAGAGCTGGCTCGGTTTGCCAGAATGATGTCTGGTTTGCCTTGGCCCGTGTGGTTGAAGAAGGTATTGAAGTCTGGGCCAAGATGAATTAGGTGTTTATGGTTTGTGAAGTTGAGTAATTGGTGACCAAGTTGGTTGTTACTGGTGTGATGAAAGGCAGTGTGTTTGGCATTCATGTCAGCTAGTAGGTAAGTTGGTGTGTTGGTGTAGTTGAAGACTAAGGAGAGGTCGTGTATGTTGAGAGTAGTGTTTGGGCGAGCATAGGTGGTGAAAAAGATGAAGGGGCCAAGGTGGGTGTGTATTCTGACCGCAAGACAGTGTTGGTGAATAAAAGGGATTGGGAGAAATTCATGTTTTATGTTGGAATTGACAAGGATGGCAACCCCTTTAGTTCAACAAGGTCGACCTTGTTGAACTATGTGTTGGCTTTACGTGTTTCTCCTTCGAAAATCACCTCTTTCAGCAGACTTTTGGACTACCCATGGGTTCGCCACTCAGTGCAGTCCTGGCGAACTTATACATGGAACATCTAGAAGCCGAACGTTTCTCCACCATTATTCCTTCGTCTGTCACCTGGCTCCGTTATGTTGACGACATTCTCCTCATAACTCCCAAACGCTTCAACGTTCAAGCTCTCCAAGACAAGCTCAACCAGGTCGAGCCTTCAATCCAGTTCACACTTGAAGAAGAAGTCGACAACACTCTTCCTTTCCTTGATGTTCTGCTCTGCAAAGCTGACCACGAACTTCGTTTTAAAGTCTATCGAAAACCCACCAACCAAAACGAACTTCACTTCTACTCTCACCACGACACCAAAACCAAACGTGGTGTGATTATAGGCTTCTTCCTACGTGCACTCAGAATCTGCAGGAAGAATGCACTATAATTGAACAAGTATTTTCCAAACTCCACTATCCTAGTCACTTCATCAGAGACTGCAGACGGCGGGCATTAAACATCTTCAACACACCCAGAGAAGACACTGCCGAGAAGAGATACATAGTCCTCCCCAACAACTCCATTGCCAAACATGTTTCCAACATCTTTGCCAAAACATCATTCCAAGTATCTACCTCCACAACCACGACCATCAAGGACATCACCAGTAGTAGACAGGACAAGCCTCCATCCTCTGCAGGGGTATACATAATCCCTTGTAATGACTGCAACAAATTATATGTGGGCGAAACATCAAGAGACCTCCAAACACGCATTTCAGAACACCAATATGCAAGCAGGACTGACGATACAAGGAATGCCTGTGTACAGCATCGCAATTCACACAACCATTTAATTAACTACAGAAACTCAAGACTTATAGCCGAGTCGACTACTCCGAGCATCACTACGGACGACGCCAAGGAAGGTAAAAACATTGTTGTTGTTGGGGATAGTCAGATTAGGTACATGGATAGGGCATTCTGTTTGAAGGATAGGAGTAGGAGGCAGAGAGTGTGTTTTCCTGGGGCTGGGATGAAGGATATTGTTAGCCGTCTGGATGACATCATGAGAGGTAATGGGAGCAATCCTATTATCTGTCTCAGTGCTGGAGGCAACGATGTTGGCAAACGTAGGAGTGAGGACCTGATTAGCAGGTATAGGTCAGCTATAGAGATAATTAGAAGGAAGGGTGGGAAACCTGTCATATGTGGCATTTTGCCAAGGAGAGGAGTTGGAAATGAATGGTTGTCCAGAGCAATTGGTGTCAATTGCTGGCTGGACAAATACTGTAAGGAAAATGCGGTAACATTCATTGACAACTGGGACCTCTTCTATGGCAGAAATGACATGTATGCCAGGGATGGGGTTCACTTGTCTAGGTGTGGGGTGGGAGCACTGGCCAATGCAGTGGAGGGAGCTTTTTTTTTTTTTTTTTTTTTTTTTTTTTTCCAGGTCTATAGAACAAAAGTCAGAGATAAGATAGGTCCCCTTAAAAATAACTATGGGCATCTTACTGACAAAGAGAATGAAATGTGCTCGATTTTAAATAATTATTTTCTCTCGGTTTTTACACAGGAAGACACTAATAATATTCCGGTAACTAATTTTTATAGTGGATCAGAAGAAGATAAATTATGTAACATCACAGTCACTAGTGAAATGGTCGTGAAGCAGATAGACAGACTGAAGCAAAATAAGTCACCGGGTCCTGATGAGGTTTTTTCAAGGGTTCTAAAGGAATGCAAAATGGAAGTCTGTGAACCATTAACTAATATTTTTAATTTATCTCTTCAAACAGGTGCAGTGTCTGATATGTGGAAGATGGCTAATGTAATTCCTATTTTTAAAACAGGGGACAAGTCGTTACCGTCAAATTACCGCCCAATAAGCCTGACCTCAATTGTAGGCAAATTACTAGAGTCAATTATAGCTGAGATTATAAGAAGCCATCTCGATAAGCATAGCTTGATTAATGATACTCAGCATGGATTCACAAGAGGCCGGTCTTGTCTAACTAATTTATTAACTTTCTTCAGTAAAGCTTTTGAGGCTGTTGACCACGATAAAGAATTTGATATTATTTACTTAGATTTTAGTAAGGCATTTGATAGAGTTCCGCACCAAAGACTGTTGAAGAAAGTAGCAGCTCATGGCATTGGGGGAAGGGTGCTCTCGTGGATCGAATCATGGCTCACAGACAGGAAGCAAAGAGTGTCCATAAATGGGGTTAAATCCGAGTGGGGATCAGTAACAAGTGGCGTTCCACAGGGATCAGTCTTGGGCCCGTTGTTGTTTATAATATATATCAATGATCTTGATGAAGGAATTACTAGTGATATGAGCAAATTCGCCGATGACACGAAGATAGGTAGGATAATTGATTCAAACGTAGATGTTAGGGAACTTCAGGAGGATTTAGACAAACTCTACTCTTGGTCAGAAAAGTGGCAGATGCAGTTCAATGTAGATAAATGCAAGGTTCTGAAGCTCGGGAGTGTCCATAACCCTAGCACTTATAAGTTAAATAATGTAGAACTTAACCATACAGATTGCGAAAAGGACTTGGGGGTTATAAGAACATAAGAACATAAGAATGTAGGAACACTGCAGAAGGCCCACTGGCCCATACGAGGCAGGTCCTTATCAAAACGACATCTACCTAAAGCTACTCAAGAAACAACTCCCGCACCCCCCAACACCAATCAAACCCAGCCCCTCCCGCTCATATATTTGTCCAGTCTCTTCTTAAAGCTACCCAAGGTCCTAGCCTCTATCACCCCACTGGGAAGACTGTTCCACGCATCTACAACTCTGTTAGAAAACCAGTACTTACCTATGTCCTTTCTAAATCTAAATTTATCCAACTTAAATCCATTATTCCTGGTTCTTACCTGGTTCGACACCCTCAGTACTTTATTAATGTCTCCCTTGTTTATGCCCGTCATCCACTTATACACTTCAATGATATCTCCCCTCATTCTACGCCTCTCCAGAGAGTGGAGATTTAAGGCTTTAAGTCTATCTTCATACGGGAGGTTCCTTACACAGTAAATCATTTTAGTCATTCTTCTCTGTATGTTCTCTAATGAGTCTATGTCCATCCTGTAGTAAGGGGACCAAAACTGAGCAGCATAATCTAAATGAGGCCTCACTAGTGATGTATAGAGCTGTAAAATAACTTTTGGACTTCTGTTACTTATACTTCTTGAGATAAATCCAAGTAATCTGTTGGCCTTGTTGCGCACACTGAGGCACTGCTGTCTTGGCTTTAGATTTCTGCTTACCATGACTCCCAAGTCTTTTTCACATTCTGTATGACCAAGCTCTACTTCACCTAGATTATAGCTTCGAGGGTTATTTTCATTACCAAGGGCAAGTACCTTACACTTATCCACATTAAACTTCATCTGCCATTTCTCAGACCAAGACATTAATTTGTTCAAATCGTCCTGGAGTTCATTGATATCCTCCTCAGAGTGAATTATACGGCCTATCTTTGTATCATCAGCAAACTTACTCATGTCACTAGTAATCCCTTCATCAAGGTCATTAATGTAAATTATGAACAAGAGAGGGCCTAAAACTGATCCTTGTGGAACGCCACTAGTGACTAATCCCCATTCAGATTTCACTCCATTAATGGTAACTCTCTGCTTTCTATTGGTAAGCCATGCCTCAATCCATGCTAGAACTTTACCTCCTATACCATGAGCTGCCACTTTTCTTAAGAGTCTCTTGTGAGGTACTCTGTCGAAGGCTTTACTAAAATCCAAATAAACAATATCATATTCCTTATCACTGTCAACTGCCTCAAATGTTCTATTGAAGAACGTCAGTAAGTTTGTCAGGCAGGAACGACCTCTCGTGAATCCATGCTGAGATTCATTTATCAAGTTATGCTCTTCAAGGTGACTTCTGATAATGTCAGCTATAATTGATTCTAATAACTTGCCCACTATAGATGTCAGGCTTATTGGACGGTAATTTGAAGGAGTGGACTTATCCCCTGATTTGAATATAGGAACCACATTAGCCATCTTCCACATCTCTGGCACAACACTGGTAAGGATGGACGCATTGAATACACTCGTTAATGGCTGACTAAGCTCCATCTTGCATTCCTTAAGTACCCTTGAAAACAACTCATCGGGTCCCGGGGACTTATTTTGTTTCAGTTTGTCTATCTGTTTAATAACCATGTCCCTCGTGACAGTAATATTAGTTAACTTAAATTCATCAGGAACTAAATAATTGTTAATTACTGGAATCTCATTTACATCTTCCTGTGTAAAAACTGACAAAAAATAGTCATTAAATAAGGAACACATTTCCAGTTCATTATCCGTCAGCTGTCCATTCCCAGATTTCAGAGGTCCTACTTTTTCCTTCACCTTCGTCCTATACACTTGAAAGAACCCCTTTGGATTAGTCTTTGATTCATTAGCAACTCTAATTTCATAGTCACGTTTAGCCTTTCTAATCGCCTTTTTTACTTCTCTTTTAAGCTGAACATATTGGTCAGTAAGGTTAACCTCTCCTCTTCTGATGCGCCTATAAATTCCCCTTTTCTCCCCTAATAGATGCTTTAGCCTCCTGTTAACCCATTTGGGATCGTTATTATTAGACCTAATTTCTCTCTGGGGAATGTATATACTCTGGGCACTGTGTACATTATTAAGAAAACAATCATAAAAGCAGATCCCTTCATATTCATAAGTATGATTATCGTCAATAAAATCATTAGCTAGATAACCCCAATCAAGATTAGACAGATGTTCCCTAAGTCCATTATAATCGGCAGAACGAAAATCGGGGATTTTTACTGTATTATCATTATTCTTGCATTCCCAATTAATGCTAAAGGTGATGGATTTGTGATCACTTGCGCCAAGCTCTTCAGTGATCTCCAGATTATTCACGAGTGTTTCCTTATTTGACAAGACTAGGTCTAGCAAATTATTACCCCTGGTAGGTTCAGTTACACTCTGTTTCAGAAAACAGTCCTGAACTGTTTCCATGAAGTCACTGGACTCTAGATTACCTGTCAAAGAATTCCAGTCAATTTGGCTAAAGTTAAAGTCCCCTACTATGACTACGTTACTGTGTCCAGAAGCCCTAACAATTTCGTCCCAAAGAAGTCTCCCTCTATCGTGATCCAAGCCTGGAGGTCGGTATATTACACCTAGAATTAGTTTTTCTTGACCCTCCACGAACTCTACCCAAACAGACTCTGTTACTGCTCCATCTATTTTTATACCTTTTTTTATGCAACAATTAATATTTTCTCGAACATACAATGCAA